>NW_022900944.1:29944646-29955839 GCF_012274545.1 Fukomys damarensis
AAAAAAAAAAAAAAAAAAAAAAAAAAAAAAAAAAAAAACATTTATTGCCTCCTATTATTTTGTTCTGGTTCAGGGACTCTCAAAATTTACCTTCATGGCTGGGCCTGGGCTACAATTCTTTGACAGCCCTATTCAGTGCAGGAGGGGATTGAACAGGGATAGAAGAATGGAGTGCAAGAGCCACTGGGAGCTATCTTGGAGGCTGGCTACAAGTAATGACAGCACGTGTGGTGGCCCATTCCTGTAATCCCAGCACTCTTAGAGGTTGAGGCAGGAAGATCACAGTTTTAAATCCCTCTTGGACAATTCGCAAAGATCCTAGTCAATTCCCAGTCTCACACGCATGCGTGCTCACACACACACACACACACACACACACACATAACAGTTTGTTGTTAGTATATTTATTCTTTTGGGGTTGGGCATAGGAATAATGGGAGCAGTTTACTTCAGTACTTAGTGAACATCAGATTTTAGAATTTCATTAGCCTTGCTTCAAATCTGAGCTCTACCATTTTCTGGCTCTCTGGCTTCTCTGTCCGACGGGATGTGATATAAAGTAAAACCCCCACAGGATGGGAATCACATGTTGAAACAGACCACATACCCCCAGGTCCCCTGGGTCACCTTCCCATGGGCTAATATATGAGAAAGAAGAACACTTCCACTGTATTTAACCCACTGTATTTTATGGTCTCTTTGTTATAAGACCTTTACCTGTATCCTAATACGTTAATTGGTAGAAGTTTATGTCAGGTGTGCAGATACACACCTGTAAATCCAGCACTCTGGAATTGATGCTGAGGTAGGAAGGTGTCAAGTTTGAGCCCAGCCCAGGCAACTTGGTGAGACTCTGTCTTAAAATTCTCCAAGTGGGTGGAGAAGGAACTGGATTATAGCTCAGAGCAGAGGCCCTGGGTTCCATCCCCAATATTTCCATTTAAAAAAAAAATGTTTAACCTCTGAATCTGATTTTTCTCATCTGTAAAGTAGAGACAGAAATACCACCAATTCCACAGGGTTCTTGTGATGAGAAATAGAATAATGTATGAAAGTATTTGTGCAGCATCTGGCCCAGAGTTCACACACTTGTCATTGTCCCTGTTGCCCCGCTTTGAATTTATGATCAGTATCAACACACTGGATGAAACAGAAACATTCTGTGAATTTGGCCAGTGTGTGAATCTGTCCAGCAACAGTGTTGCCCTGGGGAGTTTGAAACCATTTCCTTGGGCGACCCCCTTGGCCAGAAACTTCGGGACAGACAGGGCTTCAGCGGGAAATTATTCCACAGTCTGCATCTGGCCAAGGTCTGCTGTCCGGCCTTCTCTAGCATTCGGTTTCCCATTCTGGAGCACTAAAAGGAAAGACGAAAGAAAGGGAGGAGGAGGGGAAGGAAGGAGAGAGGAAAGATCACTGTTTCTCATTCCCCAAGAATTCCAGAAAGCCACCACAATAATCCTGCTATTACCCGTACCGTAGATTTGGTTCTGCATAACATTTTACCGAGGAAAGTATTTTAGTGCTTCAAACAAGTTTGCAAACCACGAGGTGAACAGGACGATATACGAGGCCGCCTGAACCTCCCCTAGCACATTCCAGACGCTCGCCTCCAGCAGCGACTCCTGCATCACAGATCCCCCTCTTCCTTACTCTCTCCAGGGCGTGCTGGGTGTCCCTAGGGAATGAACACAGATGCCTGACGTTCGGCAGGCACACAGAGGGCCCCTCCGCCCAGCAGAGACTGTGTGTGCCTCTCGGCTGGTCTGTGCCATGCCATCTAGTGAACAGACCCAGCACTAAGCATCCTCCTGCTCACGCGTCTTCCCTGATGGGTGAAGCATTCTCCTTCCAGATGCAGCAGCAATTCAAACAAACAAACAAAAAATGACTTGAAGTAAAGAAATCCTCAAATGCCATCCCTAGCCAATGCCCTGGGGGCTTACGGAGCTGAAATCATCCAAACTGTCATTTTATTTCTTCTCTCTTAAAATTACAATTTCCCTACTGAAATTTCTCCGGCCGATTCATGACATTTTCCATCAAAATTACCCATAGTATAAATTTGTGTGCACTGGCACATAAGAATGGTCTGGCAAGATAGCCCATATCAAAATGAAAAAATAAAGAACAAAGGACCCTCAGCCACCCAAGGAGCACAGGAGATAGAGTACCACACCCCCACACCCGAGTTGACTGAGTCTCTGGCTTCGCTCCTGCTGGTTAGTATCTCAGCCACAGCCGAAACCGTCAGCCCGTTCTCCTGGCTGGAGATTGTCCTTGGAGGACCAGAATCTGGTGCCCACACTTCTGTGTCCCCTGGATCTTCTTCTTCAGCAGCAATCTGGCCTAGGAATGAATACTTAGGCCGTCGCGGGTTACAGAGGAAATCATTGAGGACTCAGTGTCAAAAAGCAAGGATGACAGCAAAAATAGAGTTAGCACTGTGTACGTCATTTCAGCCACAAAGCCTGAGAAACTCAGCACCACTCCCAACTCGTATGCCCACAAACATCTGACCCTCGGGCCCAGTAACAGACGGAGTGCTCGCTATTCTTGTCCGTGGAGAGCTGCTTCCCGAATTCTGTTCATTTTCTACCATGTTTGGAAATTCGCGTTTAAAAAGCACATACCTTTTAGCTCGGCCCCCATGGTTAGCATTTTATACCAAAAAGAAAGAAAGGAAAAAAAAAAAAAACAACCTCAGGGCCAAATTTTCTTCTTTTGCCTCTGCCCAACTCAACTCCACTTGGTTTTCATTTATTTCACTGTGTACTTTGGAACTAGAGGAGCCCTCCGAGTTCCCTGTTAACTCCCACCACCTGGGAGACGTTATGCTGAAGGGAGCAGAGACAGGGGCTTTCTCCAGCCTCCATTCTTTTTCCACAATGTAAAAACCGATTGTTGACAAGGTGGTCTGTGCCTGCAGTGGGGGAACAGGGAGGGAGGGAGGAAGAAAGGGAGGAAGTGGAGTATGCTTGCCTGGAGCCCTTCCTACAGGGCTGAGGGAAAGAGCAAAGGGTTTGGCGGGAGTGACCACCTTCAGCCAGGCACTGCAAGCTCCGGCTTCAGGCAGGAAGATGGTCCCTGAAGTAACCCCTCTGCATCACTCTGGGGGTGAGGCTAATCAAGACAGGATGTATGACTTCAAGACAGCTGGAAAGCATTACAGGTCAAAAGTTTAAATCAAGTTAAGACCCATTGGAATGTGCAAGGCCTGGAGTTTCTAATCTCTGTTTCTTCCTCTCATCTGTGTGTTGCTCCTTGTGAGGTGAAATGTCTTAGTTGGTCAAGGCTGGTATTGACGCATGAGCCGGTGGAGAAACAGCCTTGGCATCAGAGCTGAAGAGGCTGCTGGGAAAGGCATCCCATTTTCCAGTACAATAAAGAAGGAGCCTACGCCATGTGAAAATGTAAGAAAAGGACATACAGAGATGGAGAATACTAACGACTAAAAGGTCATTACGAATCATTCAAACTTTTGCTGCAAATGTGGCAAACAGGCCCGGAGAGGTTAATATCTGGCTCACAGGTACACAGCACTTGGTACCTAACCCACTGGAAGGACAGATAGATTTAAGTTGCGCCAGGTTTCTATGCAAAATCCAGTGGCTTAGGCTTGTCCTTAGGCTGAAATAAAATTTCTCTAGCTTGTTAGGCCTGGGGAGGTACAGCTTCTGCCCACTTCTCTGTTCACTGAGAACGCCCCTCTCTACCTTTGCCACCACCTTCGTCAGAGCACACTGGTCCCTTTTTTGTTCCAAAGATTCATGAGTTCCCTTCCACATTCAAATTGGAGGACTGGTTATCCCTCCATCCTTTGAGGATGTGCTTCCCCTCTGTTTTTCTCTCAAGTGGTAGTAAAATCTTTCTCAGGACATCCTGGAAGACCCTGTCCGGAATGGCACCCTTAGCCCCACCCACCTAGGTGCTAATCATCTCCTCCTTTGGATACTTACCTCACACTCAGGAGAGTGTATATACTAGCTCTGGAAACCTCAGGTTCCCTCTGTCTGGCTGCATGCGGAGGTCTAATAGCAAATACTTGACAGTTGTTTAATGTTGATTTGATAAACCACTCAGTCAACCAATCAGATAAGCAATGAATTCAGAGATAATCTCTCAGTATCCTTAGTAGTTAAGTACGGGCTTGGGTGTGCAATAGACATAAGGTGGCCACAGGTCATTTAAACAGGCATATCTCTGTGCCTCCCCTTGATTCTAGGTAGATTTCTATTGGGTATAAACAGAAAAATGTTAGAATTGAAGTGGCCCACAGCACTTTCTAAGCAGTCGTTATAGGAGATTGGCAACTTCTGTTTGGGCTTCTTCCAAGTGTTCCCAGGAGCCTTACAGTACCAGGTAAGTAACATGACTGTTCTGAGATGACCATCACCCTGGAGAGGACACATAATGGCATCCAGGGCAATAGCTCAGTGTAGCTCACCCTGCCAGCTACCCTCAGCAATGCACCAAGCAAGTGAACAGAATCCTGGTGCACTGACTCCCGCAAGACAAGCCCAGCCACCAGCTGAATGCCACTGAGTGACCTCAGCCACTGCCCAGATGAGCTCTGCCTGAACTCCTGACCCACACAAGCCTGCCTTAGAGTAAAAGGGGAGTTGCTGTAAGTCGATGCATTTTAGGGTGTTTTGCTATGCAACCACAGAGAACTGCACTGAGAATATACTACTGTGAAATGTATCCTTGGTCTTTGCCCAGGTTTCCTAATATACAGCTTCTAAAGTCCCTTCAATCTCCCGAGTGATGAAAGTATCCTTTCTGTATGATAATGAATCAACTGATGACTGCAGATCCCTGGGCACCAGGAAGATCAAGGCATGAGGCAAGGCTGGGACTATGAGTCCATTGGCCCTGACCTCCAGGAGGAGAGAGAGCTGGAGGTCAGGTTGATCACCAATGGCTAATGATGTCATCAATCATGAATACATAATGAAACTTCCATAAAAACCCAATCAGAGCGGGTTTGGGAGTTTCCAAAGAGGGACATGTGGAAGTTCTTGGAGGCTGGCACATGTTGAGAAACTATGGAAGCTCCACATGTCTCTTCCAACATGACCTCACCCTGTGGATCTCTTCATCTGAATCTTTTGAAGCATCCTTTGTAATAAGCCAGTAAATACGTTTCCCTGGGTTCTGCGAGTCACTCTACTAAATCAATAGACTTTAAGGAGAAGGTTGTGAGAAGCTGCTTTATAGCTGATCAGGACAGATCTCAAGTTGGCCTTGCTACTGGCCTTTGGAAGTGGTAGGGGTGGGAGGGAGTCTTGTCAGACTGAATCCTCACCCCATGAAATCTGACACTACTTTCACAAAGGTAGAGTCAGAATTGAACAGAATCAGAGGACACTAAGCTTGGCCTACTGCAGAATCACTGAAGAACTGCTTGGCACGGGAGGGAATCTCTATATGTTTTTGTAACCAGAGGTCACAGAAGCACTGGTCATGAAGATAATAGGAAAAACAGGAGTTCTTCCTCCACACATGAATCTATAGTCAGGTGATTTGGGTTCAAATCACAGTTCTGCCATTCCTTAGCTAGCAGCGTGACCTTCTGCCTGTCCGTTTACCTTCCTTAAGCATCAATGACTATAACATGTGCAAAACAGTACAATGGAATCCTCTAATTAAAGAGTGGGAAGGGGAGTAACTGCAGCCCACGTCAGGAACTTAGTGCACTGCATAACTAATGTGAATCATGGAAAAATCTACCTAAGATGGAATTACTTTGGCCAGTGGGAGAGCTGAGATCTAGAAATAGTCCTGCGAGCCTCTCTTACACTCACTGAACTGCCTGCAGCTCCAACCAAAAGCTGCCCAACTGGCTCTGGATCTGAACCTGGAGACTGTGGACATGGGGACCTTACTTGTCCTGCATGAATCATAATTCTTTCCAAACGACTCATACCGTCATAAACCCTGGCCCGTTTTTCCTTCTTCAGAACATCACTCTTCCCGTCTTACTAGAATCCGTGTCTCCAGAGTTGCAGTTCCTAAGACCCCAAATAAAACTCTTTTGTGCTTTATAGGATCAATATTGATTACTGAACAGCACTAGTAATATCAAGTAATCAGTAGGCCTTTACTTATCTCTGTATGCTCTTGAACATACACTTTCAGCTAAGTGGAGATTCTTTACCCACGTGAGTCAGAAGGGAAAGGACTCTGAGGGCCCCAGTTGCATTACCACTTGCCAATAGCTCATCTATTCTCCCTGTCGCCACAGGGAAAAAACCAAAACTCACCGTGATTTGAAAAACTCTTGTCCTGCTAATGTTGGGATCATTACCACCTTCCCCTCTTCCACTCAAACTCTTCTCAGCCATACGGGCACACCCACAGTCCTGCACACTCCCAAAACAGGCAGGAAGGAAACAGATAAATATTCCCACTGTGAATATTTCTGAGTAGAGAGATTACAGGCATCTTGCTTGCTTCCTTCCTTGTGACTCTTTTTGGTATTTTTTAAATCTTCTACAGCAAACATTTTAATTTTATGAAAACTTAATAAAGATTACAAACACAAGAAGTGAGAATTTCTTCTCTTTGAAACTAAGACACTGTTTTCTTTGCTTTTCTCATTAGGATCTATCTGAATGAAGGAATAACCGAGCTAAAAGTAAAGCAGAGATCACTGTGTGTGTGAAGGCAGGGCAACCTCAATCTATGCACTAAATATGTTGGTAAAAATATGAAGCTTGAAAGTTCTGCTTTCTTTCCTCTTTTTTCAGTTTTTGTTTAACTTCGTAAAGTGCTATTCACAGTGTTTTGTTAAAATGAAGAAATGCTTTTTTGAAGTGAATAATCATTCTGTAGTTCATTTTTTAAGGCTAAAATGCCAGCGATTCTTGAAATAAGACTCTCCTTCTATGTCTATGTTTATAAGCTAATGTCAAGCTCTTAAACAGTCATTTAGCAATGAGAAAGTTCCAGGACAGGGTGCTACACTCTGCTTAGAGTTCAGTTTAGCTGAATGTGCATAAATCACTCAAGCCAGAGGGAGAGAAAGTCCCCAGAAACACGAACTACCAAGGGCCGTTCTGGGGTCGCGGATGTTTCTTCTCTCTCACAGGGCAGCAAGGGGGAAGACCCTGCATGTCACTGTCTCCCGGGGCTCTGCCCAGCAACACTGGACAATCATCCATTCTTCCACAAGTCTCTTTCTGCCTCTGCCTTCCCCCCAGCTGCCAAGCTTGCCAGACTCAAGGGCCTGACAGCTCCGATTCTTTCACAAATTCTCTCAATAGGTTACTAGTTCCTGCGCTGGATCTTCTGGGCTCGCATCGATTCACCAGCTCATTGTAACCCAAATCAGTCCAGCTTGTGTGAGATGAATTCTGCGAGCACGGAAATCGTCTCCAAGCCCTTCGTGCCTTCGATGCACGACACAGGCTCCCCAAGGGCTCCATTCTGGATTTTTCTGCATTAGCAGCTGAAGCAACTCCCCACACCCCATACGCCAGCACCCTTGTCCCCTTTTTCTCCTGTTTCATCTCAGGAGATTTCCAATTCCAATTCTCACCAACAGGCTTCTTCTTCTTCTTTTTGGTCATTTCTCATCACTTAGATCCATAAATATTAATTACAAGCCTCATATTTTAAAACCCTTGTGAGCATATTAACTATTTAGCTGCATAAATCAATCCTAAACTAATCCTAGTGGTTCATTATACTTTCACAAGTTTTAGAACTTTCCGTTTGTAGCCACCACTCTTCCGTGGCTTTTGCCAGCCTTTCTTTGATGAGTTTTCAATCTGCAAAGGCCCTTTCTCACTTAGATAAAGGAACAGAAAGGGAAGGATACAGAAAGAAGGAAGACAGAGAAGAAAAAATTGAGGAGGTAAAAATAAAGAAGAGTAGTGACAGGGAAACAGAAGAAAACAGGTAAGAGGGATGACCCCTGGTGGAGATTAGAAGATAAGGGACCTACTTCTGATTTACTAGTTTTCCTGAGTGATTCAGAGAAAGTCACTTCACTTCTCTGGGATAGCTCCAGCTTTGGGCTCACAAATTTTGTCCTCTCCCACTAAGATCCAGAGTCTTTTCTCTTCATGACCAGGACATGCCGCTCAAACTCTCCCCAGGTAGCACAGGAAAGAGCAAGGACAGCTTTGACTCAGCAAAGCATGTCAAGGGACCCCAAGATTGCTGCCCAATATGAGTGCCCCAATTCTTGGTTCAAGATTTATTGGCAGGGGCAAGTTCTGCGGGTGTCCTCTTTGCTCTCTGTTTCTATTCAGACCACACCTGGTCCATGAATTCTCAAAGTATACTTCCTAGTTACATGAAAATTGGGAGGCTGTCCCTAGGACCACCTGGAAAATTCTAACAGCATTGCTTGCTTTGCACCAGTCACCCCCAGAGGCACCACAATAGGGGAAGCAGGGTAATGGAGCAACTGAGAGGGCAGACAGGCCTGCATTCAAAATGGCTTCTACAGGTATTCAACATTAAACCACATGCCTTACCTCCTTGAGATGCATTTCCCTCACCTATAAAGCAGACATGCTTTAATATGATTCTTAAGGTTATTATGCAGAATAAGAGATAATGCCAGAGTGAAAACTGCTGAGAGCCTGACTCATAGTTAGTGTTCAATAAATGTGAGCTTTTATTATTACCATATTTCCTCCATTCTGAGACATTATCGATCAGAAGCCAAAGCATCAATATAATAACTTCTCAGGGGGAAAAACAATATATTAAACACACGTTCCCATTTTAAGACATCACAATTTCAATAATATTAAAAGGTGAAAGGAAATGTGTCTTAGAAATCAATGATATATGGTCTTATTATTGTCATATTTTGGAACCACTTTAAGTCATTTGTTTGTCTATTTGCTTTCTTCATGTTTAGTCTGGTTTCCCCAGGAGACATATAAGTTCCATGAGTGTAAAAAAGATAGATTCTTGCTCATTATTGCTGTCTCAGTGTCTAGCACACATGCCAAGTGAATATTTTCTGGCTAAGATATTAATATGAGGAGTTATTGATTAAATTCCCACTTGCTGCCATTGGTTCATAAATGAAACTCTTCCTCATGTCTTTGTAATCCATGCAACTTTGTTACCCGCAAGCCTTAAGAAGATAGCTGGTTCACTGGTTTGTTAGTTAGTTTGAAAATATAGTTGTTGAAGATTAGAATTTTCCTTGATCTATATACAAAAGGGAAAGGATAAACATGGACAAGAGATGCAGAGTATCCCCCATAACTTATGATGCAAAAGCGGGGTCATAAATCATATTTGATACTAAATACAAGACCAGGGTAAGGGTTTGGCCCTCATCAGCTTAAAGCATGTCAGTATGACTATCTTTAGGACAGTAGATATGCATTAGACATTCATAATATGTACTTATAGTAGAATCAACTCCTTCAAATTTTAAGTGAGAGAAATAAACACTAAAGTCACCTAGTTGTCCATTTGTAAATAGAGCATTTATTAGTTGTGTAAGGAAGCATTTCTTGAAGGCCTACTACATGGCAAGTATGTGCAGGTACTAGAGGTAAGAATCTACATAGGATGACAAGAAGATCGGGCAATCTAATGAGACAGACTATCTTATAGAGAGAGCACTGTTCCACATCAAGTAGGAAGCAGCAATAACTCAGGTCCGTGGAGTCCCAAGATGAGAAGCAGGAATCATTTCACAGAACAGAGAATGCTAATCCCATTAGACTGTTTCAGAGCAGCAGTCTCTGGTTTTGCATTGTTCCAACCATTTCAGAAAACTCCCTGCAGCAGGAACTCAATCCTAGGCCAAGGCACCTGTCAGAATCCAAGTGGTGCTCTAGAGAGGTATTGGAAGCAAAATGGTTTCTCATGGAAAGAAAAAGTAATTTTACTCACTCAACTGCCTGGAGGATGGGTATAATTACATGAATCAAAGTTGCTTTTAACTTATTATGCAACAGCATTTCTCAACTAATTGGCATAAACAAGAAATTGGATCCAATTATATCAATCACAAGGAACTTGTTTGACAAGAGACTGCTCCAGGGTGCATTCCTCTTTGACAAGGAGAAAGACAACTTATCAGAGGGCCATGAGGGCAGTCTCGTTATCAGAACAAGACACTAGAGGGACTTGCAGTGTGCGCAGACCCAGCCCTGGACTGACAGGGATGGACAACATTTGAGCTCAGGCTTAGGACTAGGATTCATGAGGACTGGAACAAAAGGTATTGGAACTTGATAGCCTTGTGTTGGTCTTCAACCATCAGAAGAAATTCAGTATTAGAAGAAATGGAAGATGGGTGTGTCAGACTTAGAAATTACTCAAGCTGCCAAAGGATTTCTCAACAATGGCATAAGTATTCAGAGATGAAGTCAGTAGTAAAGTGGGAATTGTCGGCAGGGGCTTGTTCAAGATGATGTTGATTGTAAAAGGATCTCCAGGTTGTGTTTTTTGGTTTATTGTTTTTGTGTGTGTGCTATAGTTGGAATATTGAATGTCCTGCAAAGGCTTATGTGTTAGGACACTGGTCTACAGGGTAGCTGTATAGTTAGGGTTCTCTAGAGGAACAGAATCGATAGAAGATGTGTGTATAATTATGCAAAGAGATTTATTAAGTAGGCTTACAGGATCCAAAGCAGAAGAGTCTCGATGACTGTCTGCATGCTAGAGAGCAGGAGGTTCCAGAAGCTGCTTATCCTGAAAAGTTTAAAGAAAGTTGCAGGCATCGAAGACACAGCATCAGACCCAGGTGAAAGGCCTGGGAACTTCCTGGAGAATTGCTAGTCCAAATCCACATTAGAAGGCTGAAGAACCTGGAGACTCATGTCCAAAGGCAATGGCAGAAAAGGATGCACCCACTCAATAAGACTGGAGCTTTTCAAAAATAGAAAAGAGCTTCCTTCTTTCCTCTTCTATTACATCCAGGGTACAAGCCTATTAGCTGTGATGCCCACAGCCAGGATGGGTCTTCTGCCCTCAGTTTCTTGGCTTACAGGCCAGTCATCCTCACAGACACATCTAGAACTGTGCTTTGCTAGTCTGCTGGGTCAATTTGGCATGACATGACTAAGTCACAGTCGCACTTTTAGGAAGTTGTGGAACCTTTCAAAAGTAGGGCCTAATGGGAGGAAGTTAGCTCATTGAAGCTGTGTTCTTAACAAGATATTGGGGCTCCACCTCCTTCTTCTTTCATTTTCTCACTTCCAGCCA
>NW_022900944.1:29956339-30066722 GCF_012274545.1 Fukomys damarensis
ATGAGTTATTGAGCCTCCAAGGTCGAGAGACAGAAATCAACTATAAAATTTTGGTTTTAAATGGCACCATAAAGGCCAACACCAGTTATAATGTCCAGCCTTGACTCCTTTTATTCTTATGCCCCACACCATTTCAAAAAGGAACTAACCTTCTGTAAGTGTGGTAATGAAATTGTAACTCTTGCGAATTCTTTGGTCTGGAACAACTTGCATGCATTACAGAAGAAACCACCCACAGCCACATGAGCTGAAAGTTTGACTTCCAAAGACCCACTGTCTGACACACACTTACTTTTTGAACATTTTAAAGACAAGAGGAATAGACACTTCAAAAATAACAGATTCTGCTTTGCATGAAAATATAATATGTTTCCATCTTAATGATGTAAAAGAATAGCTTGTTATCACAGTGCATCTGAAGAAAAAAACAAATTACACATGCAAATGTTTTGGGGCTAATTAATTCAATTCTGAAGATAAAATTGAGACAGTGTATAATTGCAAGCAGATTCCTAATAAGATCTGGAATCTAGCAACATTTAACTGAGGTGCCAGATTATATATACTTCCAGGAGATAAAGCTTCTTGTAGACTCTTATGTTGGTGCCTGGTTCATTCCAGGTTTGCAAAGAGTCTTGATGGGCTGATTAGTTATTTGTCTCATCACTCATGCATGTAAAAACCTCAGGGTCAAAATTCAGACTAAATAAGTAAAAATTCTAGATACCTTGTACAAATTACAATACCACCCAGGGGACTGTGATGGTGACATAAAGATGGCATTATAAAACCTATGTCGGTTACACAATTGAAGTGGTCTTTGAATCTGAAGGTCCAATTTCATTTTAAATTAGTTGAAAGAACATGGGTCTGGAGTTCTATAGGCCCAGATTTGAATAGTTAATCTGCCAGCCATTTTCTAAATGAAAGAAAAAAACAGTTAAACATCCCTAATACAGTCCCAGTTTTTCATCTGTAAGGTAGGATTAAAAATATCCATCCTCCGGATTTTGTTGTTGGTTTTTATGAGAATCAGAAGGGAAAATGTGTTCTGCTTGAGGAGAAAAAACAATCCCAGCAGATATTTGTGTGCATTTGCTCCTAAAAAGAATTCCTTTGTGGTGTCATGAGACCAAATCTCTTGAAAACCACAAAAAAAAAAAAATCTGGAGAAAGCCTTTAGACTTCCCAAAGGCATGGCTAGAGGAGGCCAATAAGTTTGTCTTCTCCAGAATTTGTGAATCTTAAAAACTAGCGCTTAGACTGTAAAGAAGATTTAGTAGATATTCGGTAAACATGTCTTTTTCTTCCAGGGGTATTGTTTCTGTGCTGTACCTCCTGGCTTTCAAGAAATACCAAGAAGTTCCTTCTCATAGGAGCACTGGCTCTTTTCAATCTAATAGCAAAGAAAAACAATTTTTACTCTGCCTGGGATAATGGGCTCCAGACAAGAGGCTAGTAGCCTAGAATGAAAAGAAGGGTGTACAGAAGGGACGATATACTCTGCCCTGTTGCCCGGTAAGACATTACAGTTCTATCACAGAACTAGCTAGCTAAAGAACTGAAGATGGCGTGAAAGACAAAACAGATTTCTCATTACTCATGTTACCTAGTAAAAGAGAGACTTTCTGGAGTGTTGGCCCAAGGTCAGCACTCTGAATGACCTTGCTAGTGAGGAGAGGAAAACAGCGAGGGCCCCTCAGCTGGTAGTACCCTCCTCGCTTGCACCAGTCCACAGATAGACTGGTGCAGACCACAGAAATCAGACTTTCAAGCTAGAGTCAGGAAAGATAAGGACTACCAGAGCTGATGACCCAGAAAAAAAGCTGAGAGCAAAACAAAGAGACAACAGAACCAAGTAACGGGCCAGGTGTTAAGGAAACAGTGGAGCCTGGTCAGAACTAATAAAGGACACTGGGTCCAGAGAGAACTTGGCCAGAAAGGGGCACCATGAGAGGTCAGAAATTCAGAATGTCCAATATTTCCCTTGTCTTTGCAGGATTTGAGCCAAGAGGCATGGTCCAGAGGAAGACAGTGACAGCAAGAGAAGCAGGAAGAAGATGTGACTCTAGAGAACTGAGACAGGGCCAGGGCATGACCAGCTGTGCCTGGGAGCTTGGCCCAGTGTAGGGGCCCAGGGGACTCATGGAACAGCTGTCACTCCTAAGTAGGTTTTATCTCCAAAATGCCTTAGCTCCTATACCAATATCCAAAGAAATCCTAAGGACAAAAAAAAGTCTACTTCCAAGTCAAGGCAACAGAAGTCACTTTGATTTTCCTGTAGGTGGGAACAAAATGCAATTCCCTCTATATCCTGCCAGTGAATCTAATATGAGAATAGATGCTGCCTCTTTTTTTCTTTGCAACATGCCATTATTTCTTCCCTTCAATACTTCTGAGGTCCTCTCACCCGCTATGAATTCCTCATCTGTGAAATGGAAAGAAACTGAGATGGTGGCCAGGCTAACTAGGGGCTTTAGTAAAACTTAGAAAAGCCATCTCGGTCACTTTGAGCAAGCAGCAGGAATTCTGGACTTAGATGTCTTACTATTATTTTCTGTGTTTGATGCCCTCTGAAATTCAACTGTAAAGCAGTTCTTTTTAGGAAACAAGGTCACCCATGGATGATCTAAATCCCTTCTTGATCTGAACCCTGTGCCTCCTCCATTAGCTTGTGAACTTTTTTTTTTTTTTTTGAAACAGGGTCTCACTATGTAGTTGAGACTGACCTGGAACTCACTATGTGGCCCAGGCTGGTCTTGAACTCAAAGTGATCCTCCTGCCTCAGCCTCCGGAGTGCTGGGATTATAGATGTGCACCACCACACCTGGTAGTTCCTGCAATTTTGTTGAGTATCAACAGCAATCCCCTGGAACACTATGTGGCCCAGGCTGGTCTTGAACTCAAAGTGATCCTCCTGCCTCAGCCTCCGGAGTGCTGGGATTATAGATGTGCACCACCACACCTGGTAGTTCCTGCAATTTTGTTGAGTATCAACAGCAACTCATCGAATGGGGAGAAATACCATTGACATCAGTGGTGGTGTGAATTCAGAGAAGCCGGATGCATATAGAAACTGTTCAGGGTTCACAACGTACCGGTCCCTAGAAGGTATAATGAGCATTGAGCATCTTCCTGGCCCCTCATGGCCTACTTCAGGGCCTGGATTTTCCCACTCCAGGTCTTTCCCAAGTCATTCAGTTCTTTTTATTTCCCTATGCCAAGAGTCCCACCCATGCAGGATGGTGAGGGAAAGAAAAGTACGTCATCCTTGTTTTTTTTCAATTCCTTTTTTCATCTTTTTATCACAAGTTCCTTGGTAATTTTCCGATTTCAAAGGAAATATTTGGAATGATATCTGAGGACTGGATGTGTTCATGTTTTACACCAAATGCTTTCAACATGAGAATCCACCCAATCGTATCTAATAAAAATATCCTTCCTGAGCTGGTACCAGGAGGTTTCATTAAAATAGCAGTCGATAAGCAGAGCTGATTTGGCACCAAGGAAAAAAATCACAAGCATATCAGGCTTTTGGAATTCAAGAGCACAGCTGAATCAAGGCCTTTTTTAGTTGTTTTAGGACCATATTCTGCATGTTGCCTCATCAGATGCCGAGGAATGCACTGCAGAAGAGAAGAAATAACTTTCTTCCCATCAAGACTTCTTAGCTGATGCCCCTATAACAAAAGACAGACTAACAAGAAAAAAGCATACAGATTTATTTAACATAAGCTTTATGTAAAGCTTATTTAGACACAAAGGCCCAGAGAAACAGAGAAACCTATATATTTCTATGCTAAGTTTGATGAAGAAGTTGATAGTTTTAGGAAAATGACAGGACAAACGGGTGTGCTTTAATAACAATAACTTAGCAGTGCCTGTGGATTTAGATTTGTCTCAGTGACCCTATGTCTCCAGAGATAAGGACATTCTTTTTATCAAGCTACAGGAAAGGTATCTTACTAATGAAGTTCTTATGACCTGCTTCAGAAGAGAAGGGATCTTTCCTACTTCTGCTATTTTCCTAAATACCAAGATGCCATATTTGAGGGAAGCTTTCCCCAAGTCCCAAAGCACAACACCAAGCCATATTGCAATTGTCACTAAGACATGACTGGAGATCTGTTCTCTATCCTTCATGCTGACATGGACCACTACTGATTTCCTACAACCAAGAACCTTCCTGTCCATGAGTTAAAGCCTGTAGAAACTCTCAGGAACATTTCCTCCCAGGGCTTCATCTTCTAGAACACAATTGCCCAATCAAGAAAACAACCACTACTGTGCACTCAGACAAGTAGTTGGTAATATGTCCATTATTATAATTTCAAATACTTACTGCTTATCACCATGGCCAGGTCCTCTGCAAGGCATTGGAGACCCAGATAAATGAGAACCCTACCTTCCCAGAAGCTTAACATCCAACAAGTAGCCATCACAGCAACAGGGAAATGAAAGGAGGAAGGAACTGCTTTGACCTGGGAGGAACACGAGAGGCTTTCTGGAGGAAGGTGGAATCTGAATGTCATGACCTCTGGCTGTGGAAAGACCTGGGCACAAGGATGGGAGAGGAGGATGTGTAGAGAGGTAATTAGCAAAATGGGATGCAAGATCAGGGCTATGTATAGTCAAGAGGTATTCATGGGATTCTTACAAACTCAAGCTTTCTGGTGCTATAAATGCAGAGGAAAGGCAGAGATGCCAAAATGGTCCAAACCTTCATGATTGCCTTCTGCTTTCCATGTCTACCTTTACTCAACCTCATACATATGCTGAGGCCCTTTCCAGCACTGTGGCTCTGTTTCTATGCCCATTGTGGTGACACAACAGAAACCCAGGGGGCTCTAGAAAGATGAAGCTATTAAAAGGCATGGACTGTAACCCTGAAATGTCAACGCATTCTCAAAGCCTCCTAATTTTTATCATTCTAGTCTAGTTCTGAGGTCTTTGCACATTACATATTCCAGCCCGACATGCCTTCCTCCTTTCTTTCACTTAGTGTTTCTATACACGGAGGTCAAACCTCCTCTCTTTTGTGAGCTAAGGCTGCCTCTTCCTGGTCAAAGGCAACAGCTCTATCTCTGAGTCCCACCACACTGTGCCCAGATAGCCAGGCTTTGTCATTCTGTGCTGAGTTTATCTTTATAGATAACAGCACAGTGTTAAAGACTGTATTCTGAGCACTGAGAATGCAGTTTCCCCTAGGCCAGTGATGGTGAACCTTGTGGAGACCGAGGGCCCAAACTGCAACCCAAAACATATTTATCACAAGATGCCAATGCCACAATTAAATCTGAGTCGTCGGCTGCTAGGGCAGTGCTGGGGTGACTTGGCTCACTGGGACAACTTGCTGGCATGCCAACAGAGAGGGCTCTGTGTGCCTGCTGTGGCATGTGTGCCACAGGTCCTTACAGCACCACTGCCCTAGGCTCTCCCCTCCTTCCCTCGGAGGGACTGGGATCTTGGTGAGCAGAGACCTAGTCCCATAGTGAGGAACATGGGTTTGGAACCAGACTGCGGGGATTTGCATCCTGTTTCCGCCACTTACTCAGCTGTGAAATTTGGTAACTTATCAGTCTCTTTGTTCACTAGTATCTGTCATTTGTAAAGTGGAGACTATAACAATGCTTACTCCGTGAGTATTATTATAATAGCCACTGAATCACACAAGCAGGGAAACCAGTATAGAAGGTTTCAGGAGTTGATATGTAAAGCACTTAGTAGGTGTTCCTGGCAAGAATGTTTATTCTGATAGGTTTATTTTTAGACTCAGACTTCCCTATGCCTTGCATCTATATTGAATCCATAAGCAAATTCCCCATGGTCCCTTCTAGCTCCAGCATTTTCCAGTCCCAGCTGCCACACTGTGACCTCCAAGTCCCTGAGGAATGCCAGACTGACATGTGTATCCCCGCAGGTCAGGGTGGCCTCCTGCCCCACAGCAAAGCCAGGAGCCTGTGTGGGACACTGGCCCACATATGTTTCAGGTTATGTCTGAGACTTAGAGCTAAAAAAATCACCCTCCTTCAAAGCCTTATACTTTTTTTTTTCTGGTTGTTTTCAGTACATGAATTAGGTCTTGAAAAAAGAAAAAAGAATAAAGAAAAGTAACTGATCTGTTTTGTGCCAGAGCTGTCTGGTCCCTCCAAACACTTAATCCAGCAGCTCTCATTGTCTGGGATCAAAGTGCTTCCCCACGCTCCAGCTTTGTTCTACTTAGAGCAGGCAGCGGGCTGAAAGGAGAACTCCTCCAAGCTTCCTGCCCCGCCCTTTGCCTGAACTTGGAGAGAACAAAGAGATTTACAAGGCAAGAATCCCAAGTACAAGGTGCTAATGATCAGAATCACCTGCTTCTGAGGTCTGGACAAGCGTTGTTCCCGAGGCCGAAGGCTTCCAGGAGGGGGAAGAGAGGCAGGGAGGCAGCAAGGAACTAAGAGCTGGGAGCTGGGGACCCAGAAGCGATGAACCATGTAGAGCCAAGAACAGAACCTGGAACCAGAAGCACTCAGGATTCATCTCATGTAAAGCAGAACACTACCAGCAAAAGTGCATCTCATCCAGGAAGGATGCTGTCCCTCTGTCACCAGTGATGCACTCTCAGGTCTCCAGATGTGAGGGATGCTCTATCCGGGCCTCCTCGCTCTCTGTCCAGACCCTGCCTGTGCTAAGAATGACAAAAGGCTTTGCTGGGAATGGCAGAGCACAAGCTCTGGAAGGAAATCTGTTTTGCGTGAATCAGAATCACCTCAAGGGCTTGTTAAAATATAGATTGCTGAGCCCCAGGCTCTGAGTTTCTAATTCACTAGGTCTGGGCAGAGCTAGAGGATTTGCATTTCTAACAAGGTCCCAGCTGCTGCTGGACCCAGAGACCATCCTTGGAGAACCTTCTTTCAGTACAATTAAGTCTCCACATTGATGCAAAGTAAACCATACTGAGCCTATTTCTGTCTCTAATCTCAGCTCCTGGTTGCTTCTCCCAGAGGATTTGAAGACTGTAGGAGACCAAATATTCATATTCTCAGAGTTGTTTTTGAGCCTAACATAACCACCTCCATGTTTACATCTGAATCACCTCACTGGCACAGATGTGCTGATGACTGCACTAATGGCCTTGCTCATTTAATGACCTAATCTGTTACATCACAACTGTATCTCATCATGACTGTTACTGTACAATATGTTTCTCCCTTATCATCTTGTGAGTAACCACTTCCTCTTACAAATTTGTGGTTTTTTTGCCTTTATATACTGCTTGTGACTGCAAATAAATGAGACCTTGACAACTTTTTGCCTGGTCTCCTTCTCTCTGCGCCTCTCCTGTCCCATTTCCAGGTATCTCCCCTTCTCAAGCTCTGCTAATTACAAGCCCTGCTGGCCGGGGCAGAAGACCCCCTAAACAGTGAGAAAAGAGTGGTCACTGCCCAAGGGAGGGCTCCATCATCTGATTGCATGAGGCATGGTTGGAAATGGGGTACGGGTGGAAAAATACACAACCTGCTGACATCTCTTAATATGAAACCAGAGAGGCACTGAACAATGCTGTGGAAAGCAGAGTCACCTGCGTGGTGGCAGAGCAGGTGAGAGAGGAGATTGCCAATGCCAACCATGCATGCTGCAAACCCACTTAACTAGCTTAGTGAGCGTGGCCAAGTTCCTCACACTATTAGCCCCTGTCTGCCTCCTTGAAGAAGGAAGAGTGTGATAAACAGCCACTCACGGTAGGGTGAGTGCTAAATAATGCAACCCAAGGATACCTTCAGATTGGGCTCTGTGGCCAATGTTTGTTGGAAAAGCTGACCTAACCTGCCCCTATCATCTAAACTCTCAATCTTTCTTCTGCTCAGCTTTGCCTGAAACCGGTGGCAGTGGGTGGCTGGCTTTCGACTTCAGTAAGCAGAATAAATGCCTTCTCACCTAAAGTTCCCACAGCTGACAGATGCCTCACCGAGCAGAAATAGGGGCACCACAGTTTCACCTGGTCACCCCATTGCCCACCCACACCCCAGACAGCAAAGACAAGTGTGCTCCTGTTTAACTTGGCCAGGTCCAGATTTCTGTCGTTTACACTGAGGGTGGCCCATACTGCCGGAGAAACACCTGCTTCATTGGCCCCTTGCTGGAAGAAGAGTCTGGTTACCTTTGCAGATAAGAATCGAGGCTGGCAGGGTTTGAGGGATTTTCAAAGCTTACCCTTTGGGAGTGAATGTCAGCTCAAGTTGCAGAGCAGATTCCCAAATATTTTCTATTTAAAACACAGACAAATAAGTGTAAAATTTACATTGTTTTTGGGTTTTTTTTTTCTTCCTCTTGTGAACATTGATAGAGGATGTCTAGGGATCCCATTCTCACCCCTACCCTACCTCTCCCACCCCCAGGATTCTGCTCAGGAAAATGTGGAAAGGGTACTAAAGGAAGAGCCTTGGCTATGTCTATGAGCACTTTTCACCCATGCATTGTTTATCTGAAGTTACCTGTGAACAAGTTCAGGCCCTCTGTGTGGTCTCAGAATAATGAAATCCGTGACCAGCTACCTCCAGTGCCACAGAGCTGAAACATCTGTAAGGGGCCACGTGGTCCCCACAGGCTGCTTCCTGAGGACAGTCACCCCACCACCCCAAGCAAGGGACAGAGGCGGACTTGTCCCTGACTCTCCAGAGCATGGAAGGAGAGGCCGCTGTGTGGAGGCTGAACCTGCAGGGCTCGATAAATTTGCTGTACTCTGTGAGTAAAGTCTGTGACAGAAAAGTGGTGCCGACAGTAGTGACATATGCACGGGAGAGTTAATGGCTTTAGCATCTCTTTTTCAAGCGCCAGGCAAAATCAACGGCATTTTCACAAAAAAATAAATAAATAAATAAAATATGTGATCAAATCAAGGTGTCCACAGCCAATGTTAGTGGCTCTTCCCTTGGTGAATCCACTCAAGTTCTCTCATGTAGGCTTCAACCAGGGGCTCAGAACAAAGTGATATTGTCAGGGGAATCCCTTGTCTCTGTGCCAGATGCCCATATTGTGACTGATACACAGACACAGTGCCAATCTATTCATTTTCCTCCTGCAAAAGAGTGGGCACGTAAACCTTTGCAGGCCTCTGTCCTACCCTTATCCTACATATGCCGAGGTAAAAGTGGAGGTGCAGGCCAGGCCAGGAATTGGGCTGTGGATCTATAGTAGAGGAAGGACACTCCCAAAGCCCAAGTATACAGCTGCTTCAGAGCTCTCTGCCTCCAGCTAGAGATGCTTGGCGGTGTGGCAAGCTGAACAGTGACCCCCAAAGTTATCCCTGTCCTTCACCCCAGGGCTTATAACTGTCACTTTAAATGGCAAAAGAGATTTGCAGGTGTGATCAAATTAAGGCTCTTCGAAGAGGAAATTATTTTGGATTATCAAGGTGCGCCCTGAAAGTAATGTATCTTTATAAGAGATTTGACTGCAGGGACAGAAAGCAGCAGTGAAGTGGTGGCTCCGTGAGGAATTACACTGCTGGCTTTGAAGATGGGGGAGGAGCCAGGAGGCAAAGAAGGTAGAAACACAGCTCTATAAGCTAGAAAAGTAGAACAGATTCTCCCCTGTAAACTCCAGAGGGAGTACAGTCCTGGACCTTGATTTTGTCCTGTGAAACAGATCTTGAAATTTTGACTTTCAGAACTAGAAAATGTTTTAAGCTGCCAAATTTAGAGTCAATTGTCACAGCAGTCACTAGAAACTAATACAAGTGGCCACCACAAAACTCTGCCCTTTTCCTTGCTCTCCATTCATTTGCCGGCCCTGCTGTTGACATCTTTTCAAGGAAGGACACACACCTCAGTAATCTTGCACACCCATAGATGCTGGCCATAGGAGATAGCTCCCAGGTCAATTTGATGGGAGCTAAGGCCAGATATAAGTGTACTGGAGCAACTGAGTGTCCAAGGCATGGCAGGAATGTTTACTATGGCCTTGACCGTGATGTTGAATAACCCGGGTACAGACTACAAGAGCTCAGTGAATTTTTACTTTATCCCCATTTTAAAATGCAGGATTTTCACATATTCTAAAGAAAGATGACAATAACTATCAGATATGAGTGAAAATTAAGTGGAATTAGTTGTACTAATAGCTAGGAATTATCAGTCTCTAGGAGTCAACATTACTATGTGTCATAGGCTCTATGACACATACCAGGGTAACTCTATGAGAAAGCCTTATGCCATAGCCTACTCTTCTTGTACCCATTGTACAGATAAGAAAACTGAATCCTAGGAAGTTTGGGAAACTCCTGCAAGGGTGCACAATTGATCCAGGTCTCACTGGTGGCCAAAATGGTGCTAGAACTTAAACAATCGAATTTCAGAGTCTGTCCTTTTAGCCACCCTGACCCATTGTCTGAACACACATGTAGGATGACCACAAAGGTCACTGTAGATTCCTTGGATCTGGAGATAGTGCTCACTCTTGCCTATTCCTGGTGTACCTTTAGGTGGTACTGAGTCATTCCCAGAATTTATCTTACATACATGTCCTCCCAGCTCAAGAGCCATTAACAAGAGCCATTGCTGGGCACAGATGCTAACTGTTTCCAAATCTGCTTGTTCCATAATGAGACCACTCAACCAGCCATGGACTGCCAGGTGGCTGTGGGGACAGGCTCAGCCCTACTGCAAAGCCTGAGAGCTGCAGAAAGACGTAGTTCAGGTGGAACTCTAAGGCCCATGGTGAGCTTGAGCCTGGCTATCCGGAGCTGACAAGTTTTAGGAAAGATTGCAACAGCAGTTTGAACACCTCAGGTATCTAGAAGAGAAAAGCCCCAAACGTGCCTCTGCCTATCTTAATCTAGTTTTCTATTCCATCCTCCTCATAGACATCTTCTAAGCAACTGCTACTATATAGGGGGCACTGGTGAAACAATGGGAAAGGTAACTACCCTGGATGATTCTTCACCCCTCAGAGTCTAGCATAAGACATAGAGTCATGTAACACAACACACAGGCTATTCTACACATGACCTTCTGGTGCTGGGTCCCAGGAAGGGAATGGCTAATTTTGGCTACAGGAATTAAGATTCAGAAAGTCATTGGTATTTAGTGGAACTGCCAAGACTTGCTGGGAACCCTATCAAGTAAAGAGAGTGGTTTGTACACACCAAGCCTTGAAAAGTATTAATGAAAAACCATAGCAGTGTGGCCAGGGTGTTGAGTCTTCAGAGAGGAGCATGAGGGCAAGGTTGGGTTCACATCCTAAACGTGAGAAATGGGGCTGCTGTTTCCAACCACAGCCTGCCCGAGACTGAGATTAGATGCCAGCCTACTTCAGTGAAATCTCAAATGGACTGAGCCTCCAACCTTTTTTCCCTCTTGACTGCCTCAGGCTCTTGAACCTGAACTCTAAAGCATGTCATCGCAAACCTCCCCTGTTAATGAGCAAACGTCAACGCATCTCATTCATATGCAAACATTCCGACACAGACGCTGTATGAAATGAATTCAGATAGAATATGCCAGTGTGCTTTAAAAAAAAATCCTTCCAGAGAGTTATGATGTTGCTACATAAGTTAATGAGAGGAATGGAAGAGCCAACGCTGCTCTCGAAACCTGTCAACAGTATAACTATTTAGATGGGTATTAAAGCCAGACACTGTCATATAATTTGAGGGTATGGTTGAAGAGATCTTAAGAATATTTTGTTTCTGACAATTGAATCATAATTTTAATAGACATCTCCAAAAAGAGAAATGCTGGTAGCAGCCATGTAACGTTTATTTAGGAGCTGGTGAAGATCTTTGATTCAAAGTGCTGGCTGCAATGACAGGATCAGGCTCCTAGAATGTCAGACCTGCCAAAGGGTTTGAATTTTATTATAATAGTAAGTGCCCAAGAAATACCAACTGCATACCTTCTACTGTGCAAAGTGTTTTACATATATTCTTCCTCCATCTTCCCAGCAGTTTTGTGAAATAGAAACTTTTATTACCCTCATTTCATGGATGAATAAACTGAGGCACAGCGTCAGTAACTTGCTCAAGGTCACACAGCTAATGAGTCAGGAAATCAAGATTGTAACTTTAAGGCCTGGATTGATTCTCACCCATGACTCTGCTTCCCATAGGCAATAAACTTGATTGTTTAAATTTTAAAGGGAAGGGGAAAATGACCTACCGAGAGGGTAGCGACCTGGCCATGCCTACTATAGGCAGTTTGGGATAAAAATATTTTCACTTAACTCCAGTCAAAGTAAATTTTTTCATCAAATCTTGTAAAGAGGTAGAGTAGGGCAAAGTCTTTTAGAAAGCTGAATTAGAATCTCATTTTGGACATTCATTAGAACTGTCTCTTTGAGCAAATGTCTGAACTTCCCCTGGCACAGCTTGATCACGTGTGTGACAGGGATACTCTTACCTACCTTACATAGTTGTCCCTCAAGGAAGTGTAGGCTTAAAAATTATTCATGCAGAAAAGTCTCACTCTTCTGTAATGGCCTAACATTCCACAACGTGTCCACACTGAAGTTCTGGAGAGCTGAGCTGTCAGAACCAGAGCTCCACAGCCATCACAGAAAGATACCAATGGATTAAAAACTAAACAACTCAAATGCCCATCCTCAGAAGAACAGGCAGGTGAGTTATGGTATATTTCTCTGATGGGATCATATACAGTCACGAGAAGAAACAGTGTATAACCTTGATGGACAGTTCTTATAGACATAAAGGGGAATGGAAGGGACTGGAAGGACAGAGCACATGTTTTAGTATTCCATTTATGCAATAGAAAAAGCAGGTGAAAGAAACCTATAGTAGGTACCATGGAGTAGGGAAGAAATAGTGAGGTACAGCAAGAAAGAGGGTTTCTGAGATACTGGACATGAATGTTTCCTTTTTTTCATTAATTTTATGGGTACATTTTAGATATACACTATGATGGCATTATCATTGGGATCTTATAACTTTACATGATATATTTTTGTTCTTATTTTTCCCCCATTCCCCTGCCCTCCCATAAAACCCTCTACCCGCTCCCTATTTACAAAGACTTTGTTTCTCTTTTTTCTTTCTCTCATATTTTTTGCTTTCCCTTTTTTCATTTCCTCTTCCCCACACCGTTTCCCCTTCCTTTCCTTCTTTGGACCTTTTCTGGACTTGAATGTTAATCTGGAAACTAATAATACAAATTTGTTAGTGTGGCAAAAATATGATAAGCCAGCATACAACAAGTACACATGATATTCTTTTTTTTTCTTTTTGGCACCAGGGATCAAACTCAGGACCTTGCACTTGCCAGGAAGGCAGGAGCACCACTAAGCTAAATCCCTGGCCCTACTCTTGATATTCTAATAAAAAAAAGAAAATCTTAAGGACTCTAACAGTTTAAAATTCCTCCAACAAATAATGAAGCCTCTGATGCCACAAAGGCAAACAAGGTGCAAAGCTTAGCATCCCTCCTGGCCAGGCAAACTCACCGAGAAGGAAGTAATGCTTCCATGTGCCTTTGGTGACAAAGTTTTGGTGATAAGTATGCTAACGGACAGGTATCTGTGTGGAGATGTGGCACTGTAGGTGATGAAGGTCCTGGGTGAAGAAAAGAGTCAAAAGTCAAGATGGAGACTGAGGCTACCACCCTATAGTGTCTGTACCAGCGGAGAAGACTATCGTGTGCACACCTCTACTCGGTGTGAGTCACAGGCATAATCGAGGCATCACTCACTTCATGCTCACAACAGCCTCCTTCCTTGCACATGGCTGAAACAAGGCTTTGCACATGTAAGTAACTTACCTAAATGCAGCTGGTATACAGCAGAACTGGAATTTGAATTAAGCTATCAAATGGCAAGGATTTCCCCCTTGGTATAGGTCTTTGTCCTCCTCCCCATGGAAAGATCATTTTGGCTACTTTTGAATCCTATGAAAGAATGGTAGGATTACAATGGTGTTAAGGTGAAGAAAGTAAACAAAAGTGCTGTAATCCTCAGCTTGGTGGACTTTTAACTGTTGAAACTCTTAGTGGATCCTAATGCTGTACAGAAACTGGGTGGGGGATAACAACAGCTGTTTGGAGGATCCTCTGGCAGCAGTGCTTTTAAAGACCTAGTCTGGACTAAGGACATATGGTAGAGCACTACCATGCCCACCATGTGCGAGGTGCTGAATTCAATCCCCAGTACAAAAACAAGCAAGCAAACAAATAAATAATAAGGCTCAGGCCTGGGTAGGTCCCGATTTAGTGAATTAATGAATGGAAGAACTCATGAGCATTTTCCCATGGTGGCATACCCATTTCGTTGCATTTTATTCTCACAATAAACTGGGAAATGTTTCTAATACCCATTATACAGATAAAAAGTGAAGATTAGAGAGGTTCAAATGACTCACTGAAAGATGCCCAGGAGTGGCAGCACAAGAAACAGCCAGGCTTATTAATACACACTGGCAAGACTTATGCCAGGATGTCAACACCCAAGCCCACTGCTTAGACAGTGAATCCTCAAAACCATGTTAAAGAGAAGCCTCTCTTTACTTAATAAAGCCCAATGATCCTTTAAAAATAGCGCTGCTATTTATTGTATTTCTGGAGCACAGAGCAGCTGAGCAGAATATTTTAATGCTGTGTTCTGAGAAAGACGCCGGCTTTCACCAGCGATGCAATTGGCAGCCCTTAAGAACGACTCGCCTGTGATACTTGGACAAATTTTCCTTTCTGCTTTCTTCTTTGAGATTTCTTGGTGGTGTGTTCTCCTTGTCTGCAACCTAGGACAGGATAACTTGGCATGTGGTTCTCACTGCTGGGTCTGCATATTATGACTGAAAGGATTTACCAATTGCCCGATTCCAGGCCAACCTCAGTCACCGTCAATTCACCCTGACCTGACCTGAGCAGGAGGTGTCTCTGCTTCCAGCCTTCTCAGCAAGGTTCTCAAGCAATATTCACCACCAGCATTATATTTGGGCCATGGAGAGAAAGAACAAAAGCAAGAGTATTCCCTCTTATTCCTTGTTCATAGGGGAGAGATGGATTCACAGAAATAACAAGGGAACAAATATGAGTCAAATGGCTCTGCCTTTTCCCGTGGCCCTCGCCAGTGAGACCACAGCACCAAGGAATCTAAATACAATGCGGAGAACAGCTTGACTTTGTGCCATTTCCCATTCTTATGAAATTACTGGCTAAATGTCCCTCTTCTGGATCTCTTTTGCTAGTCTATGGAGAGTTTAAAAACGCCATCACTGACTTTTAATTTGTGTCATGTGGTATGGGGCCTGGCTGTCTCACAGCTGAAGATAGTCTCAACTGCCAGAAGAGACTTAGGATGATCTTGCTCTTCCTCCATTCCTAAGGCTTTCTCCCTTTCTAGAGCTCTCTGTGCTTCCCCAAAGCCACGCTATCAGCAACTGCATCAGCCCTGTGTTCAGTCACAAGAGCTGAGACAGATGAACACACCTGCCTGTCTCCAAAACACCCAGCTCTGTTTCTGTCCCAAGAGCAAAACCACACAGCTCAGGGCTCCCCCTTTGTTAATTAGGATCAAATCTCAATCCCGATAACCCAAAGAAAAGAAAAGGCAGCCTTTCATGCTAAGAGGCTCTAAAAGAACCTCTTCTAATCCTCCCAAAGCACTCAAGAGACAGCTTTCAGCCCAGTCAGGGTCATTTACTGTGTTCTGCCTTGGAAAAGATATTAAAACTGATTAAGTTCATTAAAAAAGAAAGAAAAGAAAACCTCGTCTAAAGCAATGACCTCTGCCCAGCAGCTGTGTTAAAACAAGTGCCTTTTCTCAGGATGTGAAATGTGTTGGAAATTTCAATAAAACTATGTAGAAAGGAAAGGCACACCCACACCAGGGAGCAAATCTTTTTGCGTAGCAAACCAACTGAATTCAGAAGCAATATCAATCTAGACTCAGTGCCAAAGAGTGACAAGAAGGAGGTAACAAATATCTGCTCACAAATATCTTACAGTCTGAGCAGTGAGATGACATTTAGACAGAAAATAAAGCCACCTGATGGACACACAGTGAACACAGTAAGGAGATCCCCGGAGAGACAATGTCTGAACTGAACTTTATGTGAAGAGCTGAATTTGGAAGAGCGCAGAGTAAGATGGACATTCCAGACAGAAGAGAATATTTTGTGCGATGGAGATAATTGAAAATGAGGGAAGTACATAGTTGGCCCAGTGAGAGGGTGTGTAAAACAAACAGTCCTTAAGACACAGGCACAAGCCAGTGAGGTGTGAAAATATGCTAAACTTCAGGGTGAGTATATATTATTGCTTAGAAGACATTGAGGAAGATCACTGCTTGAGTGGTCTAGTTTCTATTCACATTCTCAGAGTGCGCAATTCCCAAGTTTCTATAATATGCCTTCTTTCTCTTCTTTTTCCTCTCTAAATTACCTTAAGAAGTTTTCAACTGAGCGCAGTATCCAGGAACAGCACTTAGAATCGTAATTATGACTGGGAGATGCACATGGCCTTGATGGGAAGAGGATAAGGATGCAAAATGCCCCCATTGATCCTTAAAGATGGCCCACAGTCAGTGAGGAATAGCGTCCCTTTGATTTCCTCCTGTTCTATCTAGATCTCCTCCCAAAGCCTCATGTGCTCATAGGTGGGGCTCTGGGTAGGTGTTTGGATCATGGGGTATGATACTCATTAGTGGATTAGTCCACTGATAAACTTGTAGCTAAATGCGAAGTTGTAAGGTAAGCGTAGTGGGAAGAGGTGGGTCACTGGGGGTGTGGCCTGGAAAAGCATATGTATCCCTTCTCCTCCCTTGATCCCTTTCTGCTATGACATGAGTGGCTTTCTCTTCCATGACCCTCTGCCATGCCGCCCTGCCTTGGAGCCAGCTGACTGTGGTCTGAAACCTCTACAAATTGCGTTCCAAAATGAGTCTTTTTCCTCTTTAGAGTCGTGGGTGTTGAGTATTGTGTTCCAGTGACAAAACAGTAAGACACCCACCTCTGTGATGATGGTAACAGCAGTAACAATGATAAAATAACATGTCTAATTGACTGTATGACTGAGAGCTAAATTCAGGTAGGGCAGAGTCAAAACCTGTGATTTGTGTTCACACCATGGTGACAGTCCATGTAAATGGATATTCATGCAGTACCTGGCTGCCTGGCATTCATGCAGAAGAAAACCACTTTCAACTTTCAACATGAGAGTTCATACCTTAGTGGATGGATGAACCACCAACATAGCAAGCCTTTCTAAAAATGGGAACTAGAACCAAAGAAAGAGCCATCATGCTCTCTCCCAATATTTCCTAACTTTACAAAGCCACAGTGATTCTATATTACAAAGAATGCTATCATTGCCCAACAGCATTTGCTGTCACTATCCAACAAAAAAAATACACGTGCCCATTGCAAGTATGGGTGCATATATCAAATATAGAAAATATTTAAAGCATGATATTGTTCTGCCGGCCACTGTTCATCATGTAACTTGAGGTCAATTATGACTCAAGGGTTGCCAAAGAGAAGATGAAAGAAAATTTCTAGAGTTGTGTATTATGCACAGACAGGGAAGCAACATATATCAGCATGGAAATGATAGAGCTCTACATGACCTATTTAATTAGAGTAGACCCTACTCAGTATGGTTAGATTTTGTAGAAGAAAGTTATCAATTTAAGCAGTCTCCCAAGGCTCTAACCAAACAAATTAGAACACTGTGCAAGGTATACATTCATCCATTCAGCTGGGACTTTCGAACTTCGATCAACTACTAGGAGCCAGGAAGCCAAGGTTTGGCTACATGCTGTTGTTATAGAGAGCTCGGTAATAGTTCTTACACCTTCCACAAAGCCAAAGTATTGAGCTGAGTCTACAGGTGAAATCTTTATGGAAAGCCCCAAGGACTATGAGTCTTTGGTGAATGAATAAATTTTAAATATGTATTACAATAAAGGGTACATCACCACTAATCCTCTCAAAACCCTCTCCTTGGCTTTGAACACCCTCTTCATTCAGTGAATACCTTTACAAGGTGTGAAAAAGAAATATGGTGAGTTCTGCTGCTAAGTGCCATCCAATGGAAAGGCAGGCTGCTACAAACATTACAATTTGACTTTATCCATTTTATTCACCAGATCTGGCACAATGCAACTTCTGGCTTCTCCACAAAGTCAAAATAACTGTGAAAGGTAAATTTTTTTAACCAATTCAGGAAGAAAGATAGACATAATAGGCAACTAAAGGTATTCAAGGGAGAGCATTTCCAGAACTATTTCAGAAAGCAGCAAGAATGAGGAGATAAATGTATATAAAGCAAGGAGGTGTATTTTGAGGAGGGATTAACAACAATGTGTCTTTTCCAGTAATATTTTTTAAAATGTAAGCATATGTTATATTTTTATAGCACCTCATAAATGGGGCAAATAAGGAAAATATTAAGGATGTCTAGAAAGGGGGCAAAAACAATAACTCAACCTCCACCCTTTCAAGAAACCTAGTACTCCTGGGTTGGAGAATACAGGTTGGAGTAGGGCAACCTTCCATCCTGGCTGCCCAGGATCTGAGGGGTCACAAGGCCAATAGGACACTGTATTTGTTCAGGAACATCTGAGATGAACTGGCCACTGTAGGTGGAGAAAGAATCTTCTGCAGCTGGGCAAAGCTGAGACAGACAGAAGTAGAGGGCCTGCATCTAGCCTGAACTTTTGGCTCCAGTCCAATTTCTTTCTTTCTTTTCCCTATTTCATGATGCCCTTCTCCCTTGGCTCTTTTCACCCCACTCTAAGTGTTGAGGTTTCAACATGTGTTGGGAATTTGCTTTGTCCTCTGAATCTCATTCAGCTGCTACCTCTGGACTACTAGTGCCATCATTACCATTCACCTCAGAGCAACTGCGATTCATTGGGTGTCTACTATGTGATGGGCAGGGATTTTCCTCAGCTCATCTAACAGTGGCTCTGTCTCTGTTCTTCAGGATGAGAATTATTCTCATGACAGAGATTATAAACTGAGACTCGGGAAAACTGAGTGGCTGAGGAACTAAAATTTCTACACCTGTGTACAGATATGATAACTACTGTTAGCATCAAACTTTAGAGACCTACCCACCTGTAACACCAGCTCATCCTTGAACTTCAATTTTAAAAAAAGATTTCACAGCAACACCCACATTTGTACACGTTAATGATGGCTTAGATTGCTGTTGGAAGCCAAACCTGGTACAGCCACAACATGGTGAAATATTCCCATCTACACTCACAATTTTCACTTATTTACAACCTGCACGGTAAAAATAGGTATATAAATCCTTGAGTATTTCATAAATGATATAATCCTTTACAGCATATTTGTAGAAATGCAAAATTTTCTAGACATCTCAAACCCTAAGGAACAACATGGAAGATTCTTACCATCAGCCCTCTTTTGCATCAGGTATTAAGTGATGTGATGCAGCCAGTATGTGGGATCTCCTTATTGAGCACATCCTACTATGAATCCTTATTTTTACCTTTATTTTTAATTTAAGGCAAAGTATGGAGGATTTGAGATGCATGTGCAAAGCTGCACACCTTTCAGCTCAGTGTTCCCAACAGTCATTTATGGGAGGAGAAGTAGAGGCTTATAGGAGATATTTCTTGATCAAAGTCATAGGCTACTAAGTAAAGAAGCTGCCATTTGCATCCAGGTCTCTGATTCAAACCCATTGCTTTGTCATTCTTTTTGACTTTTTAACTTCTACTCAGGGTTAGGGTGGAAGCTGAGAACAAGAGGAACATTGGAGTGACTTCCAACAGCCCAGATTTCATTTCCAACACCACCCTCCCTCTGCAAGGCTTCCTTTTGTATGACACAGGAAAGTGTGTGTATTTGAAGTTTCAAGAATGATTCTGATCAGGTGCCTAACATTTGCAGTTGGAAGCCTATGCAAAAGACCAGACAGCTTTCCAGGAGTTGAGATTCACAAATGGATTGTGGAGGTGAGCATCTCAGAGATCCAGGAGCCCCCTGAAAACCAGGAATGACTCTTTGCAGAGGTCATATACATCATTCTAGAAGAGAGTTCACAATTTCCATTAGATTCTCCAACTAGTTTCTGACTCAGACAAACTTAGAGATGACTCTTTTGGAGAAAGTATGTTCATTCTAAGGCAGAAATGTTAATTCCACCCTTTCCAGCCTCAATAGGCCATGGATACACATAATTTTAAACTATTATTCAGGCCATTCACTTAGGTTACATTTAAGAGAATGATGTTTCCCTAAGTTAATGTAATTTTGCTATTGGCAAATACATTATTCTTAGAGTTATTGAACCCTCCAACTTTTATATCCACCAAGGTAAAAATGTTCATCAAATTTTGTCTTTTCATGCTCTCAACTGGCTTTAAAAGATTTCTGTCTAGGATCAAAAGATTGGCTGAATACTGGCCATGTATACAGTTGTGTGGGTTAATTAATATCATCATTAGCTGCTTGAATTCATGCTTGCTTCACGATTTGTAGGTGGAGGGTTTGCTTCTATCAGACACAGTTGCACTGCTGGGACCAGTATGTGTGGACAGAATGTACAAACAGATGGGAGACCCTCGCAGGGAACCTAGCTGGTTTGTGAGTGTTAGCTCTTGCCCTCCTGATAGGTTGCTTTTCTCTTGCTTTGGCATCTTATACCACTGCATTAGTAGTGATTTTTATTTAAATAGTTGTGAGCTATTATATTTCTGTTTGAATTGCTCCCTTATATCCTCTGTTGGCATGTTTCTGTCTTTTTCCACAGTGGTTGTAGCCATCTGTAGCCACTGTATCTATTTGCTTGTGTGCACTCTATAGTGTTGTATTCATGAACCAAACATCTATTGAATATCCACCATGTTACAATCAGATTGCTAGACACTGAAGAATAAAAGTGAAATGGGACGTGGTCTGTATCTTCACAGAATTTCTCATAACCCAGGGGGAAAAGACATGGATCAGCACAGACTGGGGAGAGCTTAGGTGGAGGTAGGTGCCCATGTGAGACAACACCGCATCCCAAAGGGCCAGAAGCAGGTAGTTGGGTAAATTAGTGATGATGAAGGAGGTTGTCCACGGTAGAGGAGATGCTATGTACTAGGGTAGGGTGGCCCAAACAATAGGGGGCCCCATGGCCTATGCCTCCTTCGCGGTGGCTAGAATGGATGGTTTACAGACCATGCAGCCACCACCATTCCTTATTTAGAAATGGGAACAGTTTCAATGAGGTGGGCTGGTTTGCCCAGAAATAGAGATGGTCTTACAGGCTAAATGTTTATGTCCTCCTGACTTTCATACATTGACACCCTAACCCCCTAGCCAGCAATGTGACAGTTTGGAGCCATGGCTCTTAGGGGATAATTAGAATTAGATAAGGGCAACAGGGTGGCATTCTCATGATGGCTTAGAGCTCTTATAAGAAAAATGATTCAGACAGTGTGAGTATGCACCCAAGAAGACCCTATCAGCTCACAGAAAAGGAAGTGAAGCCTTGCCAGGACCCAGATCTTGGACTTACCAGCCACTATAAGTGTGACAAACATACATCCAGACAGAGGTATTTAAATGGAACAACCCACACCAACAAAGACAGCTGCTGGCAGGGGGCCTGGGAACTTTGCCTGAAATCCCAAAGCACAGAGACCTTGATGAACTGTGATACTTGGAATGGAGTCATTTAGGATGTTCAGAGGAAGAAGAAGGGGAGGAGGAAAAAGAGCTTCACATTTCCTATTGAATGGCTGTACCAGATACTCTTTCTGTGTTTCGGTATTTTAGAGAAGAGGGCACTAATCTCAAGAGATTAGGAATCTTGCCCAAAAATTCAGAGCAATTTATTTGTGGCCTCTAAAATTCCCTGTCCTTTGATTGTTTTAACTCTTTGCTTCTCACATCTAAACACCATCCCTTTTGCTTACTGAAATTACAGAAATAGCTTCATGTCTTTGGTTTATTTTCTTTATGAAAGGCACTGTTAAATGCAAATATGTTGCCTGATAAATAATGACATTCCTCAAGTATTTTCCATGTGTCAGATGCTATGCTGGGCACTCCACACACAATACGTCTAATTATGGCAATAACCCAGCCAAATACTGGTCACGGCTCTCACTTTACTTTTTCTGAAAGACAAAGTCACCCAGTGTTAAATCCAGTGTTGAACTCTTGAAAGTTTATGAGGATAAGAACCTTTTCCTCGTGTGATAAACATGGTGACAAGCAATGTGTCTAAGACCCAATATTAAAAAAATAAATTGAGCAAACCAGAACAATGAACCAAGAATAACTAAAAACTAGATAGATGTTTCTGAAATTCTATGTTCAGATATTTTTAAATAAATTATACAAAGGTGAGACATCCAACCTGGTAAAATTAGTGCAAGGGGAATTTCTAAATGCCTAAAGTTCTGAGGGGCCCACAAAGCTCAATTTAAGCCAAAGTATGTTAAAGTTGCCAATGTAGACTTAGGCTGCACTGAGAAAATTAAACTTTCATTGGGAAAAGTTTCCTTTGAGAGTTTCCATTATCCCATTTGCTAAATAAGTAGGGGAAATTAGATGACTTGTCAAATCTTCATGAACTAGAGAGCCCCATCATTAACCAGCTCCAATTCTTTCTGTTTATAAAATGGAAGCAATGAAAATGCAAAGAGAACAAAAGGTCAAAGACAAGCAAACAGCCCAGAACTGATCAGTGAAATTGGGTCTTGAACCTGCATGCTTGAAACTGAGGTAGTGTGAGAAACTTACATATCATTGTGCTTTCACCAAAGGCAAGCCTTGGATCTTCATACAGGTCAGTTATATAATGACCTGACAGAGACATAGCCCACCTGTCCACAGCAGAAATCCGAAAACTGCATGCTGAATACACATGTCCCAGAGGCCATCTCTGGGATAAACAAAAATAATATTTTTCATATCCCATATAATTAGAAAAAAAACAACCTTAATATTCATTTGGAAGGAGAAGAGACCTAGAACAGCAAAGGCAATTCTGAGTAACAAAAGCAAGGCAGGGGTTATCACAATCCTTGACAGGAAATTATACTGCAAAGCTACTGTGATAAAAAGCAGCCATGGTACTGGCAAAAGAACAGACCTAAGGATCATTGGAACAGATTAGAAGATGCAAAAACACTCCAGATATACTCAGCCACCTTATCTTTGACAAAGGAGCCAAACACCTTCACTGGAAGAAATGTACACTCTTTAATAGATGGTGCTGGAAAAATTGGCTTTCAACATGTTGAAGATTGAAACTAGACCCATACCTTGCACAAATCTAAAATTGAGATGGATCAAAGTTTTAAATATTAAAATAGAAACACTAAATCTGCTGGAAGAAAGAATAGGTAGAATACTTGAAGACATAGAAGTAGGCAAAGACTTTTTGAGCAAAACCCAGACTACTCAGGAAGTACTACAAAGAATCAACAAGTGGGACTCATCCTATTAAAAAGCTTTTGCACAGCAAAAGAAATGACCAACAGAGTGAAGAGACAACCCACACCATGGAGAAAACGTTTACCAGCTCTTCATCCAATAAAGGACTACTATCTAGAATATATAAAGAACTCAAAAAATCAGACTCTCCAAATTTAAAGACCCAATCCAAAAATGCACATCTGAAATGAATAGATACTTTTCAAATGAAGAAGTAGAAACAGCAAGTAAATATACAAAAAATCTTCAACATCACTGGTCATTCAAGATATGCCAATTAAAACAGTGCTAAAGTTCCATCTCACTCCAGAAAAAAAATGTCTGTTATCAAGAAATCAACCAATAACAGATGATGGTGGGGAAAAAGGAAATCAGTGTGGAGATTTCTCAAAAAAACTAAAATTAGAGGTTCCATTTGACTCTGCTATTCCCCTTCTTGGTATCTTCCCAAAGGAATTCAAAGCATCATACAACAGTGATAGATGCACACCCATGTTTATAGCAGCATGGCTTGTAATAGCTAAATCTTGGAAACAGCCCAAATACTCATCAACTGACAAATGGATAAGAAAGACAGGGATTTTTTTTATACAATGAAGTACTACTGTGCCATAAAGAAGGATGATCTTGAGACATTTATAGCTCAATGGATGAACCTTGAGACCATACTGTTAGGTATAATAAATCAGACACATGTTTAAATACCACGTTGTTCCTCTGCTGTGCGAAAGCAAAAGTGGAAATAAGGTCAAAATCTCTAATCAATATTGGGAAATGGGAAGAAAATGTTCAAATGGGAAGGGAAACAAGGGAGGGGGGAGGGACAAGTGAAGGAAGGGACAAGAAAAAAAAGTGAAAATAGGAAAAAATGGAAACAAAGCTTTTGTACATAGGCAGGGGAAGAAGTTTGAGGGGCAGGGGGGTTGGGATAAAAGAGGCAGATGCATTATGTACAGGTGCAAATTCTCTAGGATGAGCCAACTCATTGTAGAAAACCTGAGATGAACACCAACAGAGAATGCTATGCACAATGTGATATGCTATACACATGTGAAATTCTTGCAACTCTCATGGATTTCCCCCCAGGAACTTCCCTTTTAAAGAAAGGCTTGGAATAGGAATAAGGAAGATTAGCAGAAGAGAAGGAATTCCATAAAAAGCTATGTTGGCCTATTTTCTGTTTCTATAACTGAATGTCACAGACTGAACCATTAATAAAGAAGTAAAAATCAGTTTGCCTCATAATTCTGGAGGGCAAGAGGTGCAAGTCCAAGGGGTAGCAAGACCCACCTTGCTGTTGCTGACCTCTACCATGTCTAGAGGTGGCTCTGGGTGTCATGGTGAGAGGGGAACATTCAAAACAGCCAAACTAGCTTTTATGACACAACCACTCTGGAGATAACTAATTAAAATCCGTTAACTGTTCATCAGGTTGCCTCTCAAATGTTCCACCTCGACCTACCTCTTCTTATCTCACAATGGAGATTACATTTCAGCATGAATTGTGGTTTGGACATTAAGCCATCACAGAAGTCGATGTAGAAGAACGCGCTGACCAAATGCCTTTGCTATAGTGAATACCTATGCAAGTTTAAATCCATCAGCTGAAGACTATTCAACCCTTCTGCCTGGTTACCTTACCATTTCCTGAGAATTTTTACCTCCAATCAGCCTCCACCATACATCTTTTGCATTGCTGCTTTTTTGTTTTGTTGTGATGGTGACAATTTTGGTCCTAACACTACTTATAATCTCCGGAGTCTCAGCTTAAGAAAAACTACACAAGGCTAGGAATAAGACCTAGGTGCACATATTTACATATTCACTGGGCCAGAAGGAGGGGAAGGGAGCTGTAAACAGCTGCTATCTTCATGCAATCCATTTCCATTTTTATTTTCATTTTTATCCTCTTCTGGCTTTCTAAAGCTTCTAAATTGAATATTTCAGTTTCATAATTCCAGTGAAATTATTTCTTGGTTTGAAACCAAATTAAGCACTATTTATGTTATTTGGGGACACTTTACTTACTACTGTGTCAGTTGTAGAAGTTGAAATTGTTTATTTTTAGTATTTGGGAACACACTTTTTAATAGTTTGAAGATGCTGAGATACGAAAATGGAGCATCTGTAGATAGAATTTTTTTCTGTACCAGTGTCTTTCCACATGTGGTTCCTTGACCAGCAGCATCACCCAGGCACTTCTAAATACAAACTCCTGTGCTCTGTGCCACACTCACCCTTCCTACTGAATTAGAGGCTGCAGGGTTGGGGAGTTAACACAAAGCTCTTGGGCAGGCTCTTGGCATTACAGGAGACAGACGTGAACCCAACTTCCCCTTCCTTCTGCCTTCCATAGTCCACCTATTCTCTGGGTCAGTGGAGGATGGGATGCAGCTACTGCCTAAGAAAATTCTTCCTGGTGTCTGTGAGGAATAACAAGTTGCCTCATCTTAATCAGCCTTCTGCTGCTGCTGTTTTCATCAGTCAAACTGCACCAATCAGCAAGCAGACCCTACAGCTGGAAGCACTGGTTGCCAGAGCTGTAATGAGGTACTTCCCACTTTCACTAGCTGGAGTCTCCCCTTCCTCTCAACAGGGAACCCAGCCATGCAGGTGCATGGTTCAATAAGAAGCGGTTCCCCCAGGATCTGGCTTCATTATAACCTCTACCTATTGACTGTGCTCACCTATACCAGGTGGGATATCTCCGCCGGGATGCAACTCAGAGATCTCAGCTGTTGAACCCCTTATTCAACAGGTAAGAATGTAAGTTCCAAAGACCAGAAGAACAGGACATTCTCAGCACTGGAATTCTGAATTGCTGCTCCTAAACTCAAATCCCTTTGTAGTATACCATACTGTGAACTGAATATTTTCATGAAATAAAAACACATAGTGAAGAATCAATCACCATCTTGTTATTGTAACAGGCACGGTGTCTATGAGTAAATATCTGTCATATATGGGTCACCATTTAAAATAAGGCTACCGTTGAGGAAAGATTGCGAATTATACAAGACGGCCCTGAATGGTGCTCTTTTCCATGACTGTTTGAAGAATCCCAGTTTGCATTTTACTGAAATCATCAAATCTGGACTTTGCACTCACTGCCAATGTATGATTGAGGCAGTGGGAGGTACTGGGAAGAGGTGATCAGCTTCCAACTGTCTCCAACCTGCTGCTCACTCACAATATGACCTTGAACACGTTCCTGCAAAGGTCTGGCCTCAGCCCTCCCATCCTCAACACACAGGGTTCCCTTAGTGAACACGGAGTGCCCTCAGGCAAACAAAAACATCTACAAGCAATCTGAGATAGGCCAACATTTCCGTGTCCAGATCTCTTCAGTCATTGCCACCTATCAGCATCCTCCATCCCAGGGCTCAGTCCAGTTTGAGGCCCTCAGGACCCAGATATGCTTGCTAATTTCCCTGACCACACAGCCAGCAAGCCAACCTTGGCAGGCTCATTTGGCATTCCAGTGGCATTTGGCTTTGACTCTGACTCTAACAGGAATTGTCCCTGCCCCTCCAACTATCCAACTCGGATACTATAAAATTAGAGAGTATAGGAACAAAAGTTAAAACACCACATCTCCATCTTCCAACGTTGGGGATTTCTGTTTATGGCCCTGATAAGGGCCAGGCCCCACTTGGGCTGCAGGAGTCAGTCTTAAATTACCTAAAGAGCCTAAGTACTGGGCCTGGGCTCCATTTGTTTACAAAACAGGCACTTTCAAAGGCCCTTTACTAGGGACTGGCAATTCCCAGGTCCCCTGCTATAGGCTGATGCATAATGCATAAGGTACTGGGAAATGTGTATTCATGAGGGCGGCTTGGCTTTTGTCAAAAAGAACTGTGAAATATTATGATGGAACAATTTTCATTTCTGCCACATTGTTTTTATAGTGCATTCATGACTGGGGATTGAGGGCTTTTTGAGTCTTGTCTGGTGCAGATGTTGCAGTGCTGAGAGCTGCTTCAGACGCCCGGATTTTCCAACTTTGTTGCTGACAATTACATGAAGCAGGGGGAGGGAGCTCTCACAGGGAGACAAAGGATATGTGTCCTCAAGTGATCTGGCTGTGATTTATTCAGGGGGATAGTAAAAGAGAAAAGGGAAGAAAGGAGAGAGAAAGGAGAAAGGAGGAAGAAATCAAGGGAGAAACTAATGTTGCTATCTCCTGAGGGCCAAGACAGGTGCTCCTCTCCTCATATACTACCCTTGTTCCTATCCTCACTAGTTCCTGGGGGAGCCATTATCTCCATTTTGCTTGAAAGGAAGTGGAGCCCCAACAAGACGAAGCTACTTGTGTGAAATCACATAAGCAATGAATCATGAAACCAGAATTCAAATCCACGTCTGTGTGGCCAACTCTTCATTCTTCACAGCACCAAGGTATGAGGACTAGAGAAGCCAGCAGGTGTTTGCTGTGTCTGTAGAGAGTCCCTCTGAACAGTGGCCACAGATGTGGCAGTGAGAGACCACCACAGCTGCCACTGGACACATCCTCCTCTACCCTGGCCTTCAGGGACCTTGACTGCCACCTACAGATAAGCACAGCTCTTCTCTTCCCAGAGAGACAAGGGACTTGCCTGAGACCCCATCGCACCTGCATTTCCAGCCCAGGTTTCTGACTGCACATCCCAGCCTTCTTTCACTGCAGTACTAAGCTGCTTCCTAGTTCTGGAAATCCTGGCCCCTTCTAGCACCTGAGTCAGGAGGCTGATTTTCTGAGCACAGGAACTGTGGCGTTATTTTCCCCACATCCCCAGGGATTCCACGGCTCCAGGCAGGTTCAGAGTGCATGGTAGGCATATGAGGGTGAAGGGAATCCCCGTGACAGCAAGAGCCAGGTTGCATGCCAACTCTGAGGCAACCGGGCAGGAGAGAAACACATTCCGGAACAGGAAGAGAAGCAACGCAAAGAAAGGGAGATGGTGCCATAGTTTGATCCTGGAGAAAAGCAGGAATGGGTATAAGCATAAAACAGGGGTCTCCTTAGGTCAATACATGTTCAGAACACTGAGTGGGAGAATCCCACGAAGAAGTTAATGAGAGAGGGAAGGAGGAGAAGTAGGGAATGGAGAGAGACAGACACAGGCTGGAGTGTCCCTTTCACAGGGGAGGCCAAAGGCAGAGTCTAGAATCCCATGCAGCAGGAAGACCTCTAGCTAGGGAAAGACTGGGAAGAGAAAGTCCCAGGAGCAGCAGCGAAGAACCCCTTGGTCCTGCTCTAGGCGCACACAGCCCCAGTGAGTTTTGAAAATACTAAAATGCAGACATCCATAGGGGTATCAATTAATTCCTTGACAGTTTTTCAGGTTGGGAGTTCAAGATTTTCCAGATGCACTCAGATCATTCTGCTTTCTTGGCCATGCTAAAGGTCTTACTGTTCTGAAAATCTGTACCCAGAATGATTAGCTGGAACTTGTAGCAATCATCCATTACTGAAAAGATGATGAAACTCACTGCAAATCCAGCCCCACCTATCTCTGCCAATTTCTGAAACAGGCCTTGGTTTATCTCGCTTCTTCTCCCATCTCTGTGCTTCCATTTGCTGCTCCTGGGGTGGTTGTTATCATCTTTCTGTTATGCTTGTCTCTCTGGCTGTAAAATAAAGTACAGAACAGCAGGAGTTGAGTGTCTCCTCCAACCCCAGCATTGAGTGTCATGCCTGGGCCATGGATGGGGCCAGGAAATGTTGGAGAATCAATGAATTTTCTCACAGTGTGATATGCAAGAGCATTAATAAAGTGTGCCTAAAGGGATTAAAGTTCAACAATTTGCCCTCGTTTTGCACAGGGCACTGCTGCCTATTTGGATATGTGAACCATGCTGTGGGCTGCAACAAAGCATGAGGAAACAGACCAAAGCTCCCACCAACTGCATTCAAGACAGGGCCCTGGCTCATCTACCCCTCAGCAGTAAGGCACACTTTTGTATAGGATTAGAACGAATGTGGTTTCAAAACTCCACGCGCCCCAGCTCGCAGTGCTGTGACTATTTGCTTCAGTTTTCGCAGAAGCATGAAGGAGGGAGAAGCCGACAATACCATGGATATTGAGTTAAAGCAGCATTTTAACCAGGGGTGAGTTTGCCCCTCAGGGACGTGTGGTAATGCTTAAAAACATTTTTGGTTGTTACAGTTGGAGAAAAGGCTATTGGTGCTGCTAAACATCCTTCAATGTACAAAATATCCCCCACCCTTCATTCAAGATGTCAACAATGTCAAGGTCCCAAAACACTAGGCTAAAGACAAAGTGGTTGTTCAGAAAGCATCTTTACTCCTCCCGTCTTCATGAATGGGCCACCTGTAAGCACTGAGGCCTCCAATCAACTTGCTGGGAAGACTTCCTGAGCTCCCTTCTGCCAGGGCTTTCCCCACCTATGTGCCTCACCAGAAAGACCTATCTTCTAGTTGATAAGGTCCTTTTTTCCTAATCTCATCAACTCTGGCCACTAAGAAGCCTCTCCTGTTCTCTGGACTGTTACTCATCTTCCTTCCTCCTGCCCCAAACCCCTGTAACAACACTAATGATCGCCTGTCTGCTGATGAGGTTTCTACTCCAGTGTTCCCCTTCCTCCCGCCCTCCTGACACCTTAGCACAAAGCCCTGCCTCCACCAGAGATGATGATGACAAAGCAAAGTGCTTCATAGGCAGAGGCATCCAGGGTCTAATAGGGCACTTTCTTCCCAATTATCTGGCTCGTCTCATCTGCAAAATGGGCACAATTGAATCCATGTACCAGGTTCTCCCCTACAATTGGAGACACAATATCTGCCCTGGTGCATACAACAGGCAATCGAATGTTATTATTTTTGCATGCACAGCTCAGTAAAGGCCTCATAAATTGCATGTGAAACCAACCTCTATTGAAAAGAGTAAGATTTCATTTTTTAGTTCTTTGAGACCTAAGAACACTGCCAGGTGGGATGAGAAAGCTGTAGGTGTGGAAGAGAATATCATCTTCCTGAGATATCTTTCTAATGCACCTCCCTCCCTGAGAGAGAACAAATGGGTTCCCCTTCTAGTAGCAGAGGTTTTGCAGCACGAATCCCCCAACTCTCCTGATCTCATGGTCCCACCTAAGTGAGGAGTTGCCATCTGTGGCACCCACTGGACTACCTACAGAGACTACCACAGCCTGGTTTGCACCCTGTCTGTAGCTGTGTGAAATGGTGTGTGGATAAGTATAATAACCACCATGATAATAACCACCTCAAAAAAATAAGCAAGCCAGCTGCTCTTCAGGCCCCCTTTTGTAACTCTCTGATACTAGAAGAACAATGTCAAAGAGGCTGGAGTAGACAAGAAATAAATCACCTCCAGGCTGCTGTTACTGCGAGACACCCATGGACCATCTAGGACCTCTTTCATCTATTCCCCTATAGAAAAACCATGTACCATAGTCCTGTAAGATGGGCAGATGGGCAGAGGACATGTGTTATCTGTTGAAAGTTTACCCAGGATGGCACTCACCGGTTCCCTCTGTCTACTTTTAATCTTGGTGGATGGGGAGTGGGGAGGGCTATGCACTGAATTTTTTGTACCTCTTCTCAACCTCCAAATTCATATGTTGAAACCCTAACACACAAAGATGGTATTTGCAGTAGGACTGTTAGGGAGTGATTAGGTACAGAGGGTGGAATCTTTGAGATGAGATTCGTGTCCTTTTGAGAAAGAACTTGGCTTCTCTCTCTCTCTCTCTCTCTCTCTCTCTCTCTCTCTCTCTCTCTCTCTCTCTCTCTCCCTCTGCCATGTGAGGACCGAGGAAGAAGTATCTCTATGAATCAGAAAGCAGACCTTCACCAGAACCCAGCCAGTTGTCACTTAAATCTTGGAATCCTCCGCCTTCTACAGAACTGAGGGAAATAAAAGTGTCTAAGTCACACATCTATGGTATTTTTGACATAGAAGCCCAGGCATCACATTTTTAAGCCAGTTGTATATGTCCTGTTCTATTGCATCATTGAGTTTCAGAATGTCCCCAGCCCTCCTCTGCCAAGGAACTTAGGGAAGGAGATCGGCAGAATCTGCATGCCCTGCTAACCTTGCATTTTCTTCCACCTTGTCTGCAGGGGAGACTTGCTTTAGAAGAGACTTGCTGTAAGAAGGTCATCAACATTTTCTAAAGAGTACGTGCAGTTGCCAGAAGGCAAAGTACTGCTTAGGGAGGTACCCAGGCCCTCATTCCAGAAGCATTCAAGAGGAAGTAAGGTGGCCAATCCAGAGAGAGAACAGAGGGATGGAGTGAGATTCATTCACAGACACGGGCATGGAGACTGGAGAAGGCCAGCTGACAGGAGCAGCTGAAAATATTCCAGTGACTCTGAGTTTTACCACTTTGGAGAGGCTAGACTCACAGCTAAACTCACATTAGACTTAATATGTAAAATACAACCCAGAAACAAATAAACAAAAACAAACAGCATCTTCACAAGGCTGAGTTGTATCTAGGGCACACAACATGCCGGCCCGTGGCATGTCTGGATGCACAGAGAACAGGCCCCACATGCCCTTCTGTTCTTGTCCTTCTTGTATGTTACTGTCCCCTTCTGTCACCTGGGGACCGTCATCTCTTCACTGCTTATGTGTTGTGGTGATCAGAGGAGTGAAGAATTCATAAAAAGGTGAGATTAAAAACTTATACATTGGATGAACTAAAGGATTGTCTTTAGCTATTGAGATTGTCTCTCTCATTTCCTCTGGAAGCCTCCCCCACTCTTTCCTGGCCTGGTCCACATGGTCATCACATCATCTTTTCAAGTACAACAGTTGTTCTCTTATTTTTATTTACTTAGCCCCTTAGTGTTTGTCTCACACATTAGTCATGAATAGCACGTAGACAGGTGTTGTGTCCCATCTGCTATTGCCTTCATGATCATCTCTTGCCACTATGGCCTCTGGAACATGTCTCCATAGACATCAAAAGACTGAATAAACGAAGCAACACAAGTTCCATGATGTTGGAGATAAACTATAGCAAGCATCCCCCCACCAGTCCCTCTGGGTTTGTCATTATGAAGGTGCCCACAGGCTTGATAACCAATTGTATGTCTCTTTGAGAGAGCGTTATCTCTTCCTGAAATTTAGCAGGTTAATGAAGGTGTCCAGTATTTATTCTATTTCTTGAGGCTACGGAATCTCTCCTTATCTAAAAATGACTTTAAAATACGGCTCAGTCATCCTGAAACATTTAGCAATTTTATTAGGCTTACTCTTCGAGAGAAAGAGAAAGACTGAATTTACTGTACAGTTTCCAACAACCACATTTATATAAGCACAGCCTGAAAGTAAAGTTGTTGGAAGCATTTTAGAAGAGCTACAAATACAGGAAGTTACATGTCATTCTGTGCTGGTGGCACAATGCATGGCAATTATAAAACCTTAATTACATGGATATCTAAAGATCTGAGTCCCTTTAATTAAGAGTCCAGTGGTTTCCAGCAAGTATATGCACAATAGTTATTATAGTCATAGGAGAAAATCAGTAAATGGTGCTTTTTGCTCTGCGACCACTTAAATTATGGCCAACTCCATTTTCTCCAAACTTTGGAATAATAAAACAGTTCACAATATTTTAAATTGGGGGGTTTTATTTACTTGTTTTACATTTTATTTCTTGTCTCAGGTTAAATTTCCCCTCTTTCCACTGTGAGCTTTCGCTAAGAGCATCATTCACTTGGTTACACACCCATTCGTCAGGGGAACAGGTGGGCAACACAGAGGTAATGGTGCTAGAATGAAAAGAGCACCAAACAATGAGTTGTTAAAGGGCCTCAGTTGGATTAAACAATCACTCTCTTTGCAGTTTATATTTAGAGTAAATAACATTGACGCTGCACCGCATTCTTCATCTCAGAAACTCATCAGCCTCTGCTGGGTGTGTGTTGGTGCCCTTTCTCCAGGATGAAATTTCATCTCTTCTGGAGCCCTTCTGTGAGCAGCAGCTTTCAGGAGCCTGGCCACATGGAAGGGGCTTGCACTGTCTGCTCCCTGCTCCTATCAAGCCCTCATTTCCAAGCATGTTAGCCTTTTCCTGACAGCTTGTTGCACTCCATTGCTTCTCTCTCTACACTCATTCTGAGGTTAGAAGGCTTTCACTTTCTGGCATTTACCAAGCATGCAGGTGAGATATCCCTCACCTTAAATGGATTTCTAATTGACAGAGGTCACTGTGCTGCTCCACACAAGATCTCCTTGGAGCTTTTGCATGTTGGTTATAGTGAAGTCACAGAGCATGTGTGTAAGCCAAACCCAGGCCTTTTGCCTGCCTCATCTGACAGTTTGGGGGCTAAAATCCAGTATCTAACTGAGAGTTTGCACACAAATTTGGCCCCATATTGCTGAGATGACCCCAAAATTATCACAGACATGCATATTTACATGCACATTGTAATATAGACACTCAAAGCCTTAAAAAGTGTGCTTATATTACGACAAAAGGAACAAACTATAAAATGTAAGTCAGTAAAATTGTCATAAATTTGGGCCAAGTTCAAGATTCCATGCAACTGAGGGCAGTCTCCAAAATCCAGCCATAGCAGCATATCAGACTGAAGAAGACCTCTTCCTGTAAAAGAGTCTCAACTATGACACTCAGAATCCTTACCTCATGAAGGTCTCTATCTACCTTAATCAGGGGTCTTATTTCTACCCTCTTCCACTGAGGATGCATGGGCTTACTGGGTATGGCAAAGTTCATGCTCTGGAAGGAGGACTAGATTGACAGGACTCCACATTGAAATACATAAACCAAGAAGAAAGGGTGAACCTAAGCTTCCCTAAAGCATTTGTGGCAGGGACTGGCAGCATCAGCATCACCACAGACTGGACAGATGTGGAATCTCAGCCCACTCCAGCTTTCCTGAATCAGAGCCTGCCTTTTAACAAGACCTCCCTTGAAAAGCACTGCTCCGAAGAGGGTCTGAGGAGGGGCTTCAGCTCATTTCTCACACACATTTCAGCCCCTAGGCTATAAGCTCCGTGGGGCAATGCTTTTATCTTTATCCCCACTTTAGCAGGATCTCAATACATATGTTTGAATGAATGAGTGCTCCAGAGACTTTTGTTCCCTTGGTCTGTATGCACTGGACTATGCACTTCCAGCTTTGGGAAACATGCTTCTAACTCATGAAATTTGCTCCCTAGTTGACAGCTGTTCCTAAGCCCAGCCTGCGAGATCCTTTTGTTTTTAAACTAACCTCAAGTTTAGTAGCATTTTGTAGCTCTAATATGAGCCTTGGGGTATGCATTTGCCTCTGCTTTATGCAATTTTAAAGCTCTTTTCCTAGGAAGAATCGCATTCTGTTTGCTATCAGAAGCCTATATCCCAGTCAAGACACATCCTGCTAACACTATTGAACTTGCCCCTCTACAGAGCCATGACCGAGCCTGTGTAACACTGTTGAACTTCCCCTGACAAAGCAATGACCAATGCTATGTAACACTGTTGTTTGTGTGTCACTATTAAATGTCCCTCTGCCCGAATTAACTACAATCATGATAGCAATCAGTGACTCCCAAATATCAATGGTAACAGAGCATAAAATAAACTCTCTCACTTTATCAGTTACACTTTTCAAAGTAGAGTGGATGTTCTTTTCTAGCCAGACTTGGCTTTACTGCATGCCATCATAAAACAAAACTAATCAACCAACCAACCAAAGAACAAACCAACCGTACTCAAGATATTGGAAGGGAAACATAGAATGTGAAGAGTGAACAATATTCAAGCAACATTAATGGTTGTTTCATCCTCTTTATTTTATGTACAGGGTACATAAGAGTCTCGAAAGAGGAGACCCACTACCTTTAGCTCACTATTTCTGCTTCCCCACCTGAAGAATAAAAACGTCTCCTCACTTTGCCCTCCAAATTTGAAGTTTGGCTCTCCCTTAATATTGAATATTGAATGCCTCCTCTGAAGGGCCATTTCCTGTGCCCCTCACATTCTCCAAGGATAGCCTCCTTCACAGCTCTTTTCCCAAATACAGATGTTTGTTTAGCATCACCCTCATTTACTTGCAGTCCCTCAGAACATTTCTTTATTTTCCAACTTATCCCCCAACCAGGAGATATGGTAACCCAACAGAAAAAGTGTGGATTCTGGAGTGACATGCCAGCAATTTAAAACCCTAACCCTGTCTCCTGGTTGTCTAATGATTGGGGATGACTTATTTTACACCTTTAGAGCTCTATTTCATTCTCTGCATAATGTACCATATAGGATGTTCTTCAAATTTGGAAAGTTAGCCCATAAGATCACACAGGACAATGGTCAGTGCATAATAACTGCTTCCACTACCTGCCAGGCCCTGCTACTTAGGTTCCTGAGGGATCTTTAGAAATCAGGCCCCTGACTAGTGGAGAAAGGAGAGCATTTTGATTACCTACCTCGCCTCCTATGTAAGATTAAACCCATTTCATTCTCAACCCTTTACCCTTCCTTCAAAGAAAGTACACACACACACACATGCAAAACAAGCCAACTTGAAAATCAATCAGTAGAATTCTAATGCATAGGAGAGAAAATGTATTTTAGAGAAAAAAGACACCAGTTTTCAAGCCACCAGGAAAATAAAGCTACAACTCCCAAGCTGTGTCACCTCAAGCAACTCACTTAAGTTTTCTGTGCTTCTGATTCTTTGGCTGTAGACTAGGGGTAATCATGGTTTCATGTAGAGGTTTCTGTGGGAAAAAACATCTAAAATAAAGGAGAGCCTGTTGTCTCTCTTGACTTTTCAGAAGGACTCAGGGCACATCCAGGAGGCTGGAATCTAAACCTGCTCCTTAAGCAAGGAAAGCCACCCTTTAGTCATCAGCCCAGGAGTGATCACTTAGGGTATTCATTAGCATAAAAATTCCACAATAATGTTATTTTAGTATCCCCAAAAGTGCTCCTATTATCTACACCACAAAATGGACCCTCCATGGCATAGATATCAAGTATAACTTCTGATGTCTTCAGTGAAGGAGCACTCTTCCCACCAATACAGCAAATATTAAACAAAAGCAAACAAACAAAACCATATGGAGTACAGAAACACCCCATGCTGTGACTTTAATAGTTGATCAATTGCAGATCAAGAGCTTTAATTCTCCTCAGCTTTGGGTTGACAGCAGGAGCTGAGTTCCTACTTTCTTGGAGATGATTACTTTGGTTTAAAAAAAAAAAAAAGACTACATTCACCAGCCCTTGCCCAATAAATACCCTCGAATGTGGAATCTCTCCTAGAGAAATATCCAGAAAGTAAACAACACAATGCAGTTAAATGACCCCGAGCAACAGGGATGTGTAGTGACCATCACCCCATCACATTGCTGTGTTATGCAATTGATTCTATTTTTCTGATTAGAATGGAGTTAGCTGAAGGGACAGACTTGTGCCAGGATCCAAGCCCGACCTCAGTGCGGAGTAGAAGTTTTCATAATGAATTTCTTTGGACAGAGAGGTGATAATCACCAGTCTGCCTTTCTTGTCACCATTAAGGGTCTGACCATCCTGTGAAGGTTATGAATCTTTAATTCTACCAGGCCCAGGTAATTACCCTCTTCTCTTTGCGTCTTGCCCTGATATTTTGTAGAAAAGTAGAGTATCAATAATGATTGTAGTAACAATAATCTACATTTCCATGAGTCCCACCTGGAATATTTTCTGGATCACACTCAGGGCCCATTTCATTTGATGGGCATCTGTGCCCTGGATGAATGACAGTGGAAACACTGTCATCTTCCAAGCCTGCAAACACCATGTTACCTGGAAACAAAATGAATATAGATTGGGATCATAGCTCTATCGGGTAATTGCTTAACTTCTCCATAAACTGGAGTACAATTTGCCCTTGTTATCCACAGGTTCCGCATCCATGGATTCAACCAATCATAGGTCAAAAATATTTGAAAAAATCTGTGTCTCTCTTAAACATGTACAGACATTTTTCTCGTCATTATTCCCTAACTATACAGTACAACAACTATTTACATAGAATTTGTATTAGCTATCATAAGTAATTTAGAGATGATTTAAATTATATGGAAGTATATGCATGAGTTATATACAAATACTACCCATGTTACTTAAGGGACTTAAGCATCTTCAGATTTTGGTATCTGCAGAGGTCTTGGAACCAGTTGGAATTTTTAAAAAATGTACAATTGAGATATACAGGGAAAGGAGTGAATTCCAAAGGTAGAGGTAGCCTCTGTAAAATGATCACACCTGAGCTGGTTGGGACTGGGAGTGGAGATGGATTGTTATTAGACATTCATTTTTATCTTGATAATGTATCAAATCTTTAGGGAGTGACCATGTATACCTAGCCCCATGCTTGGTTCTGAAGGTCAGGTTTCCTGGCTGGAGGCTCTGCCTCAAAGCTGCCTGCACAGGGAAAAGCAAGTGTTTCCCCGAAGAGCTGGTGAGGAGCTAAGCAGCACTCAGGCTGGTGTGCTCCAGAGTAGTCAGGGAGGGTGTCTGGCAGGGGGGTCCTGTATCCCTGCAAGGGAGAGCACCAGTGAAGTCAAGTGGAAGGAGAGATGCTCTCTTGCACAGGTTGCATTTCCAACGCTTCCTTGGTTGGAGATTTTCTCTAAGGCATGACTTTAAGCGTAAACTATCATTTTATATGGAATAAGAAAACCCAAGCAGGAAATAACCCCTGAGAACAGTTATTTTGAGCAGCAGAGGCAAGAAGTAACATGCTGAGTGACCTTCAGAAGTAGAGCATTGCTTCCTACTGTACAGAACCCAACGCCAGACCAAGTGATCTGAGGTCACCGAGGGGATGGGCTACAGGGGAGGGTGGCAGGCTTCATCTCTTCCCTAGCAGAAAACAGCAATGAAAAAGCTTGGTATGGCTCTAGAACTACTATAGGAAACAGGTGGTGACTCCTGGATCTCCCTTCGTTGGAGCCTTTACATTGCAAGATGGCTGAAAACAGTCAGTCAGGGCTAAGCCGAGTGATGCAGGCAACACAGGCCTGGGCTCAGGTTCAGCTGCCTGCCTGTCTTTTTGTACTTGCCAAGTGCCCTTTCAGTTCACAGAAGCTGTACCTTTCTTATATTTTACACATTGAGTCCTCCCCAATATTTGTGTCTTAGAAATTTGGTCTTCAGATTGTCAGAACTGAGTGGTGGTGGAATTTTAAGAGGTGGGCCTTAGCTGGAGGTCCTCAGATCACTGGAGACCTGGTTTCAAAAGGAAATTTTTATGCAACCCCTTGAGTTCTCACTGGAGGCTTGTTAGAAAAGAATCTTTAATTCTACTAGGCCCAGTAAGTCACTACCTTCTCCTTGAGTCCTCCCCTGACATAACGGCCCACCCAGCTCTCTCCATTCCTGGTTTGAGAGAAAATAACTTCCTGCCCCAATGAGCTCTTGCTATGCTGTCCATTCCCTGAGGTGATAGCAGCCTGGGGGTCTTCCTCCCCCATATAATCCATGTGTGCTACTTGGAATCTCAGTCCTCTGCATTCTGTACTAAGCAAATCCCTTTTCTTCCCGAGTAGCCTAATTCAGCTATCTCCTTAGAATAATGAAAAACTGACTGAAAAACCTTTAAGAGAGGTAGTAAGAACCAGGCAGAAGTATGGATGGATCAAGGATCAAAGCTACAAAACCAAATATCGAGTGGCCCTACTCCCACTCCAGAGTCCTTTTATTTTTCACCTCCATCCCCATTGCCTCAGTCTGGTGTCATGAACAAACCCTAATCACAACACTACTGACAGCACAGTGAAACTCAGAGATAGTCTTTAAGCATCTGTGCTGGTAGGAGGGACAGAGAGAGCTGGGGATCATGGATGGAGTATAGGGTTGTCACCTCCAGAAGGAGTGGAAGGAACATATTAAAGGTATAGGGGAAAACAGGCTCCATCTCTTTCTCAGCAGCAATAATGGTAATGCCACTGGGTCTTACATCACCTCGTGTTAAATTAGCTCCACCTCATCTCCCAAGTATTAGCTTTGAGTGCTGAACAGATGAACTTGTGCCCAGAAGAATCAGAGCAGTTAACCTCCAATCTTGGACAAAACACACTTGGTAATGTGAAGGGAAATGATTCCTTTCGTTTTATTTTGTTTGGTGGTATTGGAGATTGAAGACAGGGCCTTCCCACTGAGCTGCATCCCCAGCCCTTTTTACATTTTTTTCTTTCCTAATTGGAGACAGGGTCTTACTAAGTCACTAAATCCCCCAGGCTGGACTCAAACTTTCAGTCTTCCTGCCTCAACCTTCGTGAGTGTTGAGATTACAGCCATGTGCCGCTGTACCTGGCTGCTTCATTGTTGTTATGGGCTGAATTCATATGTTGAATTCCTTAATCCTCAGTACCTCAGAATGTGGCTGTATTTAGAGATAGGGCCTTCAAGGAGATAATTAAGTCAAAATAAGGTTGTTGGATATATCCTTATCCAATCTCACTAGTGTACTTCTGAGAATAGCACACAGATTTGCATAGATTGAGGCTCAATCATGTGAGGACACAAAGAGAAGATGCCACATTCAAACCGAAGAGAAAGACCTCAGAAGAAAACAACCCTGCTCAAACCTTGATCTCCACTTGCCAACCACCAAGACTCAGAGTCAGTACATTTTTGCTGTTTAAACTGCCCAGTCTGGGGTATTTTGTGATGGCATCCCAAGAAGACTCAGAGCAATAACAGTTCATCATTGCATTTGTGATGCATTTGTCTGGGATAAACATGCTCACACTGACAAGGAGTAGACCAAGCTGGAAACACAAGCATGCACACAAATGCCTGTGGAGTGTCCACTCACCTACATTTGCAGTTGACATAATGCACCACTCAGATTTCCAAATGTCCAGTCCTCGCTTTTGAAAGAAGCAAATTATTTTTCCACAGTTATTAGGGTGATGAGTATTATGGAGCTTTCCTTTATAAAGTCTTATAATTGCCATTTTGATGATTTGTTTTTGGTTTGGTTTTTTTTAATTAACTCATACAAAATACTTGCTCAATTTGACCTACGTTGTCAAATTGCCCATTTGGGGCAATAGCTGTTACAACTGTAAATCAGAAAGTTTCCCCTTCAGCACAAGGGGAGCCCCATAAAAATGGCACAGGCACATAGCCATGTTGGCTGTCATTGAGCTCAGCTGTCTCTGAGAGTTTGGGACATGTGTGACATCTGTGGTAACGCTAGGACAATTCCCTGCATCCCTTTGTAACTGGATGCTTTTGTCACACTAAAGAGCTCCAGTCGGGAGGAAAAGTACTAATTGAAGGCATGCAGTTTCCAGACCTTCAGGGAGAAAACTCAGTGCATGGCTCCTGAAGTCTTCATCAATCAATCAACATGCAAGTATTGGTAACAAACTGAGCGTGGGGCACCAGAGTGTTGGGCAAAAATAGAGAAATTCAAAGAAACAAGAATCCTGCTGGCAACATCATTACAAATCAACCAAAGGAAACAAGATTTGGGCCAAAAAGGGCCATTCCTTATAAGGAATTTTACAACATAGTATACCCAGCACTAATACAGCTCCTTAGTCCATAATGATAAGTTTATGAATTGTTCTAACTTCATCCCTAATACTTCCTGTATTCCTTGCCTACTTCTTGCTAGGAACTTAACTCTGATGGGCAATACCAGACATTTCACTTGCACACACCCACACACACAGGTGCATACATCTACCTAAGCTAATCTCCCTGCAATGACTGTAGTCTCAGTTATTTTGTCTAATATACCTTCCAATCTTCTTTTCAATTGCCACAGAGCATATAGTCTAGTACTTGACATTTTCTTTGAATTAAGGCTGCAAGTTAAGTGGACATTTTCCCTTAGATAGATAGCTATTTTGGGCCTCCCTGCGCTAATCGAACCATAACATGCAAAATCACCTGTTCCTTTCTCATATGCACACACTCTGCTTGAAATTTGCCATCAGATCCTCAATAAAGAAATAGTCCTGATTGCTCATTAAAAGCAAGAGAGAAAGCAATTAAAATACAAAAGGCAGAGCAAAGCCTAATACTCAGAAGTTGAAAGTTGAGCAAGCACTATTGAAGGCAGGGAAGCAATTCTGAGTGTGGAAGGAGAAGAGGGAATTGAGTGCCCTAGTCAGCGAAATCACAACTGCAAACAGACTTGGCCTCCCTGACTTTGGAGGAGAAGAAGAGCAGGCTGCAGAGTCTTAGCAAGCCTGGTGCTGAGCATTCTACTTGCTCATGTAATTTCATTTAAATTCACTTGCATTCATTTAGTTCACTGAAATGAGCAGGACAGGAAATGTTACTTCCTTCAAAAATTATTTCCTCTTTTTTCTCTACAAAGCTCACACTGTACTAGCCAAAGCCAAGTTCATATGCACATAGCCTGTGAGTCAAATAGGGCCCTGTCCACAAAAGCTCCAAACTTGGTTTAATGTTTTCTTGTCTTACTTTTCTCTTGCTGAGGCAAAATACCCACCACTCAAAGTTAAAGGAGGAAAGTTTTATTTTGGTTCACAATTTATAGAGGTTTTAGTTTATCATTGGTTGTCTCCAAGGCAGGTAGAGGAATATCGCAGAGGAGAAAGAGTTCATGGCCAGCAGAAGGCAGGAAGGCAGCAAAGTAGTAAGCAGTAAGTAAGGGCAGCAGCCCTCTTTCTGTCCCTTGTATTCTATCCAGGTAGCACTCACATCCAGGGTGGGGGACCCTTAATCCTAAAATTGCACCAGCATTACATCCTTAATCCCATTATCACATACCACCTCCAAAAAGCTGCACTTGTGACCACATGAGGTTTCAAGGGGACATCTAGATATAAGCCATAACAATGTTCTATTGGCACTATTTTGAAATTAACTGAATTTAACTTTGAATTAAATTTTTGAAAAAAGTACCCTGTATTTTCATTTTACTCTGGTTTTTCAAACTACTGTTTTTTTGTTTTGTTTTGTTTTGTTTCAGCTTTAATTGAGTTTATTGGTACATTTTAGGGATACAGTACAGTTACATTCATTGTTGGGATCTTGTACCTCTACAAGACAAGTCTTGATTCTCATTTTTTTCCCCTTACCTCTGCCCTCCCTTCATCCCCTCCTCCCCTCCCCATCTACAAACACTTTATTTTCATCTTTTCATTCTCTCACATATTTTTCTTTTCCCTTTTTACTCTTCCCCTACCCATCCCACCTTCCCTACACCTTTAGCTCCTTTCTTCCCATTTCTAAATGTCAGTAATCTTATTAGAATCTTATGCATTGTTGCAGATTATTTACACCAGGGAAACTATTCGGTATTTACACATGTTCAAACTACTGTTAAGATTCTTGTCTTGGTCAAATGTTAGCCAGGCTCCTAGACCCTCTTCTAGACTCACTTGTACATTTTATTATGAAATACAGTTTTAGCAAAAGATTATTTACCAGGGAAACTATTCGGTATTTACACATGTTCAAACTACTGTTAAGATTCTTGTCTTGGTCAAATGTTAGCCAGGCTCCTAGACCCTCTTCTAGACTCACTTGTACATTTTATTATGAAATACAGTTTTAGCAATAGATTAAAAATTAAATAAATGAATAAATAAATAAATAAACTATTCTAAGTTGGTTTAGCAAGAGCCCCTCACCCTTGGTATCTGATCCCCTTCTATATCTGATCAGGTTCCTCACCCTCCACCATGACTTTGGTGATCTCTAATCACTGTGGTCTGTCTTCAGCAGGAATCCTGTTTGGTGCTCTTAGCCAGAATCTCTCTTATCTCTGATGTCCCATTCAGTAATTGTTATGGTTTTGATCCTCAATATTCCCCCAAACTCCTGTGTTGAAAGCTTGATGCCCGGTGCAACAGTGCTCTGAAGCAGTGCCTTTGGGAGATAAATGAATCGATCATTCATGAGGATTCTCACTTCATGAGCAGATGAATCCGTTGATGAATTTCATAGCTTGATGGGTTTGGAAGAAGAGGCATTATAAAACAACTCCCCCATACACTTTGCTTCCTGGCTACCATGAGGTGAGCAACATCCTCAGTCATATACTACCTCCACCATGATTTACTCCCCCACCATAGGCCCCAAAGCCACTGGTTCAATTGTGAACCAAAACCTCGGAAACAGTTGCCATGGAATGGGCCAATATAATAGTCCAGGCTCATGTGTATGCCAAGCAAAGAGTTGGCAAGTGTACATGCAGAAGCAAGTAGTAACAAGCTACATTTGTTGAAGATCACAGGAGGTATGCTCAGGTTAAGTCCATGCCAACAAAAAACATAGCACAGACTGAGAAAGGTTCGAGGCTAAGAGAAAAGCACTGTACACAAAAGTAGCAACAGCAACAGAGCAACAAAAAGCCTGAATTAATCAGGCTTTTGGAATTTAAAGCCAGGCACCTCTGCTTGGGGACCTCCACTGAATCTCTAGTGGGACTGACAGGAATGATTGACAGAGTGCTGAGTCTTCTGAGGAGCTCTCAGCTTGCATGTGTGTCCCAAAGTTCACTCTGGTCTTAACAATATTTACAACATATAATACACATTTATGAACCTGTAATGAATGAGGGTGATCAAAGGTCAGGCTAGGAGATCCCACATACATCTGCTCCCTCCTAGAGCATCAGAGACCTCCTAGGTTTTTGTTATTTTATTTTCTGCCCCTCTTAGGACAATGAAAGCTGGAATAGCCATAGGGTATTGTTTAGAATTAAACAGAGGGAAGCCAGTGACTCCCTCTGTTCCATTGTTACTAACTACAAAAACTGTGGTTCCAAATAAACTTTTTTTCCTTTACATCAATTTATCTGAAGTATTTTGTCACAGGGTAGGAAAGCTGACTAAAACAGCAATTTTCCTCCACTGTCTTCTCCTTGGCTATAAATTCTTCCTTGCTTAGGCTGTAATCTGAGTTAAACCCAATCTTTGTCCCCCATTGCATTGACCTCTATGGCTATCATGGTGGTTCTGAAGAAAATTTGCTTTGCTGAGTTTGAACAAGAATCACTGAATATATTTTCTTTAGTATTATATAGCCAGTCCTGTTCCATCCTAGATTATCCTTTCTGGAATCTGCTGACGAACCCCAGAAGAGATAGCACCCCCAATCCAACCCCACATTCTACTTTGCTTTGTAGATCTTCTGGTGATGTCACTTGCTCATAGGATCAGGGATGATCTGAGAGAAGATTCATAACTGATTATAGATTAAAATAAGAATCCTACTTGCAAGTCTGAGGCAGGAGGATCACAAATTTGAGTTCAGCCTGCAATTTAGTGAGATGCTATCAGAAAATAAAGAAAAATACCTAAGGATGTACCTCAGTGGAAGAGTATTTGCCTAGCATGCATAAGGCCCTGGTTCAATCTCAAGAAATTCAAAACATAAAATAAAACAAAATGAAGTAGTACCCTGGATAATATTTCCCAACAGGATTTTCTGATTGACCTGAAGTATTTGTTGGAAAGTAAGTCTTCCTTCATACTGTTCTGCCCCTAGGTAAGTAGCAGAGAACTACTATCACCACAAAACAATTGTACCAAGCAAGAAAAATTCATCCTAGGTGTTAATTAGCTCAATATTTATCTCATCTAATATGCAAATTAAGACACTGCAGTCTCATTAGCATCATCTGTGTTTCCTTTAAGCAAAACTGAATCTTCTGCCAATGCAAGAAAAAGAAAAAAGGAGAAAAAAAACAAACATAAGTACTTCTCTTTGAAGCTAATGAGGGTGTGATTTGGTTTTTCTTATATTATGAGTAGCAAATTAGGGAAAACACATTTTAAATATGCAAAGTATGGACTGACCTCACATATCAGAGGCAAGATCACAGCCTTGATGACTGGTTACTAGGCCCCCTGCCTTACATCCTGCAGAAGAACCAGGCCCCATGGAGCAGGTGGATGAGGGTGGGTGCATTGCCTCTCCTGTGAGATGAGAAAGGAGATGTTGCCTTCAAGAGCTCACTCAGCAAACAGATGTGGTATTACCTCAGTGATAAGAGGGGTAGGAAATGAATTTCTTTATAGTCATGAATCTTAAAAATAGGAAAATGCATCTCAAATTGTGAAAGAGCAGAGATTTCAGCTCAAAATTACTGCTCCATCTAGCTCCCCATTTTAAGATTTTAGAATTTGTACTAAAAGTCACCGAATGTCCACACTGTGCTCCAACAGGGAGGCTGCATGTGCAGGGGATGCAACAGTACTAAAAAACAACACCTCCAGTATTCTGGGTCTGCAGCAACCTTCTAGGAATTTCACAGTATTGGGGTTCAGAATCCAAACCCCAAAATATGTAAGTGATCAAAACATGCCACCTCCAGGCATACCTCTTTGGCAGCCAAATTATCCTGTACTGTTGTTTTGAGACACTGCAGACACATGAGAAACTCTGAGGAGTTATTCTTTTGTAAGAGAAATTTGCATTTTTATTTAAAAAGTAAATCTCCATTTGTAAATGTGGCCCTCTGCACCAGGAAGACAAGGGTGACCACATCACTAGAGATTGTTAATGAAGACAGGATACACCACTTACATCTGCACAACAAACCACTTTTTTCAGTGGTTAATTTTCCTTAACCACTTTTTGCTTAATCTGGCCTTTCTTCCACCTTTCTTCATTTATTACAAGAAAGATGACACTAAAACTGCTTTAGATAACTTTTTGATTTCTACTCAAGATCTATTCATTTTATCTCCCAGGTATACCAAATGAACATGTTATTAAATATTTCTTTCTTTGTTTGTTTGTTTCTTGTTAATCTGTCTTTTGTTAGGAGGGTGAAGGAAAAAATGATTTTTTTCTCCCCTAAAGCATCATCTTCCTAAGAATTCAGTGAGGTATTATTCCCTGCCTTTTTGCAGGTGATGGCATTCTAGTTTGGGGTGGGTAGGTCACTTGTCCAAGGTCATGCAGCAAAAACTTAGCCCAGGTGGAACAAATAGATCAGAAGAATCTGACAAGCCACCAGGAAGGCAGCCTAATTAGCAAGAAGTCCTGCAGGCTGTAATGTGAGGGTTGAAAGGGTGGCTGACTCCATCTCACCCTAAAGGCACCTTGTGAATCTTTCACTTCCTAAGGCCACAAGCCCGAAACACTTCTTGCCACCCTCCCTTTGCTGAGTTTGACAAGCTACTTGAGACCTGTGCTGCAAACAGTCTGTTCTCAGGGGCAGGAGAGAGACCTGTCTGCATTTGGACACCTTCTGGGGCCTGGAAACTGAAAAGCACTCCACAGGCAGATAGAAGCTGATTTCCATATGTTGCAAGTCATGTCAAGTGTCACAGCCGTAATGTACGGAGAATTCTCCAGCTGCAGGGAACAGGGACCAGCAATAGGAGTCAGAGGAGCTGCCCTTGGCTCTGGGACGAGGCGAAAGAAAGAAGCCATGACTTCCTGGTGACCCTTGGTCCACAGATGACGGGTCCCGCTGAGTGCTTTTGTCTAGTCGGCTTCCAGGCTGTGAGCTCAGCCATTGCCTAAAAGCCACACAGTAAGTGGGAGAGAAGGCAGATGAATGTGGATGGGTAAAGCTAGTCCACCTGACGCTGCTACCCTCATGGTCTATGGCTCCAGAACCCATGAGGGACACCTGGCCATCCAAAAGCTGCAGGGACAGATGCTGTAAGACTGGGGGCTGTCACAACCTGCACTGGAACTTCAAGGATGCTTTTCACCTGCCCAAAGCTTCCTCTTCCGTTTCCACTCTCCACTCCACCAATGGACAATGGGATGTACACACAGGATGGGAGTACTGAAGTTCCCAAAGGCAAAATGGTCATCTCATGCCACAGAGCCAAAGTAGCCTGGGACTAGAGTCTATTCTGTCTCCTCTATTCTGACCCTGCTGCCGGATGTGATCACGTTAGCCTTCTCTGGGGATTGTCACAATGCCCTCGTGACATAGGAGCTATCCCCATTTTAGGGATAGAACAACCGAGAGTAAACATGTCAAGAAAGGAGAGGAGTAGCTGAGCATGTGTTGAGTGACTGGTGCTGGGTAACAAAGAACAGGAACAAACAGTAAAGAAAGGAGTAATTTGGGAGTTGTAAAGGCAGAAAGAAGTTGAGATGAAGGGTTGCTCCTTCTTAAATGGAAAAATTAAGAGGGAAAATAAATCAGGCAATGAACTTCCTGTGAAAGGAACACTCCACAGCTATTCCAGAGTTACAGAAGCAGACTGGGAAAAGAACAGAAAGTTGGAGTATAGGTTGTGCAAAGGTGGAAGAAAGAAAGGTGGACACAGGAGTCCCATCCACAGCCTGGCACCTATGGATATGAATGTGGTGGGTTTGGAAGTTTAAAAAGTTTTGGTGTCTTTTTGCTGTCTACATCTGCTGATTGATAATGTGTGGAATTTTTTCCCCCATCCAATAAATTTTTTACATAAACTTGCTTTCAAAGTGATTGTCTTAGGTTTCTTTAAATGATGTAATACTTTATACATAATAAAATATCCATGAGGTATAGGTAAATCATAAAATAAAATCATAAAGCTCATACCCCTGTACAGATCACTTGGCCTGAGAAGGTCACTGAAGCCCGGGACTCGCTGAATGCTCCTCTCTCAGAATTTAACTCTAGCAGTATAACCTACACAACTAATTTTAGCAAAGGTTCATTAAAAATTCTATTGCATTGATCCTAATGATTGGTTCAATGTTGCCCCCATTTCACAGGCAGAGATGTTGAAACCAGGGGGATTAAATAATTCAATCTTAGTTTGGGCTCCATGGAGCCAGAATGCAGCCTTGGCGCCTCCTAGCGCCCCCTGGAGGTGGCACACCCGACAGCTCCAGGAAATGCCTTTTGCAGGCTGGATGCGGGAATGGTGCCTCTTTCCCTGGCTATGTGATGTGGGTGCCCTGCCAAAGACCCTCTTTTACCCAGAGTGGGTCCAATGTTCAACCCTCTGCTGAAGTTGCAACCCTCTGAGGTCCTGCTTTTTAAGAAATTGGGTACTGCTCGTGCACTGCCCAAGTCTTGTCATATTTCCTGTTATCCTATTTGTGACAGTGAGCCTACTAAAAATTCCTTTCAATTCTGATGTCCTCCCCATGCAATATCATCCTGGAAAAAAATCACATTTCATATTACTGCAAAAGTATCTCTCCTGCTTTATTGTTCCCAGTGCTGGGAAAGATACATAAGCGCTGAGCAATATGACAGTTTGGAAGATGACAATGAGGAACTCTAAATGAGATTCTGGCTCTTAAACAGGGTTACTGCATGGCTGAGTTTATCTGAATGGGAGCTAAAATGCAGCAAGGTGGGAGGAAGGAAGCAAAGGAACTGTGTTCACTGAGCACTGACAACATGCCAGGCACTGAGAGGAAGTTTTTGTTGTTTGTTTCTTTGTTGTTGTTGTTGTTGTTGTTTTGTAAATATTTCCACCTTCAATTGCCACAGAAGCCCTGGCAGGAATCAATTTTTAATCCCCATTTTACAGATGAACAAACTGAGACTCCAGGTGTTTAAGTGCCAAGGGACAACGGCTGGTCAGTTTGTTGACCTGCAGTTTAAACTGTTTTTCTCTATTTAAACTCCTTGCTCTTTCAGCCTTGCAACTTGAAGACTGATGTCTGCTTGGAGGAAAAACTCATTAAGCATTTACTGAGTGTGAAATCTGAACATGCATGAAGAATTCTGAGTCTGGGACTTCCAAACAGAGTGAATAACCCTACCTCTAATGTGTGGAAGGGGTTGCTGAGATCAGGTTGTCATGCACTCACTCTTCCATGTCAAGGAAAGAGAACCAAATTGGTGACGAGATTCACTGAAGCCACAAACTTCAAATGCTCCCCCTCCCGAGACATATTCACACGCTGCCCAAGAGGAGCTCGTGCTTACATATCTGTTGTCACATTAACTTTGTATGTGAATCTATAAACATTTAAAGAATATTTTTATCTTTGAATAATTTTTGATCTACTAAAAATTTGTAAAAATAATATGCGGGCTTCCCATAGACCCTTCATCCAGCTTCCCCCGATATGGTCACCTTCCACAGTCATGATAGATTTTTCACAACCAAGGCATGAACATTGGTACAACACTGTTCACTGAACTACGCGATGTATTTGAATAATACCACTTCTGTGTCTTACTGTTCCAGGATGCAATCCATGATTATAGATGTTAATTTAATTATCTAAGTCTCTCAACTTTGAAAATGTCCTGTCTATCCACTCACTAGACAATAAGAGTTCCCAGAAGCGAAGACCCCACGTGACATCCAGCAAGTAGCATTTGTTCTCTATGTGCAACACGACAGCTCTTCTGGGTAGCGGTCTCTGGCAGAGTTCTTCAAGGTTATGAACCCTGCCTAATCCTTTCCCTGAACAGAAACACCACCTAGATGGTTCCGATGTTAACTGCTAAACCCTTCTTTAGTCTTTAGTTCTATGAATACAAATAACTACAAGCGCTATGGAAGCTGCCCTAAGAGGATGAGATCCACTGAAATCTTCTGATGTTCCAAAAAGGGAGAAAAAGGAAGCACATAACCAGGATAAGCAGACCCACCTGGCATGTCGCCTTTCTTCCCATTGTCTACTATACCTCCTTTCCCTCCCTATCAATGCCCTTTGCACCCCTACACTCCCCAAGATGGAGCTTAAATAAGTAGCTGCACCTTTCCATTCAAGATTGCCAGCCCTTGAAAAACACCAATTCTTTTTTGCCACATTTTGTCCCCCAGATGTCACCTCCCACCAATGGAAAGTCCACAACTTTAATTCAAGTAACATATGTTCTAAGAATACAGACTTAGAAAAAATTTATAATACTGCTATTAATCAGTACAAGGATCTCAAATGTAATACCAAACCCAAATATCCCCTTCACCCTCTCTTCATATATGCTTGATTGAAATTATGTGGATAAGAACCAGATAAGGAGATGTGTAGTCATATGCATATTATGCATACCTACATATATATATATATATATATATATATACATACCTACATATATATCTAGATAGATAGATAGATAGATAGATATCAAAAATATATATTGGACCATGCTTCATGACTATGCATGCATTTCAAATCAATTGAGCAAATGACACAAGAGCAGCTGGCTGATCATTTGATGTAACTAAGTAGATTCTGACCTATTTCCTACCTAACACCACTTACAAAAATGAGTCCTAGAATTATTAAAGTGTCAAATATTGAATAAGTAAATATATTGAATAACTAGTCATGGGAAAAATATATTTATAATTCTGGGTAAATTTAGATCTTTTTAAATACAAATATTGTGAAAGGAAAGAACAAAATAATAGATTACAAAGTTAGGTGAACAATATTTTCAAAATTTATAGTCAACCAAAGATTAATGATAAGAACATATAAAAATGTTTACAGATCAATAAAGACACTACTAGAATAATAACTTCAGGGCTGCACTGACAATTCACAGAAACAGTAACTCAGCCAATGTATATCAAAGATCATCTGTGCTCACTGATCATCAGGACACAACCATTTTAGCAACAATGAGATCCCATGTTCACCCAAGGTGTTGCCAAAAGTTAAACAAATGCATGTAAACATGGAGTTGGGGAAGGAGATGGGGACTGATAGGTAAAGCCACTGGAAAGCATATCCCCAAGCAAGCTGACTCAAGGATAATTTGTTTTTATCAAAGACAAATTCTACCTGACGAAAACATCTTGTTATAATTTGGAATGTTTCCTATGGACCGATGTGGTAAAGCCTTAGTCCCTAGCTTGGCCTCATTGCAGGGGCTAATGTGTGGTCCATGGTCATTGGAAGTGCACCACTGAAAGAGATTTTGAGGTCTTGGCCTGCTCTTTCTTCTTTTTTTGAATCTCAGTCATAAAGTGAATGGCTTTACAGTGTCATCCCCTCTGGCCATGACATTCTGCCATCCATTCCCCCTACGAAAGGTCCAGAACTAAACAGATTTGCCTGATCATGGACTGCAGCCGCCAAAACTGTGAGCCAAAATAAACCTTTTGTCTTTATAAGCTGGTTATCTCAGGCATTTGTTACAGTAACAGAAAGCTGATCTATGACTGTTGCATACCTACTCTCTCACCGGGCCTATGTGAGGTATGGAGATCTCTCAGGAGCCACAGCCACAAGTCAGAATACCAGGACCTAGAATGGAGGGAGGAGCTTGGCCTTTCTCATGACAGCACTGTTAGTCTCCAAGGAGCACACATACTATTTCCCCTGGTGTGTGCTGTGTCACTGTGGTCAGGTGTGTGCTCAGATGTCCCTTGCCCATCCTCACCCCATCACTATGCCCACCCAAAACTCTGTTTATGAGAGTTCAGGAAGAAAACCATGGGACCCCAGCTACAAATGGTGCCAGGGATCCTGTGACTGCTGCCTCACACTGACTGACCAGATCACAATTTATAGTCAGGCCTTAGAAGTCCTGTCTAAGAAGGGTCTTAGCCTTCTTCTCTGCTCTGGGCCTGATGCCTTGTCCTGCTCTCATCCTGGAGGAAGTATTACAAAAGATATATTCTGGAAGGATGGGTCTCAGTTGCTCCTCAAATCTTCCTCTTTTCGTTGTGAAGCTTTATTCAGTACTCAGAGGCTCAGATCCAGCAACCCCACATACAGTATTCTGTGTGTTCCTTGGGAATCAGTGTTGCTGCCCCAGAGGAAAACAAAAACAGTTCAGGTTACTTCAGGCTGCATTTGTGTGACTTAGGAGATTTAGGTGGGGCCTAGAAATGTTTCCCATGACAAAGAATGGCTGGGCTTCCTGCTGGCCAGAGACCCTGCCAGTGCCAGGAAGATTTGCTGGTAGGTGAAGCATTTTCCTCACTCTCCAAAACAAATTTTCCCTGGAGTCTAAAGATCCCAGCCAGCACTAGGGTGCCAGAAGAGGATATCATGAGGACCTTAAAAACTTTCTTGAGAAAGTAGCTCAAAGCCTACAAATCCACACCTAACTGTCTACTCAGAGAAGCCACTACTACCCAAATCAGTAAAATACAAAGCCTCTGGATAGCACTGGTTTAAATTAGCCAGGCAGTTTTGTGGCTAGATATCCCAACCATTTCTATGGTAAAAACATTGTGCTGTGCTGTTGGTGTTAAATTCTAAAATTCTAAAAGTTCTAAAAACCATAACAGACTGTTAACTGAATATATGGAGAAGAACTTCCAAGGATGTAAGCTACCCAATCATGTTTAGTTATATATCTATTGTTTAGGTCTTGGTGGAAAGAACTTCATGTGGAACTCAGGCTGTGCCCTTTATCTGTAGGCAAGTAGAATAGAGACATGAAAGTCTACCTGGAACTTCCTGCCACACACCTCACATCTGAGAATACTGTTCTCATCACAGGTGTGTCTCACTCCTGGGGATGTGTCAGAGCCACTCTGTAGGCTGAGGGATCACCTTCATGGGGATAGTTTTCTCCAGCTAGATTCTCACGATTTCCTCCCATCACTCTACCCTCCCATGCTGCAGAGGGAGGGACTTTTCCACATGTGCATTTATCTGTGTCATTTTCTCAGAAACTGAACACAATCCACCAGTCCATTTGCTTACTACCTCGAACCCAGCCTTCATCTCCAGATACTAGCCCTTCTTGGGCCTAGAGGTGCCGGCCCTACACTCCTTGTCTAGGCTGACTCCAGTGAAGGCCAAGCCATTTATCTTCACCCCATTAGCCCTGTATCATCCTTCTAAATCCAGCACCAACGTCCCCTCCCTGGAAGGTCTTCCTAAGCTTCCCAATTCCTGAAATTTACACTATGGGTACATCTGACTCAGTGAGCTTTTTATACACCTGTCACCAATTAGGTATCTTACACCTTTGGACACACAGGTAGTATGTACAGTATTTTCAACAAGAGTTTGATGGGATATGAGAGTTTTAAGGGAATTAGAGGTAGGAAAAGTTTTCTTTATATAAGTTGACAGGACTTTTCAGAGCCTTTAAGAATCAAATAAGTACTGTAAGCAATTGACTATGAATTATCAGTTATACAAGCTTGGAAACCACCATATCCTTACTCCATCTGAGCATGTATCCTTTCATTCCCTATAACAGAAATTCTCCTAGGACCAAGGGTTATATAGAACAAAACTTCACAAACACTGGAAAGGGACAAACTACTAAAAAATCTGAGCCAAATTCTAGCTCACCATTTATCTATGCTAACAAGGGTCCTTGGATAAAAATAGAAATGTTAATCACATCTGTTTGGTGGTATTGTTTTCTTTCTCACTTTTACTTTCTAAAATTCTATAATAACCATCCTTTAAGTTTACGAATAACATGTTTATGGTGTAAAGTGAAAATTCAAAATCTCCTCCCACCTTTTTATCCTCACAGCTTAAGATACTTGCCATGTTTGTTTTGCATAATCTTTTCGAATACACATATGAGCATTTAAAAAAATTTTAATGACCAAACTTTGTTTTAAAATCCTAATACTATTGACCTTCAGCTCCACTGGTTGCTATAAGGAATGTGAAAGTTAACTCTGCACATTACCAGCCCAGCACAGAGCTTGGCACAGGATAGGCACCCCATAAATATGGGTTAAAATTAGACTCTTGCTTTTGAATTGGAGTAATGGCTCGATTAGGGGGCCCTGTGCCAATTACTTCCAGAGTTGATGATTTCCAGAAGTTGCTGTTCTGTGCAGATTCAGAAGGAAATTTACACCTTCCTGGCTCCAGCACTTGGAGCCTCTAAAAGCAAACAACTAGGAAGGAGACAGAGATGTCTGTGCCCCTCTCCAAGGGGCTATAGAGCTCCCAAGTAGTCCCTTGGCCTGTCAGAGGCCAAAGCACTTTCCCAACGGTGGCACCAAGAAAGATCTCTGCCCCTGACTTTGTACATTAAGCAGGAAGGAGGAATAAAAGGAGAATAAGGTTTCCACACCACCACAGGCATAAGAAGATTTACTCTTCTCTTACAAGAGTAAGAAGACTTACTCTTCTCTCTATGAGTTTCCTCCAAGCCCTTCACCAGCCAAGCTCAGAAAGCTCCTCATGGATTTTTATCATGTCCAATTGTTCACTTACAGAAAATGCTTCTGCAGATGGACAAGTCCCCAAAAATCCATGCCAGGGACTCTTTAGGGCAGATCCTGCTTCTTGGCATAATGAAGTCCTGATTACCACACCACTGAGTAGTGTTGGGCTTGCCAGAGGCCCGCTTTTAATGAACTTTACCATCCAAAGTCGGCCCAGAGAATGTGGGTTGGATTTTGCCAATCAATTGGAATTGATTACTTCTCGAAAGCTGGGCCTCAGCTTGCAGGAAACACACACAAACACACCCAACATTTGAGGGTTAGTTTGATTTCCTGGAGAAAAAGGAGTCTTTGCAGCCTGAGATAATGATGGATCAGCCTCCTTGAGCTTCCCAGAACACTGGATAGAAGTGGTGTTTCTAAAGGGAACTTGGGCCAATGAATAAGCTCAGGCAGTCCCAGCACTCAGATTGTACTTGGAGCGCTCTTTCTCTCTTTCTCTTCATGTAGTATTTATTTATTTATTTATTTATTCTCGTCTATCCACCTATCAGACCTCAGTGATACCTTTTGTCCTTGGGGATGTGGCTCAGTGGTAGAACCCTGGCCAGAGCTTTGACCTCCTTAGCCCTCCTCCTCTGCTAGGCTTATAAACAGCTCCCTATTCAGCACTACTGAAACCCTTCAACACACAACTGTAGCGCAGCACTCTGATCCTTGTAGAGTGTCCTGGGATGTAGGAGGGCAGGAGGCTGGGAAGAAGAGAGGACCCAGGGCTGTGTGCTTCAGAAGACAAATGACTCTCACGTGGCCAGAAGGGCAGGCTGGCTGCAAACCCCGCTGCTCACTCTCACTCATCCATTATAAGTAGCCAAAGGAAGTATGTGGTAACATGTATTACCCATACCTTTTCAAGGGGCCTGAGGAAGGAATCTCAGGGCTCTCTGACCTTCATCCTACTTGCATTTTAAGGCCAAGGTCAGATCTTCTGCTTCCTTGCCTATTCAGCAGAATACTAAATAATCACCTAACAATTTAATCTTAATAGTCATAAAAAAATATGTGCTTTCCCTGCCTATGATGGTTAATATCGATTATCAATTTGTTTGGCTTGAGAAATGGAAAAATACCTAGGAGACTGGTAAAGCACACTTCTGGTGATCATGGGACCATGACCTTGGGGACTATATCTGGCACCTGGTACCTCCTCATGGGCTCTTTCCTGTTCTTTGTTTCCTGAATACCATGAGTTGAGGAATTTTCACTCTACTATGACATTTCTGTCTTGGAGCCAGCTGACTGTAGTCTGAACTCTCCACAACTATGAGGCAAAATAGATCTTTTCTCCTTCAAGTTGTATGTCTGAGGTATTTTGTCCCAGAAAGAGAAAGCTGACCAATACACTGCCTGCCCTTGTCTCAAAAAGCCCCAGTTCATCCTTCCTGCTAGAAAAGCTCATCTTCATACAGTCAGTTTTCACACTGTCCCCTCTTGTCCACAGACTTCCCTGAAGAGAGTGTAGCACCATCCCAAGTAGGGCAGCCAGTCTTACTTATTTTTCATTTTCTGGAATACTTCTCCCCTAAGCCTGTCATTACTCCCCCTTCTATTTAACCTATAGATATCTATACTGTTTCCTCCAGAGCCTGCAGAAAGAGCCCTGTTTCAATTAATGTACAATTTTTTTCTTAATGAGCAGCAGTATGAGATAATAGACATGTAAAGTTAGAAAATACCTTGGAGATCTTCTAATCCAACCAGAAATTTCTATAGACCAAGAGGGACACCAGAACCAGAGAGGCAAGGTTAAAAGATTCAAAGTCACACACATTAGCAAAGACACTGGGATGAATTTGTTTCTGCCTATTCCTATCCCAGGGCTACTTGCACAAAATAAATATCATTTATTCCTTTGCTGCTTCATTCACTGAAGGCAGTGTTTGGCCTTGCAATGCACATATCTTGGCTTTGTCTTCCCACAGATCTTCCCCTTTTATTGATGCTAGCAGGTCACTTTTGGGACACCCATCGCCCCCCCACCAATCTTGTGTAGTCTTGGGGGATCCAGCACACACTGCCCACCTCCAGTCAAGAATATGAGGATGCAAAACACTTGGAGTGGACATCCTGGTGTGTGCTAGCTGAGCCATCGGTGGGAGTGTGACCCAAGCATGTCAACTTGCTCCCCTTGAGACTGGCATGATCGTTCTTCCATATCCCTGGGGGGGATATGTTCCAAGACCCCCAGTGGATCTGAAACTGTGAATAACACCAAACTCAGGATAGATTATGATTTTTCTTCCTTTACATTCATACCTATGGTAAAGTTTAATATGTAAATTAGGCATAGTAAGAGATTAACAGCAATAAATAATACAATTAGACCATTGATAGCAATATGTTATAATAAAAGCTAGGTGGATGCTTCTGTCTTTCTTTCAAAATATCTTCATATACTGCACTCACCTTCTTGAGAGGATAGGAGATGATACAATGCCTTTGCTATGAGATGAAGTGAGCAATCCCACAGGTGTTATAATATAGCACTGGGCTACTACTGACTCAGGTCTCAGAGGGAGGGAGGATCATTGGCTTAGTCCAGCCTGGGTGGAGCAGCTATGACAATATCAGTTAAGTAGCATACACACCATGGATATGTTGAACAAAGAGATGTCTCACATCCCAGGTGACAGTGTAAGATTTCATTGTGCTACTCAGAATGGTGGCAATTTAAAACTTGTTAATTGCTTATTTCTGAAATATCCCATTTAATATTTTAAGATCATGGTTGACCACAGGGAAATGGAACTATGAAAAGTGAAAACACAGACAGTGAGGCACTGAGGGAAGATCAGGGGAGTTAGGTTTCCCCATTCCATTCCAGCCTGTGCCCTGCGGAATGTTTAGCCATACGAATGTGGTTCTACTTTATGGTGACCATCTTCTATCTTTTAACCATGGAGCTAGAGCCGGCCTGCAGAAGAAGCCAACACACAATAGTCAGTAGAGACAAGAGTTCAGAAGGGAGGCAGAGTCCTAGCAGCAGCTCTGCAACAGCTGGCTCCTCAAGGAGCAGCATCTTCTAAGATAGCCAGCCACTAAAATTCACACATGATAAAGCCACACCAGGACAAGTAGCCTTCGTCTTTCATTCTGATGCTAATATTGCATTATGTAACCCACAAATTCCACAAAGTGAGTGCGACCAGACCCATTTGACCGATGACACAGTTAAGGCTTTGGAAAGGGAAATACCTTCCCCTAAATCATCAGCCACATACACCCAGAATGCAAGCCACAGACAACTTCAAAGTCATGATGTTTCTCACTCTCCCCAATTAATTTTCTGTGATACAGAAAGAGAATGGGTGGCAGTGGGAGTCCAAAAGGGACAACTGTCACCAGGCTGGGGCTGGAGGGAAGAGGAAAGGTGTGTCTCCACTGGAAATCCAGACAGTATGCCCTTCAGTGTTGTCTTCAAAGATGAGCCAAAGTGAAAGAGGCCAGGGAACTGGCGGAGAATGCTTACAAAAGTCCTGAGATATAGTTCAACGGCAGAGTGCTTGCCTAGCATGCACAAGGCCCTGGGTTTGATCCTCAGCACTGAAGAAAAAAAAACAGAGGAGAGAGAGAGAGAGAGAGAGAGAGAGAGAGAGAGAGAGAGAAAATCCTGCTGATTTTATTCGGCATACACCCGTTTTATCATTTTCATTTCCATTTCCAATTGCAAAAAGGTTTCCCCTTGTCCAGACAGTGGCAACCATCAAAAACTGTGAAGTTCCTTTTCAAAGTCCCCCCACCTTTCTCTCTCACACACACCTTCTCCTCAATTCCTGCAAAAAGCAATGGGACTTGGGAGTCTGTGTTGTCCCGAGTGATGTGAGGCGACAGGGAAACTCAGGCAGCCATCCCATCTGTATTCTGGAGAGCTTCTCCACAGCGCTACGGAAAAGGCGTTCTGCAACCTTTTGCTGCTGCTTTCTTTAAAGGCTTCAGCAATTTTGATATTTTGGTTGTGTCACTACAGAAAAGCTTTACAATTCTAGCTCGGGAATTAGAAGATATATTTGTAATAAGAATCACTAACCACTGTCAGCTGGCAGGCCCGTGTCCAAGCATTAAAATGAAGCCATTAGCTTTCATGTCTGTGGGCAAAATGTAAAGATCATGGATCATATAAGAGACTGACTAAGCGGGGAGGGGACCCAAACTCATTCCCAGGGGATTTCTCTCAGTCAGGGTGTATGATTAACATGTGTGCATTTAGCCCCTTGATGAGGTGGAAAGCTCAATGCTACTTGTCTTTGTAAATACTAATTTTCCCCCCTTATTGTATCTAACTGCTTTCTCCAATAATGTTGATAAATCATGGAACTGCATTTTAATGAGGAGACTGTAAAGTCTGACAGAGAGCAAAGAAGAGAGGACAAATGAAGAAAGACAGGAGCAGGCCCTCAGCACTGAGGTCCTTGCAGGTCACCAGTGACTATTCTGTCCCTGACAGGAGAGTTAAGCCACTGACCTGCATGGGTGCGTGTGGTCAGGGCTCTTGCTCTGCCATTCCCAGCCTATGTGAGCCTAGCAGACTGCGAATATTTTTATGGCCTCTAATTCTAGTAGAATCCAGTTCCTCCCCCTGGGAGAAAACATGGGTACATATTTGTCATGTTGTAGGTGTTGGGATACCTAGAAAACAAGAGTCAAATATTCCTTCTTTCATTAAGTGGGAGTGGGAGACTTACACTGGGATAAGAACAGTAGTAATCCCATGGCGTGGGCTTGACTGGGGATCCTATGGGATAACGTGACCAAAGGGCCATGAATACAGTAGCGGTTTAATAAATTTCCATTTCCCCATCCCTCTTCCCATTCATTTGTCATGTTAGCTAAGAGAGGAAATTTTCTTAGCACCATTTCCAGGCAATGAAGAGGGTGAAGATCAGAGACTGCAAAGACAGAAAGCTGGCAGGGCACAACTTAGAGCCTTACTGTCTGATCTGGGAATTGCAGACTCTTGTCACAATTAGAAATGTGGACGTGATGATCCAAAAGGTTGTGAAATACCTCTGACTCTACCCTGGAGAGTAAGGCAAAGGAAAAGAGGAGAGTTTGAGGAGCTAGAAGTGGAGATTAGAATAGAGTATTGACAAAACAAAGAACCCTATGCAGAGGTGAGGGACCAGAACTTAACATGCCCAACCTGTTCAGGGATCCATGCCAGTCACTTTGTTCTGATCTTGAGCCCTGCTTCTGTCACCTAATGGATCATGCTTATTGTTGGTATCCAGGTTCCTTTTCTGCACTGACTATGGATTACACATTCCTCTGGGCTAACTTACTCCCAACTCCCCTTAGTTGAAAAAAATTCTTGTTAAAGAAAAACAATACGGATTGAGGTGTTTGTTGTAAAAAAGCAAAATGTAACTTATAAAACATAGTACTTGAAAGACCCTTGTTTTACAAAGTGTTTTGGTTATATACATATATGACCCTTTAAAAGTTCCTTTCAAACCTGGATATATACATTTTTTAAAAAAACTAGAAAAGTTAAGTTAAATTTATTATAGGAAAAGAAAAAGATACATTGTCATTAATCCTCAAATTACCCCCCCTTGCTTCAATACACTTATCACATCTTTCCTGCCACTTTTTGAAGCAGTTCTGAAAGTTCTCTTTCATGAATATATGTTTGTATCTACCTCAATGTCCTGAATCAATTCAAAATGTTTACAGAAATTTCTGTCAAGTTAAAACATGACAGTGTGTCCTCATGCACCTTATTCAACAGATTTGTCACTGTGCAATTTCTAGCTCTTCCTCAAAGTCAAAATGACCATGAAAAGTAAATATCTGAACAGATTCAGGGCATCAAGATAGCCACACAGCACAACTAGACACTCATTGAAGAATGACTATTTTGAGGGACATCAGTGGCAATGTGTTGTTAGTTACTTTTCCCATGTCTGAGATACACTAGCTGACAACCACAGCTGTTATAGTTTATATCTAAATGTCCTCCCAAAGCCTCATGTGCTCATAGGTGGGGCATTTGGGAAGAGACTGGATCATGGGTGTGTGATACTGGATTAGTCCATGGATGGGTTTATAGCTAGGTATGAAGTTGGGAGGCAAACCCGGGTGGCAAGAGGTTGGTGGGTAACTGTGGGCATGTCCTGAAAGGATGTGCATATATCCATTCTCTCATGATCCCTCACTACTTCCTGCCACCATGCCATGAGCTCTTCCTCCTCTGCCATGCCTCTCCCCCATGCTACCCTACCTTGGAACCAGCTGACTATGGACTGAAATCTCTAAAAACTGAGCAAAATTTTGTCCTAATAATGAGAACATAACTAAGACAACAATTTAAAGGAAGAGAAGTTTACTTTGACTCACACTTTGGTTCATGGTTAGCCAACTCTGAAGAAGAAAGCGCATGTCAGAGAAGCAGGTGAAGGAGAGCTGCTCACCTCATGTCATCCAGGAAGCAGAGAGAAGCATGGAGCTGGGGAGGGAGATATAACCTTCTAGGCCATGCCCCCAGGAATATATCTCTTCCCAATGGAAGCCCTAAGAGTAAGTCAGCTGAACCACTCCCATAATCCAACCAGATTCCAAAAGCCTCACCTTTGAACACATGAGGCTTTGCAGGACATCCAGATATATGCAGTAACTTGTCTTTTCCTGTAATACATTTTTTGAAAAATTTAAACTCTCTCCATATTTTTTATCATACCTCATGTAGTATTGGATCATGAATTCAGTCTCCTCTCTCTATTGCCCCCAAAACTGTGAGCCAAGAGTCATCTTCAGTGAGCATCTATGAAGCATGTGCAGGCCAGGCATGATTCGGACCACACTGATATGCAAAGATGATACTTCTACACTTCAGTTTACTAGACACCTGCTCTAAGAAAAAATGAGTGGAAAAGGGTTGGGATGGGTATTTGGGAGCTGAAAATATGTAGCATTTGGAGCTGTTTAAGGAAGGAAAGGAATGCCCTGACATAATGTACCAAAAACTATTAAACCTGCCAACAAACTATAAAGAGGCATTATTGTTATCCCTGGTTCAGAGATGGGGATTGCAAGAGCCAGACAGTTGAGTGAATGATTTAGGATCCCACTATGAGTGTGAGGGGAACTGAGCTGATGAAAGATTTTTTTGGCTCTATTTTATGAATGCCCTCGGTCTCCATCTGAGCTCATGAAATAAGCAGGCCCCAGTCACTAAGCTCCAGGGCTTAGTACCTTCTGCAAGTGTGTGTGGCTGACTAAGAGTCTCCCATAAAAAAGACAATGTTAATACCTATAACCTAATACAACACTATAATAATCATTATTACAGCAATTAACAGACAACTTTAATGAATTCCTGATGACTTTCCATCACCTTAAAGAAAACACATTTGAGCAGCCAGTCCCACAAGGAAAGAGAAGACATGTATCATGATTAATAAACTGTTCTATAGTAAGTGGGTTATTGTGCTTTAGGAGAAGCAGCACACACCAAATGTTGAGACTTCTACCAAAAGGGCTTGTGCAAGTTAACCAAGTGCTTGCCAGGTTGGCGGCTGAGAATTTCAGAGGCAAGCACAAGATATAGAAACTACTAATCATCATTCTCCCTTTTAATACATTCTTTCTTCCCCTACTTCTGTACTTCCTTATTTCCTTTATCAGTGGTGGTCTAACAAAAAGATAGAAACCAATCAAGCTGTGTTAGTCAGCTTCTCATCACTGTAACAAAACATTTGATTTGAACAATTTAAAAGCAGGAAAGTTTTCTCTCATTCTTTCACAAGTTTCAGTCCATGCATGGTTGATCCTGTTACTTTTGGGCCTGTGGAAAAGCAGAATATCATAGTGGGAACACAGGAAGAAGCAGCTTATTTCTTGGTGACCCGGAAGTGAGGAAAGCCAGGAAGCAGCTGGGATCTCAATGGTTCCTTCAAGGGCACAATCCCAGATAACCTAACTTGCTCCTACTAACTCCACCACCTAATGATCCTTCCAATAGTGCCACTGGCTGGAGACCAAGACTTTAACATGTTGGCCTTTGGGGGACAATCAAGATCCAAACAATAGCACCAGTTATTTGAACAGAGAATTTAATACAAAGAATTGTTCACTCAGAGTAAAACTGATAGCAAGCTGAATTGGCAAAAAGAGAGCCTAAGTTATCATAATTTAACCAGCTTCACTGAGAAACTACTGCCCCTTGTCTGGGAAAGACTAAGAAGGGACTGGGATCATGAAGCCTCGTGGTGGGGCCCATCACCCCTGAGGAGGTGATGCTCATCCTCTGGGACAGGCATCTGGGGGTATGCAGTGGGGCTGTTTCTGCAAATGTTGAATCAATTGCAAAAGGCCATGAGGTCATGTGTAAGAAGGAAGTGAACTTGCTGGGCTACAGTACTACCCATTAGGTCAGGAACTTTTAAGAAGCCCAAAGGAAGCAGCAAGCATGTGCGTGTGTGTGTGTGTGTGTGTGTGTGTGTGTGTGTGTGTGTGTGTGTGTTACTCTGTTCTTCTAAAATATTTTCATATTAAGTATTACTTGTCTTTCTAAAAATTGAATGGCATTGGGCACTAGAGAACACTTAAGGTTTTGGTTTTTCCAGATACTCTGTGATGTGCCAAATCTCAAACCACAAATCTCATTGTTTAATATGTCTGAGAGGGATTTGTTATCTCTTTCAGTTTTCCTCAGAGTTCTTCAAAATCAGGTTTTGTCATTCCCACTACAGAGAAGAGTAGGCAACCCAGCCCCCACGAGAGCGGGGGCTTCTGAGACTGCTCACAGTCATACAACTCATCAGATGCAGGCCTGAAAACTTGCAAACAGCCCCACTCTGATTGACAGGAGCATGCTGATAATATTAAGTAATTATCACAGCTCACATAGAGCGTGCAGTGCCCCATTGCCCTCATGCCCTGCATGTGCATAAAGGAAATAAGACATGGAATGCCCTCGGGTGAGCTCCACTTCAGGGAGTGCATCAGACAGCTGTCAAACTGGGTCCTTGTTGCATTCATCACCACTAAATGCCCTAAAGCAGCCTCCATGGTGAGGTAGTCCTAAGAGGTGCTCTGGGGAAAAAGTCCTGTTTTGTCAAATGCATTTGGGAAATGCACTGACTCTTTTCCCTCCAGGAGGCTCACCTGGCAGGTTGGCCTAACAAGAATTTTGAAAGAAAAAGAAAAAAAATATTACCTGCAGTGAGTAAAAGTATTCAGTTTGATTCAACCAAGTGTTTTGCAAGCTTATATCACCAGTTTTGTTTGCCTACAACATTTATTAATATTCCACAGAGTGTTTGGTATTGCATCTTTGGGAATGTTGCTCAGGGAAAGGGGAGTCTTGGAAGGGGCAGAAAGGGAAAAGGGCATTGTTGTACTTCTCTTATCAAGGCACACGCTATAGCCTCTGACCCCAGAGGCAGGGGTGGTGGATGGCCTGGGATGTGGAGGACCTAGGAGTTCAGAGGGGATATCATCAGCTGAAGAGGGACAATGTCAAAATGTAATTGAGAGCGGATGCCTGGATCCCTAATGGGGACAGAAGACAGAAGGAGACGGAGCACAGTAGAGCTAGCAAAAGCTCACTAATTATCTTAGATAGCAGCTTTTTAACCTACTGCCCTTTGAAATGCTCACAGTGTGGCATCTTCAAGTCGCTTCTTATTCGATGTGTATAACTGACTAATAATATGCAGAACATATTTTTCAAAAACATACAAATCAATAAGGACAAGAAAATCCAATATGGAAGCAAATACAAGAGAAGAATAAGCAAATATCAACAGAAAAAAATCTATCAACAAACATAAGAAAATATATTCCTCTTAATAGTAATTAGTGGGATGTAACTTAAAACACAATAGTTGTTTTTTTTTTTTGTTGTTGTTGTTTTGTTTTGTTTTTGGTACTGGGGATAGAACTTGGGTCCTTTTGCTTGCAAGGCCAGAGGAACTACTGAGGCAAAGCCCCAACCCAATGCTTGCTTTTTTTGTTGTTGTTGCTGTTCTTTTCACTGAATTGGCTAAAAATTAATTTGATGCTGCCAAATACTGGTAGTAATATTAAATGGTCTGACCACCTAGAAGAAATAGTAAATTTATAATTCTTATTAAAATGTGAAGTATACATATCATCTCTGTCCCATCATTTCACTTGAATTTTAGGGTAAATAAATGCACAGTGAGATGCTAGGCTGTTATGTTAGTCAGCTTTGTGTCACTGGAACAAAGTATCTAGATAAATTAACTTTTAAGGGGAAAACATGCATCTTGACTCAAGGATTTATAAGTTTTGCTCCATTATCACTTGGTTGCATGGCCATTGGGCCTATAGCAAGGCAGAATGTCATGGTGGGAGATGCATGGTAAAGCATGGTGCTCACCTCATGAAGACTGAGAAGAAGAGAGAGAGGAAGGTGCTGGAATACTCCAAATCCTGTCAAGAGCATGCCCCTAGTGACCTAAATTTCTTCCACTGGGTCCCACATCCTAAAAGTTTCACCACCTCCCAAAAGCATCACAGGCTGGGAACCAAGCCTTCAGCACTCAGTCATTACAGGGCATTCAAGATCCAAACTACAACAGCTGTTCATTACAGTACTGTTTATGAATAGCCCAAGCCAAAAGTACCATACTATGAAATCTCAAATGTCCACGAGCTAGGTCTGCATGTAGTAACAATGCATAGAGTAAAATATATACAAAATCAAAACATGTATGTTTATCCACACAAAGTGGTAAAGAAAATACACAAAAACATGAGAAAAAGCCTGAATGAAACACTCCAAAGTCAGATAAGCAGTTGGCTCTGGGACTGATTGATCTTGGGGGAAAATATGAAGGAAGACCCACCAAGTTTCTGCTGTGACGTTTGAGTCTTTACAATGAGAATGTGTTTGTACCTGGTTTATGTATTTACTTTTTAAAGAAAAGCAATTTTATGCAAAATGATAAACTAGCACATAGTATAAAACAAGGGAGACTTCTCTTTCACTCTACACAGACCCAATGAAGTAGAGCATCCATCTGTCAGAGTTGGAGAGCTCTTATGCTGCCTTTTCAGCTGTCCACCCTCCTTTAGCAATAGCCATTTCTGCACATGTGAAAGAATAGCTTCCCTCAAGTGTCTACTATGTACTAGGATCAGTGGAGGGCAGTTTGCAAACATTCACTCATCTATTCTTCACCAGGGTTGCATGGGTCTACATTTCTATACTCTGTAGATGAGGAAGTATCCAATAAAATAAAATAAAATAAAAAGCCTGATCTGAAGCCCAGTGTGCCTGAAGATATAGCACAAGTCTTCTCAAAAATCCCAAGCCTAGATTATTTTACTATGTATATACACGCCCCACTATACTCTGCAACATGTACAACTGAATATGATAAAAAAAACATTACCTCCCCAAAAGGAAATGGAGGGGTATGAGGGGAATGAGGGAAGGAAATGTATGGTATATGCATGTTCAAATTTCCCTAAGTAAAACCCATTAATAAAAAATGTGAGAAACAGAAAAGGCATCAACATGCAAAACATATAAAACTGATATAAATCAATAGGAAAGGACAAACACCCCAATATAAAGGCAGGCACATGAAAGAAACCAACAAACCTCAAAAGAAATACAATATCAACAAATATAACAAGATATATTCATCTTGACAGTAATCAGTGGAATGTAAATTAAAAGAAGATAACTGTTTTTTTTTTATTTCATTCAATTAGCCAAAACTAAACTAAATGTGACGCTTCTGAATTCTGGCAGTAATGTACATGGATTTAATATACTTTAATAGTCTGGCCACTTTGGAGACTGATCTAGTGTTTCTATTAAAATTTAAAATGTTCCTAGTCTCTGTCCTGACAATTTCGCTTCTTAGAATCAATTGTAAATTAATGCACAGGTAAAGGATAAGGTTACTTCTTATCTACCTATCTAACTGCCTGTCATCTTTCTATCAAATATCTATTATCATAAATAGTTGTGTTTGTAGTAGTGGCTCTTAAGAATGATTTTGCTAGAGCCGGGCGTGGTGGTGCACGCCTGTAATCCCAGCACTCGGGAAGCTGAGGCAGGAGGATTGCTGTGAGTTCGAGACCAGCCTGGGCTACATAGCGAGTTCCAGGTCAGTCTCAAGTATATAGTGAGAACCTGTCTCAAAAAAACAACAACAACAAAAAAAAATGTTTTGCTCCCCAGGGGACTTTTAACAGTGTCTGGAGATGTTTTTAGTCATCATCATCACTGAGGAGGGGATACTGTCAGCATCTAGTGGGTAGAGGCCAGGGATTCTGTTAAAATAGTCTACAATGAACTAGTCAGCCCTTCAAAACAAAGAATTATCCATTACCTAAATGGTGCTGAGTGTTTGAGAAAGCCTGGATCAGTGGCCAACCTATGGTCCACATGCCACAGTGGCATGTCTGTAGCATTGAGAGCTCTGAAGAGTTTGCCATCACTGACCTAGATTGTATTTAAAAGAGCTGCCTGTATTAGACATCTTCAGGAAGCTTCTGACATGGTCAGCATAAAATTCCCAACTTCTGCTTCATCTCTGAACTCATATTTGGCTGGCTCCTGAAGCTGGATAATATACACAGTGAGGAATTATCACTCACTGCCCTTTGGATAAAAGTCAGACAAGTTCTCTCTGTAGTTTCTAGGGAGTCCAAATAGGAGGGCAGCGGAGTCTAAACCGGTTGAAAATAATGCTGCCAAAGCTGGGGTAAAGGTTAAAGAATAGGTGAAAATAGTCTCTTTAATTTTTTTTCCACTAGGGAAAAAGCTTATGGAAGTCCTAACCCATTAAACCAGGAAAGTGCAAAGAAGATTAATAAGCCAACAGAAATAGCTCATGTTGTGTTTGGCTTCTGTCCTTTTTTCTGATCAGATAGCATTTGGACTTGAAGATATGTTTGGATAAATAGTCTTTCTGAGCCTTTCTCAACTCCCATTTCAGTATGAATTCTTCTCATTTTCTGCCTTTTTAAGTCTATTTTCAATAGTGAAAAGGTTCTAGCGATAATTAAAACCTAAATCTATCCATGCACTTATTAAGAAAAAACAGAATATGATCGCCTGTAAAGCTCTCAGAAATAATAAAGTTCCATATCTGCCCAGAATAGCAGTGATTTCAAATAGATGAGGTATACAGAAGAAATATCCAGAAATGCAGTAAAACTAATTGCTATTTTTAAGAAGCTTTTTTAAAATACAGCAATTAATTGACCCACTGTTAAAGGTCATTTCCCTATCATTGATAGCCAATTTTACCAGACATGAGAAAGACAGATTGCTTCCATTTGAAGAGCTGTCTCCATTGAATCCAAATGAGGGGGAAGAGCACTGTTTTCCTGGTGTGTGCACTGTAATCAGATAGTGTTTTATGAGATATTCTTTGAGCCCAATGAGGGGAACAAGCTACGAATAGTATGGAAAAAAGTGCTTCTGGAATCTTCTGAGTCTGAGAAATCTCTTATTCAACAGATTGTTTGTGTCTCGTAAAAACTTTCCCTTGGATATGGGTGTCCTTTTTCCCAAGGGAGGCAGCATAACATTAGAATCAGCTCTTATTTTTCAAAATTTATCTAATAAAGTAGAAATGAGAATGCTCAGCTTCCTCATCTTTCCTTTTACAGTGGTGTCCCAGTGATGGGTAGGCAAAATGACCCTCCAAGGTAGCAGCAGGATGAAAGTCACAGGGCTTCTACAGACTTCCACACACCTCCATCTTTGAACAGTACAACATTCACCCCAACCCCAAGTCCATCTCACTCTCCATTCTGCTGCCCTCTTCTTGGAAGGTTGACCTATTGGTCTGTATCCACAGACTCCCTTGCCTTATGACATTTCTTTGGACACAGCCCATGTGTAGGCTCAACCAGAGACTTGAGGAGAAGAATGAAATCAAGGTATTTAACCTCTCTCCCTCCCTGCAGAGCCCTCTCCGCCTGGCTGTGTTCTGCCACATTGTCTACTACTGTGTCTCTCTCCTTCCCAATCTCCTTCCAGGTGTAGATGCTTTCCTTGTTTTTTAGCTTATCGCCCTGGAGATAATAATGTTTCTCCTAACTGTGACCAGCTCATGAGTTCTCCTGCCTCCCTTGTGGTTCCCCTACACTCTGCTCATAACTTTACAAAAGTCTTCATTAGTTCTCTTGCAGGTATGCAATTTGAATATGTCATTCATTCACTTCCAGCTGGAACAAGACCAGTTCAACTCCCCCAGGCCTCTCTAAACTTGATTTTCACCTGGGTGATTCACTTTGCCTTAGCTTTTGAACACGTTCTTGTCTTACATTCAAACTGCACTCAGGTCTGATACATTATCTAAAGGTTTTATCTCAGCCCCTTGAAAGAAAAACAGAACCATAAACTAGGAGAAAGAGTAGCTAAACATAAGCCCTATTGCTTATTCTGGGGTTGGGAGAATGGAGATAAATGAAGAAGATTTTTAACAGACCCTAACATTTCAACCCTGCTCTGGGTCAGATTAAGATCAATTTGTATAAACAGTGAGAGTTATTTGTCAAAGTGTTTGGACTGTCTTTCTCATAGACTTTGGAGTTGAACTAAAACTTTTCCTGCATCCTTCTTAATTTAAAATCCTAATACCATGTGTCATATTCCTGGAACCAGGGCTCATGGCTCAGAAATTAAGTTGACTTTCCATCCTCACAATCCCAAGAGACTAAAAACTAACTAGTTCTGTTTTTTTTTAATATCTTGTTATATTTTCCTTCAGTCTTTGCCCGAGGAATGAAAACAAAATCTTCTGCTCTGTAATTTAGGGTGAGTGCTAAATCATGATGGGTTCTCACATCCATTTCTCACAAGGGAAAAATAATGTGCATATTTGTATGTATTTTGGTTCTTCTTTTTATCAACTTCTTTTATCAACTCTTCTTCCTCCTCTTCCTGTCCTCATCTTCTTTCATTTCTACCATCACTTTTTTAACCCCTTTTCTTTCCTTCTCTTTCTTCTTCTTTATCTTCATTTTGCAAAGAGAATCAATGACATTACCTCAGCGATACCATCCAGGAATTCCTTAAATAAAAGAGCTTCATCCCCTGCTGCTACCTAATAGATAAGGCAATTTTATTTAAAACGTATTACTCTCACACATCTCAATGGAAACTACAAAGTTAAATCTATAAAGAGACTTTCTAGTCCTAAGATTATCAGAGAGTAAGGGGTTATTTACCCCACAAGCAGATCTGTGTGCCATTTTCTAAAACAAGCTGACAGAGACACAGAATTGTGGGGATTCCTCATATAAACAGAATCCAGTAACCTAGTTTCAAGTGGGGACTGCACTGCAAAACTGACAGAAGCTACCCTCCTCCTCCTTCCATTGTGACTATTCTAAATATGCTACATAGATTAGGGTTAGGGTTAGGGTTTACCTGAGGGATACAGGAAGCAATATTTTTGTTTACCCATTTGTTATGATGAAAGGCAAAGTGTGTGCACCTGTGCAAAAGTGTCAACCTGAGATTTGCACCCATGTGATGCTTCATCTAATAGGTTTTGTCTATGTTTACCTGAGCATCACAGAAAGTATAATATACCCACACCACTCTGTAACTTTTTAAAAAAGTTTTCTTTTGATTTTTTCTGGTAGAAGTAGCCCATTCAGTACAATGACAAATGAAAAACCAGATTTGCTTTTGCAGGACATCAAAAGTGAATCATCAGATTACTCATGCGTGGATGATGAAGATGACCCATTATTGTAAAATACATGCTTTCATAACAAAAGAGTGGTGTGAGTGAATGATGATGATGACGATGATGATGATGATGATGATGATGATGATGATGATGACTTTGATGTGGCTATGTGAGCCAAAGTTCCTGTGACAGTGAAATGGAGCAAGGATCGGCTGGTACAGATAGTGAATACAGACCTCCTTGATTCAGATGATGAAGAAAACAGCAATCTGAGTGCACATTTAACTAGTCTAATTGTTTCAAAATGGTCACACAACCAAATGGAAAAATTCGATGTTAGAACTAGGTTGAAAAATATAGTGAGGATTTTGGTAGAGGTGAAATGCATTGGACAGAATGCCGGCACTATCGTTCAATGTTGCAGCAGACAAAATGCTACAAGATGCTGTGAAATACACAAAGGTTAAATTACAAGTAAAATGTTCTGAATGCACCAATAGCCATATTCAATAATGTACTCATCATGATACCTCACAGACCTGAAAGAATTTATAGGTCTGCTTTACTTTACTTAGCAGGGATTTCTCATGGTAGTCACAAGAATGTAAAAGACATGGAATGTTGATGGGTCAAAATATGGCTTAAAATTTATGTCTTTGTAGATGCAAAGAATTATTTTGCTTTCAATTTAGAAATGTATCCCAGAATAGAGCCTTCGAGTCCTTATTTATATAGTTATAAACTGAATGATGTTTTTTGTTTTGCTTTGTTTTGGTACCGGGAATCGAACTCAGGTCTTCACACTTGCCAGGCAGGCCCCAGAACCACTGAGCTAAATCCCCAGCCCTGAATGATGTTTTAAATGGACTTGTTGCTCCTATCTCCCAAACTAATTAGAATGTGACACCTGAAAATTGATTTACCAGTTTCCAATTGATGTTACATTTGCTAACAGAGCAAAAGTTGACCAGTACAAGAACTGTATGCATGAACAAAGGAACAATTGCAAATGAAATATTGCAATTTCAAAACTGGTAACTGTACAGTATAATCTTTGGATTTCAGAAGGATCTACATTGGCCTCATATATAGTAAAGAAAAATGAAGTGGTACTCCTGATGTCAACATTATACAATGATGGAAATATGGATAAGATAATCTCAACAAAAGTGAAGCGTGGGATGGAAGCCTTCTACAACAAAATCAAAGATGGAGTAAATATTACTGAGTTATGCAGCAACTGTGATGTCATTCAAAACATGAAGCACTGGGCAGTGGCTGTATTTTACTCCACTCTAAATATGTATGGCATAAAAACTTTGGTAGCTCACAAAGAAAAGCAAAATACCACAGAGAAATATTTTGGAGGATTGGGACTGGTACTCATAAGAGATCATTTTACAGCAGAGGGAAAAAAAAGTTTCTGCTCAGGGAACTACTAAAAAAAAATTTATGGAACACACTGGTGAGCTGATAGGTTAATAGGCAGGCACAGCATCCCAAAGACTTACCACAACAACAGGAAAACCAAAAAGATGTCAACTGTGTCCTACAAGAACAGGAAAACCAAAAATATGTGCTATCAGTTTAAGTGATATTTGTGCATGGAATTTTAATGTGTGAAGACTGCCTTGAGTGTGATAGTTGAAGCTAAGATCATTTTTGTTGCAGAGTTCTATTGGCATTTTCTTTTGTATTATTCATTAAGTCTATTGGTACAGTTTAGGTATACAATATGATGACATTCATCATTGGGAATTTGTACCTTTATATGATATAACTTGGTTCTTATTTTTTACCCCATTATCCTACCCTCCCTTCAACCCCTCCTCCCTTCCCTATTTACAAAGACTGTGCTTCTGTTTTTTTCATTTTCTTATATTCATTCCTTTCTCCTACACCTTGGTATTTCATTGTAGTTCACGTAAGATTTTATTTCTGATATTATCACTTAAATTTTGCAAGCAGATAAACAGCTGATGTGAAAATGTTGATGTCTATTCTAAGTACTCATTACATTAGTTGATATTTTATTTTATTTTATTACTTGTTATTTTATTGTTTGATTTCCCTGCTAAGTGCACATTGTATGATATAGCAGGAAGCTCCTGGCAAAACAGGAAGAGAAGAGAGGTGACAAGAATGGCCTGCCACATAGGAACAGAAAGCTAAGTACATGTGCTATCTCATATGTGAAGACTGCCTTGGGTGTGACAATTGAAGCCAAGATTATTTTTGTTGTAGAGTTCAATCGGTAGTTTCATTTTAGTTTGCATAGGTTTTTATTTCTGATGCTATCGCCTAGGTTTTGTAAGCAAGTAAACAGCTGATGTGAAAATGTTGAGGTTGGTTCTAAGCACTCATTATACATTTGATATTTTATTGATAAAATAAATTTTATTGACAAAATAAAATTTCTCTGCTAAGTGTACATTATACAACATAGTAGGAAGCTCCTAACAAAATAGAAAGTGATGAGAATGGCCTGCCATTAAGGAAAAAAGAGCTAACTTAAAATCCCATGTTTCTAACTCTTTATGACAAAATTAATGCCATGCTCTGCATTAGTTACTAGGTCTGTTAACCAAATAGTCACTGCATTTTTGCAAACTTTTCCAGAAGAAACCTAATGGCCTTACCATATTGGTATTCTGCAGAATGCCTCCAAGGCCATTGTGCAAATGTGTGCCTTCGTCAATACTCATTAAGGTGATTTTACATACAGGAACACTTAAATAACTAAATCAATCTACCATGTAGAATGAGAGTGAATAAAGATAGAGTAATGAAGAAAAATACCCTTGAGGAGCAAGAATAAAGATCATAATGTCTTTTAATTGATACTCAAAAAAGAATTCTTCATGGTGTCATGCAGTGCCATTTTTACATTGAATGTCTGTTGGCAATTGCTTTTCACATGCTCCTAATAAAAATTTTTGGTTGTTTTTTCAGTACACAGCAGATTGAAAGTTGTACACATCATTTAAATGACAAAGTCTGGAAAGGAGAGAGGGACTCAGCTTAGAAAGAACTTCTGGGCCTTGAAGGGTGGTGAGAAGATGATGAAGCAAGTTTTAGGGCTGACTCAAGAATTGTGCAGTAGTCTGGGATGTGAAAAAAAAAAGGTGGGATGTGCTTAGTGGCTTAGAAAGGAATCATTTTATGAGAAGATAGTGAAAACAATTGGAAAATAAAAGCAAATCCGAAATTATCAAAAAATATGTCCTAAATTCATTAGGAAGGTATTATTGAAGATTCTAATGTCGTTCTCAAATTCTCCTTCCACAGTATCAATTCCCTTTTCTGTGATATCTGTTCTTCTTTGCCCCTAAGGCAAATATGAAATTCTATTAGGAAATTTTTGAGATTTCTCCTCTTTCATTTTCATTCCAAGGGACAATTTTTTAAATCTTTACCTTCATCTTGATCTCTTGCCTCACTTAACCCTGATTCTGTTTCAAAATGGCTATTTCCAGAATATGCCTCAAATATCTTATATGTTTAACTTATCTCACAGCATACATAATTATCACAAATTTACTTTTCCTCTGAATCTCCAGAGCAATACTTTTTTCTCTTAGGTGCAAAATATATATTCGTTTATATATTTATTTAACTCACCCCAAATTAGGAAGAATAGAACTAAGACCTGTCCCTTCTCAGAGCTGGGGTAGATGGTGTCCATAGCCATCACTTAGTTTCCTTGGAGTCTTAGAGACACTCATTCAGTGGGCTTAGGCTTAATTTTCTCCTAATCCAGTGACCAGTTTCTCTGCCACTATTTATGCTACTTTTTCTCATACAACAAATATAACCCAGTATGAAATACATTTTGCTACCACTTTTACTTTAACATCTCTTTTGGATTATTCTTACATGACATTCCTTACAAAGTAAGTAATAGTAAAAAAATTAACTGAAGCCCAAGGTACAGTCTGGGCTATGGAACCATTGGGTTTACAATTAATTTCTCACAAAATCTATGAATAGTCACTGAAACTACCTGCCATGTGAGAGAGGATGCTTTCCTTTTCTTCACTGGTTACTGATTTATTCAGTTTATTAGCCATGTCTTTTTTAAGCAGGCTTCAATTATCTATATTTCTCTCCTAAATATTCAGTTTTATTAATAATGTAGTCATTGTATTAACTTAGAGCTGTGGGTTGTAATTTATTCTTTTATTTTTAAACCTTCATTATAAATTATCAGTTCTTTCTTATTTCTAACTTTTCAAGAATGAATGGTTATTTTCTTTTTTTCTGTAAGTGGATTTCTACCAGCTGATCTAGTTGATCTGTTTTATTAGTTTTGAGGAAGGAGGAGGGTGTTGAACATGACTTCTTAGAATAATTTCTCTCTCCTATTTTTCTAATTACTTTCTATTACAATTTATTTATATTCTTATTTTCATCACTTCCATTTACAAAGTTCCCCTACATTAGTTTTGAGTTCTCAGTCTAATGTCATCAATTGATTGAACAGTTTAATTGTATTAATTGTATTACTTCCTACTTAACAAGAAATGTACTATTATGAACCTACAGTTTTGGCAGTATAACATATATTTATGATAAAATATTCTTACCTTTATTTTATTTCCAAATAATTAGTAATTTAGAAACTTATTCTTTGTCTCAAAATTATTTTTGGTGAAGAATTTCAATATTCATTATTATTTGTTTTCGCTGTTATTTTTAGTTTGTATTTATCTAACAATAACTATGAAGAGTTGATTTTTTTAAATATTTGCTTAAAGGAATTTATTATGCTTATTTTTATGGCCTAGAATAGCACAGAATTTTATGTCTTCCATGGAAGCTTAAAGAACTTATTTTTATCTTAATATATGCATATCCTCATTAATTATTTTATTTAAATTTACCCATGCACCTATTTATTTTTAGTCTATCATTTCTGTCAAGAGTAAGAGAGTTGTGTTCCTGTTTCCCAAGTGTTTCAGTAAATTTCTCCTTTTATTTCTATCATTTTTAAGCTTTATATATTTTGATGTTATGTTATTCAGCAAATAAATTTTCATGACTATTTTATCTTCACCATGGATTGTAAAATGACACTCTTTGTCTGCTTTAATATTATTTGGCCTGGAATAAACTTTTCTGAACTAACAATGCCAGCCCTGTTTCCTTTGTTTTTGCATTCCCATAATGAAATTTTGACTATTCTTTTTATCTCCCTGGATACTTAGCTTTATGTAGCTCCCAGAGATAACCTACTGTTGAATACAGTAAGAGAAATTTGGTCTTTTCAGGTGTTGAGAAGTAATCTCAATTATACAGACATTGAAAAGTAATTTTTTAAATGCCTACAGAACCTCTTCATTGGCATCCACTGCACACAGAGCCATCTCTGCATAGCTTCCTTGGGGAGGCAAAGCTGTGAATCATCAGCCCTTTGCTTCATTACGTGCCTGGCTACTGGTTTGAAGAGCTTGGCACAGACACCACCATGCCTTCAGGATATATAGTCAGTTTGGTACTCTGAGAATACATGTAAATGAGAGAGATAAATAAGATGTCACTTCTAGGTAGAATGTCAGAGCCTGCACTAGTAATATTGTCCAGCAGGCACTTTTCCATGAGTTTTCCTCCCAATGCCATCTTCCTCATTCTCAACATAACAGTGGGAGGATAACAGGGTGTATATTGAAGAAAAATGGAGACATTCATAGTACAGATTAAAGACAGCATCTTGAGTCACCAATTCAGGCTTAGATAAGATATTGGTCCACAAGGCCAGGGGCAATGTCAGACATGACCACCATATGTGAAAAGATCTGCTCTAAGCACTTTGGACTATTTACCTCAACTGCACCTCCATTTCTGCTGCCATAAAATAAGGATTCGGTAAGGCAAAGGGGCACATGGAAAATGCTGGAGCAAATCTCTTGGCACATAGTAACCAATGTGCAATGGTTAATATTATTACTGACTGATTTAGTCATCTTGTTTTATATCTGCTTTTTATACTGGTTTACCATTTGCTCTTTGAATTGTGCTATTTTTATTATCATCATCATTATTTTTGTCTACATTTTGTTTTTTGCTCATTTATCTCCTAGTTACTTGAAAGACATTTGCTCTTTTCAAGATTTTTGCTTTCACTTACTTGTATATATTTGAATGGTTTTTCTTTGGTTTTTCCATGACTTATTTATTCTGGTTTTCAAGATTTATTATCAACTCCCACTGCTTTATAAGATGAGCAATTTACTATGTTGATGTTTTATATCCCCCTCTCCAAACTCATTTTCTGATTAGTATTATAAAATTGAAAAGATTTCTTAACACACTGATATTTGCATTCAAATTAGAAGGACATTTGCAGTTTTGACTTTTTTTTTCTAACAATCACCCTTTTAATGTCATAGTTTCTTCATTCTTGAGTCTTTCATTTTGAGTCATTTAGTTGTGTGAAGCTCATAAAGTTCTTTTTCCCTCAAAGGGTGCTAATGGACAGCATATTTTGAAAGTTTCAACTTACTTTGTATTTTTGTGGGGTGTGTGTGTGTGTTGTGTATACGTGTTGCCTTTACCCATGAAGAGTGTCTTAGTTCAGTCTCTGTGCTGTACCTGACTACCACAGTCATACTTTATCTTGAACCAGGGTCTATTGAGCTTGCACTTCTGGAGAATGAGAAGTCCGAGGGCATGGTGCTAGTTTCTGCTGAATATCTGGTTGAGACCCTTTCTGACAAGACAGAAGAGAGAACTCATTTTATTAACAAAGCAATTTCCTTGATAATGCGTTAACCCATTAATCATTCATTTAGCCATCCATGAGGGCAAAGCCCTCTAAAGCCCAAGTTTATAGACATTGTCATAGTCTATACTCAATAAATAAATACATAAATAAGTGATTTTAAAAGTTTGGGATTGATTGAACCAGAAATATTTTTTAAATGTCACGGACAACATTCTCCATGACAACTTTCTATTTATATTGATTACAAATACATTTTTTAAATTCTGAAATTAAGAAAATATTCCTACCCAGCATCCAACATATGGTCATGATTTTAATAAGAATATATTTTGTCACTCTTCCTTATAAATTCCAATATTTTGATTTCTTATGTGTGGTGGTAAAACTTCTGTGATGGACAGAATTGGTGCATACCACATTAGGAGATTTAGTGCACACATTTAGAAGTAACTTGATATGCTAGTTTTTAAGATTTTTTTCTTCTTAATGAAAGGCATTAAATAATATTTGGAAAACAAGGAGGAAATATTCCCATAGCCTCATAACTGCAATGCAGTCATGAGTTACCATCTAGATATACTCCTTTCCTGGCCTGTCTTTCTGTGTGGAGTTTCCAGGGCTGTGGGTGTGAAGTGATTCATCAGCCAAACTCCAGTGTCAGGTTTAAATCATGAAACTCCGGAAGAAGCAAGTTCCAGCAACTGAGACATTATTTCTGTAGTTTGTATCTTCCAATTACGAAAAATAATTTTTGCTATGAAAAACCTTCCAGAGTTTCACACCCAAGGCAAAGAGAAATTCAAACCACCTGAGGGGGTAGAAATCAGAGCACACCAGAGAGGTGGCTGCACACAGTGGAGCATGTTAGGAAGGTAGAATTCCCTTTAAACATGGCTTTATATTAATATCGTTATTCACAGTCTACAAATTTATCAATTAGTAGTAACAGAAACCTAGAAAACTGCAAATTGTCATTAAGGACTTGATCTATGGAAAGGTTATGGTGGGGCGATCTACCTGTGTTCAAAATAGTACGGGAAGAAAAAACTGGGATGAGGAAAAAAATGACCCACCTAAATCAAAACAGAAATCTTCTTGGCAAACATAAGCTAGATATTTTACCATATTTTAGAAAGGAAAACTGAAGTTTAGATTAGGCTTTGTTTTGTTATATTCAATGGTTACATGAATTATACTTATGCCAACCATTAAAAATGTCTAGAAAGTTTTCACTTTAAACTGGGTTCACCCGTGGTAACCCACTTTTTGATTACTCCTTAAATCTAAATTAGATCCCACCCTTCACCCTCCCAGCTCTCCTACACCTGTTCTGCTAATTACAGAAATAATGAGAATCAGGCTTAAACCAGTGGTGTATAGGCTTAAGATTCTGATAATGTGGACAGAGTAGATAAAAGAACAACCACTCACCTCACAGGAGAGAGCTCTTCCAAAATAGGTTCCTGGGTGAATGTGATAATATTTATACATAATTAGGTGACACAATTAGATATGGTTTTCTTTTTTAGTTCTTGTGCATACTAATATATAATACGTGACATCTTAGACCCTCAAGACAACATGATAGAATTTGCAAATATCTGCATTATATTAAATATCATCCTTTTGGTAATTGTATGACACCTGATGTAATGACCACCCCAGTATCTATTTCTTTTATTGTTCAAGATCCAGATTGAGAAGGGTTATTTGAAAAATGCCAAAGGAGACTATTTCCTAGAAGAGATGAACAGCCCATATACAAAGGGTGGGACTTTTTTATACTATATGAAAATAGATGTCTTACACTGAGGAAGGAAAGGTGCTATTTAAATTCCTGGGTTTTTGTTTTTGTTTTTGTTTTTGCACAACTCACCAACTCCTTCTTATTCTGTTTATAGAAACAGTCACCTTGATGGTGTACTTCATTATGTGCATAGCCCCTTTTCACAAAGATGCTAGTTTTTTTATTCCATACATCTTTCCAATTTGGATACCATTCTGGAAATGTGTATGGAATAATAAAACTGTGAGTCCAGTGGAGCATACTCTTCCTGAGGCCAATTGTTGCATATTTTGATTGCCACATGTTTGCAAGAATGTCATTCAACAGGACCCATTTCTAGGAGCTGCCTGGAAGGATTTGAGAACATTTGGAAATGAAGAGGAAAAGTGTAATCAGGGACTATGAGGCCTTCTTTTTTCTTTCTTTTCTTTTCTTTTATTTTTTTTATTTTATTTTATTTATTTTTTGAATCAGGGATTGAACTCAGGACCTTGCTCTTGCAAGGCAGGCAGCAGCACCACTAAGCTAAATCCCTGACCCAGGTCTTCTCTTTTCAAAACAGCAGTAAGTTATGACTCTCCTCTATCATATATTATTTATTTGGAGTTTGGCAATTTCTGAGCAAAATAAATAAAAAATAAGATGTGCAGCCATGTGAAATAGCATTGGTTAAGCTTTTACTGAGAAGAATGAAACTCAAGATCCAGATGTGTGTGTGCTTGTGTGTGCCAGAGAGAGAGAGAGAGAGAGAGAGAGAGAGAGAGAAAGCGAGAGAGGGAACACAGTACGGTATGTCCTTTTTCCATGGAGTAGGGGGTAGAGTTGGCAGTAGGGGCCTTCTGTTCTGACGAGTACTATTCTCCCGCTGACATTATTTTAAAAGTCAGTTATGTTATTTTACATTTTTGACAGATAACACACCCTCTTGCCTTCACTCAGGGCAGACCCACTCCAATTTCTACCACCACTGTGATATCGGCTTCACATATGATTTTCCTACCCTTTCAAAATGAAAACAGCTAGAGAAGTTGCTTCTTTTATCCTTATTTGAAGGGAAGGAACTGAAAAGCTGAATTTAAATAATGTGCCCTTGGTGGTATAGCTAATAAACAGTCAAGTCAGGATCCAAATGCAGAACATGCCCATCCAAAAACTACATTATGGAAAACATGAGATCTCCAGAGAGAGGGTGATAGAACCTTTATTCAGAGAGAGAGAGAGGAAGTGAAGAAAACTCAGAGGATATACAGAAAGTCACAGACTTCAGGACAGGGGTGTAGCTCAATGGTAGAGCACTCGCCTAGCACGTGCTTTGAGTTCCAACCTCCACACTGAAAAAAAAAAGTCAGAGTAGCTGCTTCTGGATTTTTTTAGCCTAAGAAGACCTTTCCTCTCTTAACATTTTTATTTTATTTTATTTTGATTACCATCTGGTAAGGCGTGAATGCCCTGCTCCCATATGTTGACGCCTTAGCCCTAGTGTCCCTAATATGACTGTATTAGGAGCTGGGGCTTTTAAGGAGGTAGTTAAGGTAAAATGAGGCCAAACGGATAAGCCTAACTCAATCTGACAAGTGCCCTTACGCAAATAGGAAACTTTGACACAGACAGTACAGGGGCAATCCCTTGTGAAGACACACTATAAAGAGAAGTCCTGTGATGACATGGAAGGCAGCTGTCTACAAGTCAAGGAGGAGGGCCTAGAGGAAACCAGCCCTGCAGGAATCTTGATCTCAGACTTCCAACTAAATTTCTGTTGTCAAAATAACCCAGTCTACAGTCTTTTGTTAAGTCCACCTATCGATCTAATACATTATCATTAGATGCACATGGAGGTGACATTTTGGTGATTTTCCCCGAGTTGAGATCTAACAAAGCCAGTTGCCCAGGGTGAGTCACTGTGGTTCTTTTAGTTCAACAGGAACAGATCAGGAAGACCCAGCCAAGGATACACTGTCATTTGTACCCAAAGCAGAGGTGAGGCTGGCTCCAGAAACTCATTCCTCTGAAGGCTCTACCCACCTTTCTTTTTTGTCTTTATAAGTGGATATTTCCCACAATGCAGTAGTAAGAGGAACACTGGCTGCTGGTGGCAGAGGAGCTTTCCATTTAGGAACTACTGAATCACGGCCTTAACCAAACATGAAATGACAGAACTGTTTCCAGCAGAGGATTAATTGAGCCAACTCAAGGCAAACACAATGTATTTTGGCATTGCTTTTGACAGATGGAAATAAAACAAACATTAGCAACCGGATTGCAGCTAACAATATGCAAAATTAAAGAACGTACCTTTTTAACTTTTTCTGGAAGCCCACTGGCTTTTCTTACAAAATCTGCAGAAGAAAAAAAGACAGAGTTGTTAATCTCGTTATACAACCAGTTAGCACATGCAAACAAGGGGAATTAAAAGTCTTTGCATTCAGGGGAGGAAAGAGATATTTGACACATATATTTATTAAAGAGACTGGACTGGAAAATAGCACTGCTATATTAATCAGAAATGGTGTAAAAATACTTAAATAATACAACAGAATATACACAGGCAGCATAAGCTTCTTACAAATGGAAGCCTAAGGTCTAAGTATTTTTATTTGAAGGTTAAATTTTCAATTAAATTTTTTCAGCTTGTTGCCATCCCTTCCAAGCATCACTGTTAATTGCTATGAAAGAATGTCTCTCGCTGTTTGAATTCTGGACATGGAAACCAGAAGCTGTCAGCCATCTAATGGGCATCAGAGTATTGGGGCAGAAATCAAAATTACTGTGTAAAAGCTGAACCAAAATATCAGCTGCTGAGAAGCCAACTGATCCATTAAAAAAATATCTTTTTAAAAAAATTTGTACTTTTTTCATTTGTTTACTATCTTAGTGCATTTGTGTTGCTATGACAAAACCTCAGAGGCTGAGTACTTTATAAATGATAGAAATTTATTTCTTATAGTTCTGAAGAATGGCAAGTCCAAGGTCAAGGTGCTGACAGGTTGGGCGACTCATGAGGGCCAAGTCTCTGTTTCCAAGACAGTGTGTGTTCACGTGGCAGACAAGCAGAAGACAGACCCATTCCCAGTTAGATGGCCTTAATCACCACTAATCACCTCCCAAAACTTCCTTCCCCTTAGTGCTATCAAGTTGGCAACTAAATTTCAGCATACGAAGTTTGGGAGACTCACTCAGACCAAAATACTCAGTTTTTCTAAAATTCCAATTCTAAACACTAGTCCATCATTGAGAAGGGCAAATAGATGTCTTCTATTATTGAAACTTCTAAATCTCTCAACTTCCGTGGTTTGTGACAGGGCATTGTCTATGTATACACTCAGGGTACACAGAGCAAAAGAATCAATAGCATTCTTCTTTAGAATAGAACCACAAGCCAGGTGTGGTGGCACACATCTGTAAGAAATACAAGCACTCTGGGAGGCTGAGGCAAGAGGACCAGAAGATCAAGCCCAATCTGGGAAAATTGGTAACTTAGTGAGACTCTGTCTTAAAATAAAAAGGGCTGTGAATGTAGTTCAGTAGGCAGGCTCTGGGTTCAGTCCCCACCCCTGCCCCACAAAAAAAACAGTATCGAACAAGACTTAGGAAACCATGTCCTGGCTGTACGGAAGCTTATTTACTTCTTCTGCTGGTTTAATTAGCAATGGGTTCTCTCTTCACAGCTACACTCTCACCATCTGGGAGAACAGGAAAGAAAGAAGATTTAGGAAGCAATTGAATGACTAACAATTGGGCTTGGAAATAAGGTTAAATTTTGAGTTGAGATCAGAATTAGAATGAATGTATGAGCTATAGATACACTTACATATGTTTTAGATGGAAAAGAAATGTTTTAAATTAAGAGGCAGAATTAAGTATGAGTAAATTTTGTTGTGAATAAAGGGGAATAATGACATTAAAAATAAAATGAAGATTTTGTTTAATTTTAAATGGCTACTTATCATAGAAAAAAAACGTGCAGTTTTTTAATTAGACAAATCTAGTTCTGCAGCCCAGTTCTATCTCTTAATACATACACAACCTGTGACTTATAAGTCACCAAAATTCTCAGCCTGTTTCTTCATCTCCAAGATTAGAATAACTTCTACTCTGCTTTCTTAAAGTTTTTACATCTAGTCAGCAAATTTAAATGTACAGATGATAGATTAGATCAGTGATTCTCAGCTAAGAATGTTCTTGTCTCCTTCTCTTCAAAAGGACATTTGGCATTTTTTGGTGACATTTTTGATCATCACAACTTGGTAGGGTGATACCAAAGTCATTGGACAGAGGCCTGGGATATTGCTTTATATCCTAAAATTCACAGAACAGCCACCTTAACAATAATTTACTACAAATGTCAATAGTATTGATGCAGATAAATCTCGTATTAGAAATAAATAGCTAGATGACAAAGGATAGAAAGTTAATGGAGGATTTGATGATTTATGGATAGATCATTTGATTGATACATAGAAAAGATATATTTTGACATGGAACACACTAAGTATTCAACAAAAGAAAATGATTTTTATTAAAACAGATGACAGAATTAATAGCATGAGAGCTGGGATGAATTGAAGAATGATGCTAAAGATGAAATAATAATCTTGGTTACAAGAATGTGCCGGTCACCATGCTAAGTGGTTGGTGTCCATACCTCACTTAAGACTGGAGTTCATCATTTTCTAAGTGTAGGATTAATGATGGAGCTATGGACAGAGCTAAGGTTGGGGTCAATGGTGAAGCTGTGAGTCAACCCCACTATTAGATTCTTCTGAAGGATGAACCAAACCCACTAATGGTTTTGGACACATCCACACAACTCCACCAACATTGAGCATCCCAGTCTGAAATCTTGCAGCTGGAGAGGAATAGCAAAATTGATGTGACACTTATATGTGAAGATGACTATTTTCCATTCATAGGAAAATGGATACATATTGAGGATATATTCTTAAGTGAAATAAATAAGCCACACATGTGTAAATACCAAATAGTTTCTCTGGTGTGAAAAACTATAATAGTACACAAAATCCTAATGGGAAAATTAAGAGTGTGAAATAGGAAGAAAAGGGCTAAAGGTGTAGGGAAAGTGGGAAGGGTAGGGGAAAGGAAATAAGGGAAAAGAAAAAATATGAGAAAATGGAAACAAAGAGTTTGTAAATGGGGAGGGAAGGAGGGGGTGAAGGGAGGGCAGAGACAAGGGGAAAAAATGAGAACCAAGAACTTTCATGTGAAGGTACAGGATCCCATTAATGAATGTAACTGAACTGTGAACCTAGATTATACCAACAAACTAAATAAAAAGAAAAAAAATACTATTTTCCCAGCACTGTTGTCAAGACATCTGGAGCATACTGATAAACAGGTTTACCCAGTGTCTGTACCTATTACCATGAGGAAGAATCGAGGGATTTTAGTTTCATGTGAAGAGTGAATACTAGGTGCATTCTGGTACTAAACTAATTTTGAAAGAAGACAGCTGTTTTTTAAACTTGTGTTTAAGAGAACATGAATCCTATGAGGTTCAAACTAATGCCTCTCTCCAATCTGTGTCAGTCCACAGGGGTGGTGCACAACCTCCAGATCCACAAAGGGCCTCTGAGAGCTAACAGGAGCCTGAGCTGTTAGGTGTCACACTTTACTCTCAGGAGAATGGGTGAGAAATTTCAAGAAGACAGATCTGTCATGTAATTGTCCATAAAAATAAAGAACCATTGCACAGACTCCTGGTTGGAGAAATGCTGCTCAAACAGAAAAGGAGTTGTGTGACTCTTGTGTGGTAATAAGAAAAAGATGGGAACAGACTTGATGGTAATTTTCCTGCAACATTCTGGTCACGCATCACTGACTCTGGTGTATATGAGCATAAAGGGTGTCTCCAGTAGTAACTACTTTGACTCACAGGCCTCATTGTGTTCTTACTCCATACCCAGACTATGATGACCAACCATGTTGCAGACACTCAGTACGGAACATGGAGTCCCTAGTGGTTGACATGGATGCTTTTCTCCCCAGGAAGTTTCCTTCATATAAATTTTTGCGGTAGAATTTGGTTATTAAGTCTTATCTCTGTATGTCCCTCAAAAGCCTAATGGGCTCATAGGTGAGGCTTTGGGAAGTGGCTGCATCATAGGTATGTGATGCATGGTGGTTGTGGGCAATGGGATTACTGCAATGTGAAGCCCCAACTTGGGTGTGGGTGGCACCAACCAATAGACTTGTAATCTGGATACAATACAAAGTAAAAGAAGGAAGGAAGGCTAGCTGCTTTATGCCTCCTGCCTGCCCTGTCATGGACTGTTTCTTCTCTGTCATGCCCCTCTGCCATGCTGTACTTCTTTGGAGCCAGCCAATTATGGACTGAACCCTCTACAAACTGTGAGCTAAAATAAATTTATCCTCTTTTAATTGGTAGGTACCAGGTATTTTGTGCCAGCAAGGAGCAAGTAATTAAGACATTTGGTTTGCACTTCAGTTTCTTTAATCTGATTTCAGGTGTAATTCCCATGACCTACATCTCTCCTGGATGTTCACCCAAACAGCGCTGGTGAGAAAAGAAGATGTCAAAGTCTGAATCATGGTCATAGTGTACTTGCTGTTACACCCTTGATGGGCTCCTGAAAAAAAAAAAAGAACAATCATAACCATAATTCATCTTGGAACATTTTTATCACTTGCAGATCTTGTACTTGTTTGTAATGAACTCTTGTCCACACCTCCCATTCCCAGGCAGCCATTGATCATTTTCTGTTTTCACAGATTTGCCTTTTGTCTCTATAGATCTGTTTATGTTTCTATAGATTTGCCATTTTGTATAAATGCCATGATCTATGACATAATCTTCTACATCTGGCTCCTTTCACTTAGCATAAGGTTTTATGAGATTTATCCATGTTGTAGTATGCATCAGTACTTCATTCCTTTATATGGCCAAATAATAGTCCATTGAATGGATATACCCCATTTAATTTATGCATCTATTGAAGGATATTTGTGGGGTTTACATTTTATGGCTATAATGAATCATGCTGCTATGAATTTTCATGTACAAGCCTTTGTATAGACATATCTTTTCAATTCTCTTAGGTAGAATTGCTAAGTCACTTGGTAAATTTATGTTCCTCCTGATGGGATCCTGAACAGCCTCTGAGGCAACCTTTCCCTCAGTCTGTGTGAGTAATAAAGGGACAGCCTGAGGGCTTACCTTCCATGAGTTTATATCCTTCATTCCCCTCCTACTAAACCTTTTGAAATTCTGTTCACCTATACAGTGAGGACAGCTTTGCAGTGTCCACGTAGGGTTGCAATTTCAATTGTATGACTCTCTAATATCAGAAGATGTGAAACATCTTGAAGGACTGACATCATGAAAGATGGTAATGTGCTATCACTGCCATCATTAGCATTATTGGCTTGTCATCTATGACTTAAGATGATGGGATTTTAAGATTTATCTGGTAGATCAGGAAGTACCCAAGATCTAATGCAAAAAGCCTTTGACTTTAATGGCTGGTCCCCTTATTTCCCCTTCTTGATATGGGATCTTCCATAAAATGAAGATTCACTTTAAAAACTTTAAAAAGCCTTATCCTCCAGAATTATCCCTTATCCCTATAGAATTGAGCTGATTGGTAGCACATTTAACCTAGGCCCTGACAACTGTGACATGGCTGTAACCTGACCCTAATTCCCATCTAGAAAGGTTGCATACCCCAAGAGAAGCAGTGAAGAACCAAATATGCTGAAAGATAGGCTGTTTCATTTTACTCACTTATTCTATTCCACCTGAGTTACATTCGTGAAGAATTTTGATATATTTTTTGTAAATAGAAATCATAAATAGTACAGCACATAGCTATTTTTCAAGGTGCATTTATATTGATGATATCATTAGGTTATTAAAACTTGTGGCCGTGGGCCAGTGGTTCATTAAAATCACCTGGGAACTGGGAACGTCTGTTCACATTCAGTGCCTGGCACCCTCCCGCGTACTCCCAGTAGACCCCGAATGAATTCAGGGAGGTGCTCTGAAATCTGGATTTCTTTTATTTCCCAGGTTGTTCCCATGTATAAGCAGAATCCAGAACTGTTGCTACAGACTACAGAAGACTTGGTAGAGGCTATTTTCTCTATTCTTTAGTTGAAAGTCTGGGAGACAGGTTGTAGTCCTTGTTTAAAATCATATATCAAACTTTTGTTGCCTCTGGGATTTGAACCCAGGCTTCCAGGCTCAGTCTTGTGCACTGTTTTCTACACAACATTTTCTAGAAGCGAAAGAAAAAAGAACTATAATGGAGGGGGAATATGTTGAATCCTTAGCAAAAAAAAAAAAGCACCAGTGGATGACTACACTAGTCTTTACCTGGAATACATTCAAGGGAGGATCTCACCGTGCTTTCCCATGCCTATGCCAAAACCAGGGTCTGACTTGTTATAAAAATGCTTACTCTGAAGTAGTGGAGATTCTAAAGGGATAGATAAATCTATAAGCAAGACCACTGAATTGGTAAAATGCCCAGCTCAGCAGTTCAGAGCCAAACACAGAAAGGCTTTGGGAGCAGGTGAGTGCTTTTATTATGGTAATCAGCTCTGGGCCCAAGAAACGATAAGGTCACTGATGTCCCTGGGATGCTCCAGAGCAGGGGTAGAAGTGAGTCTGCATGGTGAACACAGGGATATATGACAGGCAGCACACGGGTGGGCCACGACATTGACCTCTTTGCAAGCAAGGCCTGGCAATTTTTAGCCAATTTGTGAGCCAGTGGAAGGAAATGCTGAACTGGAAGAAATGCTCTGGAAGAATCATTAGATTTGAGAATAAAGTGGAAATTCAAGATCATCAAGCCAAGCCTCTCATTTTATCGATTAAAGAAAATGAAACCCAGAGAGAAGTTATTTGCTTCAAGGCCATCGAGTTAAGGGAAGTGGCAGGTACATCTCTCTGCCTCATGGTTCTTCCATCACTAAAGCCAAACAAAGCAGAAATGACAGGCAAAAGGCAGACTAGCCCTGACTACTGTCAGAGACTTTTCTCCCCTCTTCCCACTAGCCCTCTCTACTCTGCCTGGGGAGTGAATTGCCATTTCTGCTTCTACTCTGTGTTTAGAGGCTGTAAAGAACACTGGGAATCTAGACTCTGGCTCTGGTTTTGTTGTATGTCTTGGAGTAAATTGCCTCTGGGCTTCAGAGTCTCCTTGTGTAAAACGATAAGTGTGAAATACAATTCCTCACCCACTACCCAAAACAGGGATGAGTAAGCTAAGGGTCAAATCTGTCCAAAGGCACTGAGTCATTGGGATAAATTCTTGCAATGGGGATAAGCATTACTTGTAATGTTGCTACTTCATTTGTGTTCATGGCTCTACAAGGCAAGGCAGGGGTGACCTGGACTGATCAAAAGCTAATGTTTCCACCTGGCTTCCCAGTTCCACTTTGGAGTGGCATTTGTATTACTGCATGCCCATATCTATACATTAAGGGGACCATATTTTTAAGCTTTGGGATTTTTATACCCCTTCTTCATCCATCTGAACAGCTCTTACTAAGCCCAGTGATGAAGCTTCAATCACCCATTAGGCATCACAATCTCAAGTCAGGAAGCAGAATTGTGTTAGGTGCAGAACCAAGGGGACTTAGAGCTATTAGACAATTCTTAAATACATCATAAATATCTATTTCCAGGAAGATTAATAGTGATAAGAATGTTCATTTCTTAGTGAAACGTTTTTTTTTTTTTCATTCTCTTGATACTTAACCTATCCACATGGATGAGGTTAAGCTGTGCACCATAATGGGGGACTATTAAGACACCCATAATTAAAATGACTTTTTTCTGGAGCATTCAGGGAAAATTATAATTTTTTTCTTTTAACCACTCTAAAACATAGTAACAAAATAATTTGAAAAGATATTTCCATCCTAATTCTATCTCTCTTAAAACCACATAAAAGATGGATTTTAATACAGGGTGACCATACTTGGAGTCACAAGGACACCTGGAGAAATTACTTCAAATGTAGGTTCCCCAGGACCAACTCATATATACATTCTGCTTCTTAAGAGTTGGAGTCAGGCTCAGAATTGCACTTTTAAGACAGGGTCTTGCTATATATTTTAGACTGGTCTTCAACTCACTATGCCAGGCTGCCCTTGAACTTGGGGCGATCCCACGGCCTCAGCCTCCCTAGTGCTAGGATTACAGGTGTGAGCCACCACACCTGGATTTTGCCCTTTTAATAATTCCCCAGGTGCTTGAATATTAATCATCAGAGACCAAGCTTTGAGCAGTACCACAACAGTATGCTCAATTCCACTCATATTTTCTCCTACAGAGATGGGCATGGTGGTTCACGCCTGTAATCCTTGCCCTTAGGAAGCTGAGGCAAGAGAAACATAGTGAGTTTGAGGCCAGCTCCATAGTGAGACTGTCTCAAAAAAATAAAATATTTTCTCCTAAAATGCATAGCTCTCAGTCTTATTCTGTGCTCCAGCTTCATGTTATCTGCCTCATATTTATGTACATTACATATACGTATTTCAACCTAGTAAAATTTAAAAGATCAGAACGTAAATCCCAAATCCTCTTTTAAACAAACTTATTCATGTGGAATCTCATAATATCCCTAAGGGGCCAAAGGGAATTTTAGCATCCACTGTGTTTTACCATATTGTTTTCTCCTAGTGTTGAGAAATTTCTATTTAAATCCAAAGATTAAAGGGCCCAATGTTCACCATAATATCACCAACAATGGATTAAAATTTATTTTTACTTCGTGCTGCTAATTTATCCAGTGTAAAATTGCATCTTAAGGTAGATTTAATTTGTGCTTTTCACATTTCTGGCGAAGATTAATATGCCTCCATGTTTTCTATTTATGTATTGTATTGTTTTGTTTTGTTCCTATTTATAAGATTCCCAGAGTTGTAGTTAAACTTTTCTGTCTCTTTCTGGGTTCAGGGCAAGGATTTTGCTACTTTCTTTATTGTCAAGATGACTAATACTTAACAAAGAGGAAACCAAGTGCCAGTTGATGGATAAGGGACTGAGGCTTCATTCAGCACCCACGGCTGGTACACTTGGTCTAACTACACCAAGGCAAAACCTTCCAGATGGGAAACACTGAGGAAGCAAGGTACTTCAAGCCAGGTTTCCTGCAGATGGATTCTGAGACCAGGATTTGTGTGCAGGAGATTCTTGGGGTGGGGGTGCTTTCTATGCTGTAACTGGCAGAAGAACACAGTTCAGAGTTGCAGTCTCAGCCTTGGTCCTAGAGATCTCTAAAGCCGGGATGAGCAGTCCGAGTTCTCAGGCCAAGGCCTTTTTTCTTTGTAATCACATGGAACAGTCATTCAGTAAGAATGGATTATCAGTACGGGTGAGGCAACACTCATCAGCTGAAGCCAAATCTCAGCAAGGCACTTATCTATGAGTTGTCAGTCACTAATGCCAACAGCAGCTGACAATGGCAGCCTCACCCCTGACAAGGGGAGCTGGGTGATGCATCCTAGTGTTCTCTGCAGAAAAAAAACCTAAGGCTTATTGAGAGGGTATAGATTATTTTACATGAACTATTGTTCAGGTATATGCTGATTTATACCAAAATGTTCCAAAACTTAGTAATCTAAAATAACAGAAGTAAAAATTGTAATTTGTTCCTGTTACTGAAACCTGAGCTGGGCTAAGCTGATGGTGGTCATGTTTTAGTTGCTTTTAGCTGATGCAGCAGCTGCGGGCTGGATTTAGCTGGGACAATGGGAAAGCTGGGCTTCTCTGGTCCTTTCTAAGGAGTCCCAGAGTTTATTCTCACTGTGGCTTTGTCACTCCCAGGGAGCTTCTGCACCTGATCTCTCCAGCGAGATAACTGGTCCTCTTACATGGAGACTTGGGATCAGGTTCCAGCATTTTAAATACTGTTTCTCCTTTCAGCATTACTGACATTTGGGACTGAATGATTACCTTATTTGTTGGAAGGGCTGGGGCATCTCATGCATTGAGCATGACTTAACCACATCTCTAACCTCCACTCACTAGATGTCAGTAGCCCTCCCCATGTTGGGATCAAGAAAAATGCCTCTTGATATTGATATTATGCCCCCTTGGAGTGAAAAATCAGCACCTATTGAGAATCACTGCTTCAGAAGGACTCACACCTTTAGTGTTATTGGAAATTCTATCACATTCTGTTGAATAAGACAAGCCACAAACACAGCCCAGTTTCAAAATATATGAATACCAAGAGACACAGTTTGTTGGGGACTAACAGTGGAACAGATGCCCATGATTCTAGGAGGGTCACATTTATATTGTTGGAGCATGGAATGGAGACTCATTCTTCCTGAGTCACAGAAAAAGTCACAGAACTAAAATTTGAACACCAGTCGTCCTGGTAACAAAGTCTATCCTCTTTGCACCACCCAAGCTTCCTCAAGCAGATGTCAAAAGGTTACTTTTAGCAGTGAACTGCTCTCAGACTCTTACAAAAACATGTTAGAGAAAAGAGAGAGGCTTTGTTTGGGCTTAGTTACGGCTAATGAAGAAAACATTAATCACTTGAAGTACTATTTTGGAGTTGATGAAACAGAAATGAAGAGCAATATGAAATGTTCATTTATTTCTGAGGGATTTATTTTATTGACATTCAATCATTCAATCCTCTTTTCCTTATCTGTAAAGTTTGAGGGGAAGAACTCTTTTTTAAAAAAATATACGAAGTTCTCTGCTGAGTGATAGGAATAGCTTCCTTTGACTGGGGAGGTTGTGATGGGGGTGATAGGCAGAGCCAGGACATCCTTTGTACATCCCACCCACAAAGGCATGGTTCTTTCAAGGTGGTCCACCTTGTTTTCTACAAGATCTGTAGCCTGTTGTAGCCTCTCATAAAAGCCCTAATTCTGTCATACCATGATCTTCTGGATTTACTGAATAGCTTTGCCATTCACTGCGTAGGCTACATGGCTTACATTTCTAGACCCTCAGTTACTTTATCCATAAATGGGACAAAATAACTAATAGCCCATAGGATTTAAGTTGAAAAACTGAAGCAGCATCATACCTTTGGTCCCGCATCATTCTTTCCTGAGCAAGAAAGAAACTGCTGAGGATGACAGACACACCAGACCAGACTTTCTCACTTATCAGCAGATTAACTCCAGGCTTCTCTTTGTCCCAGAGGAAGCCCAGAGTAAGAGAGAAAGTTACTAGGGGACTGGAATACATGCTATGGTCATCAACACTTGTGGATTCCATACCACACATTTTGAGCAAATTTCTTCTAGTTCCAGTGTATCTTCAGTGCTTTTGTTAAAGTTCTTGCCCTCTGGCCTCAAATAGTCTTTTTGTAGTGAGTTAGAAAGAGGCATTGGGAAACTCTTGCTTGTGTCTTCTCTTGTGGTTCCAGACATACATGTTGGCTTTTCATTATCAGCAGTCATCTTGGGCAACTAAAACACCCTCCTCCAGCTCTGCCAAGCAGACAGTGGAAGCTGGAGATAGATGAAGGGTTAGAACAGAATGAAGACCACTGGTTAATTATCACCCATCACTGGCTTTAATCACATTACCTCCAAAATATTTCTTCAAACAATCTGAATTTTCTCCAAACCACATTACTTTCATTTTTTGTAGACAAAATTCTTTTTATTTTTTTCTGAAATGTGTGGGAACTTAATGTTCCAGTTAATTGAATGTTTTATTTAACAGGAAGGCACTAAATACTGCATGCATGGAATTCTAGTTTTCAATGTTGGAATATAGCAACAGGTTTTTCAAATAAAATTTTAATTAAGTGTAATTTAATATTTATCTGACATTTTGTAAGGCATGGTAGCTTTTTATGTTGCATTCGGGGCATAATAAGAAACATCCCTTTTCCAATACTTATAAGGATAAAAATGTGGATTATTGGAGGTTACACATTTATATAGTAAAAATGGCACAGACTTTCTTCAAAGTTCAGCAGATCTGGGATGATTCCTGGCTCTAGATGTAGAATTGACTGCTCTTAGCCAAGTTAATCTCCACCAGCCTTCATTTTTAATCTGTAAATTTGATAAAATGGCATTGCTTTAAGGAAGTAATCAGATAACCGTAGTAAATACTTTATCACAAGCCTGCCTCTAGTAAGTGCTTAATCAAGTCAACTTTATTTTGCCCACTCCCTTCTTTCAGATTCAATTGCATGAGAAATAAACATGTGGAGAAAAAGGAGAAAAAGCCGGGGAAACTACAGAACACCTCACTGTTTTCATGGAGGAGGTGCTAATAAAGCAAGGGATGGGCGATTAGGTTTTAGGAGGGCAATTCTCATTTCTGTTATATCAAACTACACACAACCAGAACATCTAATCATCATGAGCACCCCATGACCGAGAACACAGGCAGGGTAGAGAGGCTAATTCAGAACTCCAATCTTGCCCTTAAAATTTGTCAAACTTGTGTTTAGATAAACTGCTGTTTGGATGAGAGTGATATAGTTAAAATTCTTGCACTTTGGCCCTAAATGTCCTTTGTGCAGGGAGTTAGAAAAGGAACCAGGTTCTTTCTTGTACCTCCTATTGTAACCCCAGACATATATAGTGGCTTTTCTCTGTCATCAGTCACCTTGAACATATGAAAACACAATTGAGAGATATCGCCTCAGATACTGAGCTAATCATTGAACCAGGTTCTATTTGGCTAATTATTTCCAAATGATAGCTACAGGACCACTTTTATTTGTTAGCCCATTGTTTATCTGGTTATTAATGTGTCTCAATTTCACTTAGGGCAAGTGATGACAGCTCTTGGCTCAGATAGATGGAATACCCAGTAAGGACCCTCTTTCCTGTGTCACAACCACCAGAAGGGGTTTTCCATGCTAATTTGCTCACAGAGATGATAGGGTCAGTTGTCCATAGATCACTAAGGAAGCAAATGGTTGTCTTGAAATGTTCCCGATGGACACCAGTGATCTAAGAAACTCTCTGATGAAAGGAAATTGGTTTAAATAGGGCAGCACTGAGGCAATTAGTGCATCCCCTAGAAGCTATAAGGCTTAGCAGGATATGTAGCTTCTGAAAAGTTAGAAGTGGAGAGGCTTATCTTTTGGAAGACTTGCTCTAGCAGAGCCCACTGCTTGCATCTGTTCTATATGGGTCATTTCCTATTGGGTGTCATTGTCCAGCTACAAGGTCATTGTGGGGACTGAAGCAACATCGTTACCATAGCACTGAAAGAGAAGAGGTGGAGAGCCAAAAGAAACCAGTCTTTTCTGTGTCCCGGATGGGTTACATATATCTTTTTGTAGTTAAACTGGAGAAAAAAAGCACAGGAAGAAGAGAGATTGTCAATCCTCTAGCTTTATCTTCACGCCCGCAACACTCCCTACCATTCAGGATAAACCAGTGGTGGATAAATGAGGTATAGATTAGTAATCCAGCATCCAGTGGTTCCATTTCACCTCTGCTTCCAATCATTGTGATATGGACTCACTGTTACATCAAATTATAATGGGGCTAGGACTACTGACCTTGTGGGATGATTGTTAGGCTAAGTAGAACAGCGTACATAAAAGACATGGTATGGTAATAGCACTTCTTAAATTAGTTTTCCTTTTCTCTCTAATGTCCTTCCTTAGGTCCTAAACTTTGACAAATCATGGGTTATTTCCCACTAAAATCCCTTCTCCCTTCTCCTTTCTCCCTAATAACAGAGCCCTAATTTTATCCAGGGACTTCCATGAGTTTGGCTAAGTGACTATGTCTACTAGCCTGCCTTGCAGATGGGGTGGCCAGGGAAACAGAAGTATAAGTTACTGAGTGAGGTTTTGGGGTGCCACTGTCCAAATCTTGCCTTACACAAGCCTTACGCCTAAAGGATATCTGCCAACATCATACCCAGAAAGGAACAATGGTACGCCAAGAACAATGCAAATAGAGGTACTTAACACTTACTAAGTAATTCCACTGTATCTGTTGATGGCTAAGTCCTTTACTCCTCCAATTTTTTTTTTTTTAAACTGGGGACTGAACTCAGGACCTTGATACTTCTCCAATTTAACTCTGGTGAAATATTTCTAGCGTTAACTTCTACTTGTAGTTAGGAACAAAAGGCACAGGACATGTGAATAAATATATGTAGGTATGGGTGAATGGTAGAATGATTGAATAAGTGAATTGTAACTAAAAGGGCCTATCAGAATTCAAGATGGAGAATTAGGGTGGAGGGTAAGTGCACTGGCTTCCTAATGCTATAATAACAAATAACCAAAACTTGGCTGCTTCAAACACAAATTCTTCATTTTAATGGCTCTATAAATTTTATGTCTATACATCTGAGCAAAAATTAAGATGGCAGCAGTGCTGTGCTTCTTTGGAAACTCCAAGAAGAAACAGTTCCAGTACTTTTCTGGCTTCAAGGCCACCCACATTCCTTGGCTCACTGCCCCTTCCTCCATTTTCAAGGCCAGCAACATTGGGCCAAGTGCTAATGCTGCCATCTTTCTGTTTTGTCTTCCTGTAATTGCAAGGGGCCCACACAGATAATCCAGGATAATCTCTTTTTCTTAGGGACAGCTGACTAGCAGCACCAGTGTTATTGCAATTTGACTTCTCCGTTGCCATGTGAGGTATTCTATTCACAGGTCCAAAGATGATGATGTGGCTATTTTGAGGGACCATTATCCTGCCTACCACAACGTGTTTCTGCAGAAGATCCCTCATCATTCATAGGAATATTTTTGCAATAGGAGCAGCTGCAGTGTGTCCCTCACTCTATGGCAGCATGTCAGGTCTCTGTTTAAAGATTAGAGGAAGACAAGCCCATCTGGCTCATTTTCCTGGCATGGCAGTGTGGGTACAGCTGTGGTCACAGTGTCTCATGCTGTCATCCTTCTGATGCAGACTCCTAGTCAGCAATTTGGACAAAAGATGAGAGGGTAGGCCAGTCACGCCCAGCAATTTTTTTGAGGGTTCCAGGGCTTTCCTAACCTTATAACCCAAGGCTTTTGGCCATGTGGAGTTGATTTTATAGAAGTTCAGAAGAAGTTAGGGAGGGGAAGAGCATTTATTAAACCAGAATCCATCTCTCTGTATTCATTTTCACATTTCTTCCCTTTAATCAGACATGAGATTCAGGTTGCAAAGTGGGACACTGATGTTCTCAGAAGAGAAGGCAACTAGGTCAGGGCCACATAGCCACTGAATGACAAAGCAGAAACTGGGACCAGAGATAGTCTATCCAGTTTACCCTAAGTGAGTCTGTTTCCCCACCAGCTCCCATGGTCAGCCATGGCTTCTAATGCAAGAGCAATCTCATTTTGTCTTTACATGTGACTTACTTCCTTTCTATGAATCCTCAGGCTGCTTCCAAGAATGCCTATGTCAGCCATTCCATAGCCAGTGGTGTCTGTACTGTGTCTATCATGGGTCTCTCAGTTGATCTTGGGCTCAAAAGGAAAATTTCAATTACAGCTGTCCTCTACCTCCCTACCTCTACCACCTGTGTTCCACCCATAATATCCTTCCCACCATGGGCCATATTCAAATCTTTGCTGCTTTGAAAACAATGGGACACTTGGAGTTGACTCTATTCAACAAGTATTCTCTTTTTACTATTTCATCTTAGTATTGCAGCCCCAAAACAAATTAACTATCACTCCCTCAAAACTACCATGATTTTTTAAATTAACTTTTTAAAAACCCTTTATTTTCTTACTCAGGTTCCTAACTAAAACTGCATCACAAGAAATGCCACCTGTCTCTTCAATTAAAAAGCAGAAGATAAATTGTTGGACCTTGAATCATTGCTGATGCTTCTACAAGGGATACCATTCAAGGTAACAGCAAAGTAAACACATTTGTGAGTCCAAGGGTCTGTGTCCTCCTCATGCCCTCCAAGCTCTGCCCACTGCCAACCTAAGGAGCATATGGAAGTTTTATGCCTAGCTGAGCATTGCTAAACACTATTGTTTAAACAAAAAAATATTCTTAGGTCAAATATCAGAGATTCAACAGATAATTACAATTAATCCCTCTCAATTTTCCTCCTCCTGCTGCCCTGCACACTGGAAGTAAACTTTGTTCTTACTTTCTAGGATCCTCCCAAGTAGGAAAGGACTTCCGTCCTGCCCATGGAATTCTCTAAATAAAAGATCACTGTCACTATTCTGTGAGGGCAGCAACTGACAACAGATAAAGTGTATGTTTCCAGGCAAATATGCCTGTTTGTAGCTGCATCCCTCCCTTTTCAGGAGGGCTAAAAATGACAAGGCATCAGTGGACTGATGAATATAGAAGTAGTGTAAAGGGCTTTGCTCATCACAGCATGAACCTAACTTTGGGATGCTGAACTTAGTACCTACTGCTACCAGGAACCTGGGTGCGGCCCCATTTCATTTAATCTTCACACAACCCTCTGTAGTATATATTTAATTTAATGGCTAATAAATTTCAGACTTAGAAGAGTACATCTACTTTCCCACAGCCCCTTTTATAGAATGAGACAAAACCAAAATCTGAAGATAATTTACTCATTTATTTGATCCATTATTCAATAAATACCTACTATAGAATGACCTTGTGCCAAGCACTGTGCCCAGAAACAACCCAGGCCACTGGGAGAAGCCAAAGTCCCTACAGGGCTTGGCTCTCATCTAAAGCTGGCATGGTATGTCCTAACCAGATAGGACATGCTGAGCAGCTGGGGCTGGGGCCAAGGAGAAACCCATGCCCTGGAAAACTCTGTCTCATTTCAGTATTATCCTCCTTCCTAGGGTAAAGGTAATTACAGGATCACTAAACATAATTTCACAAGGCCTTCCATTTTTCCCAAGCCTAGGAGAGACGCCCTAGTACAGTAAGGGCAAACCTTTTAGAGCTTTCAGTGGTAACAAATAGCTCTGCGGAACACATGCCATAGGTTCACCATCACTACTGCGCAGCACACTTCCTCCCTGCCCTTATCCTTTAGACTTTGCTCTTTCAAGTCTGTCCTTCCCCTTGCTTGTTTTCTAGAAAATCTCTACTCATCCTTTAATGTCAGTTCCTGATGGAGTCTTTGCTGTGGCCCCATGATGGATCTTTTGCTCCTCTGTGCACCAGCATCTGCTGGCTCAAATTTATAATAGGGCATAGGGAAAGCAAGTTCTTTTAAGGCAGGAATGGAAACACTCAGGGCTGTATGCTGGGGCCCAGATCAGTACCTGGCTCATAGTAGGTCCTTCATGGTTAAATGGCTCTTTTGGGCAAGAATATTCTGCATGGAAGAGGCAAGGGATAACTGCTTCCTAAACATTTTTCTCACTCTAGGAACACTAACCATCACTATTGCTATATTTTCAAACTTCACTATGTATCTTCTGTGCTACAGGCAGAGTCCAGAATAATTGTTCCTGTTTCTCTGGGTAGAAAAACTAATGTTGAGAGTTACTAATCATTCAGCCAGTCACAGAGTTTAGCTATGACCTGGTCATATGATCCTTATAGCTCCAATGGCTTTGTGCTTCTTTCTCAGAGCTTCCTGTGATGTACTAAGAAATGTATAAGTATAGTCTCTGTTCCTGTTTCCAGCACACACCTCCCAATCTTCAAAGTCTAAAGTGTCTTTTTGCCTGAATGAGGTGGCAGCTCCTGGATAGCCTCAGAAACATGCCTAGAGGCACCATTTCTACAAAAGAAGGAAGAAGCTGAAGTTGATTTGCTCAGCAATAGCCAATGACTTAACCATTCTACTCAAGATGCACAAACTCAGGCCAGAGTGGCCAGGACAAGCTCGCTTTCCCATTAATAACCTCCACAGAGCTCACACCACCAAATTCAGCAAAGGCCTAAACTGAGTAACAGAAACATTTTAAATACTGGATGCCTGAGGCTGCTTATCTACTTCCTGTCTTCGTCAGTCCTGGGTAGTCTCAGAACCTTGGCTGGACAGTACTGAGGGTGCCCATTCTGCTCCCACTTCTACTATAGGCTCAGGCATGGTAGTCGTGACACATTTGCATCACAACTCACCTCTGCCTCAGCTCTCATTACGAACTGAAATATTGTCGTGATCTAGTATGAGCTGTGGCAGGCTACAATTAATTAATTAATCAGTTATACTCTATCAGCAAGTGCAGACATGGAATGTTAAATAAACAAATTAAAGGCTGTGTTTCACTAAAGCTCAGCCCAATGAAATAATAATGAGGCAAAGTTAACTGCTCTGAACAGAAGAAGCAAGAATATTGTAATGGAGTATACCAGTGTAATAATATCCTAGAAAAATGTACAGAGCTTCTGTTGCAAAGACTGCTCCAAGCGCCAATTGCACCCTCCCTGCCCTCCACTTGGACAAGGTGGCAGGTAGGCAGACAGCTGCTTTTCAGCAGAACTCCATCCCATCTTTGCCATTTATCATTACATGCTCACCTGCTTTGAACTTAACTTATTAAAAAAGGAAGGGAACATTATTAAGGGTTGCATTTTTGCAGTGTCCACAGCTACTTCCCCAGGCAGGCTGGGGTCACAGTGGCTCTGCTCCATACAGGCTGGTAACACCCTGAGACCTTGAGAAGCTAAAACCCTGAGACCAACTCTTACCCCTGATGAGTAAGGAGTCAGCAAATCAATACTCCATATATGTTTTATATATATGATATATATTTATGTGGGGTTTTTAAGTTATTGTTGCACATGCTTGCTTACATTCCTGTTTTCTGTCATGAGTTGAAGCAGCATCAGGCCCTATCAGATGCAATCACGAACTTTCCAACCTCTAAATCTATAGGTCAAAATAAGCTTTTCCTTTACAAATCATTCAGGCCCAGGTAATTTATAGGAAATTAGTACTCTAATTTATAGTCTCAGGTTCTATTGCAGTGACATCACTCAGGTGGGGCAGCTCCTGTGTCTCTCAGATGCCCCAAAGGATTGAGCCTGCTTGTCCCTCCACACTCTATTGTCTTCCTCCCCGTGCCTGTGTTGCTCCCCATCTCCCACTAGTACTTCCCTGACCGCCCCCCCTAAGCAACTACTTATGTTCAAAATCTGCTGCTGGGAAAAACCAGGTTAAGACAGTGTCTTTTTGTGAGTTCTACACATATTTTTCTGTCCCTTCAAATTTCAGCTCCTCTGTAGTCCCAGTTCACAGTAACTATAGGTATGAACCTTCCCCTGGGATGATGGGCCTATTTGTTCCATGAGTAGCATAGCTTGGGCAAGCTTGCCTTTGTGATGACTTTCTCCTGTTCAGCAAATATTTGCTGAGACCCTCTGTGTGCCAGGGCCATTTGAGGGTTGGGGATCTAGCTTTGAGCAGTATACACAGATGTCAATTGGATGAATGAGAGGAACAAAAGTACAACTCAAGCATGACACAGAGGCAGAAAGAAGCTATGTCACAGTGCAGGACTAGCTATAGGCTTCTTGTCTGGGCCTAAAATGTCCCTAAAATGTCATCAAATCAGGCATATCCTTGTGTGAGCCTTGGCCTCTTCACCTGCAAAATGAAGATGGTAAAGACCCTGGAGGAAAATAATCCAACAGCCTTGGTATCTTTAAGAAGATGAGTCTTATTAGATCCCTTTTATTCTCCCTTCAAGCATTGTCATATTTGCATTTAGTGAAATTTTTCTGAGTCCCTCCATGTAAAAGTCCAGAGCCCCATTCCTGACAAAAATAGGCAGACAGTGCTTCTGAAACCCAAGGGAAAAGGCCCCAGACAATGTTCTAGAACTTGGAGAAGAGAGAGCCAGAGGTGAAATTGACACCATGGGCCAGGCTTACACTTCCCCCCACTTCCACCCCTGGGTGAAGTTCAACAGTTGAAACCCAAGAAATGGCAATTATCTCATGGCATTGCTTTCAATTAGGGCTTTTCTGATGGTTATGGGTTTTCCTTGCCAGTTACAGGTAAATTTTAAGTGACAAATGTGATGGTCAGTTCCATACTTCCTACAAAAGAATCTACATGAAGAATACTAATATGACCCTCACTCTCCCTCTCCCCAACACAGGCACACACACACACACACACACACACACACACACACATGCTTATCGTGGCTGGCATTAGTCCATTGACCTGTTTTATCTGCACAATAGTTTCAGAGCCTCAGAGCACTCTAGAATGTCATGTGATTGGTGGGGAAGGTCTGTGACTCACTGGGAACTCCTGGGCTTCTCCTGTGCTTGGGTACCTCACACAGCTGGGACCTGGAAGCTATGCTCAGTTCTTTCCAGAAATGCCTAGTGGAAAAATCACTCAGACCACAGTTTATTCATAGTTCACTTTGTGCCAGGAGCTATGTTAAGAGCTCTACACGTGTTAATTCAGGGGCTTGCAAATGAAGGTGCCTCACTATATCAAATAAGTTTTATTGGAACAGTCACCCTATTCATTTATGCATTGTCAATGGCTGCCTTTAAACGATAATGGCAGAGCTGAGTGAGACAGACCATGTAAGCCACAAAGCCTAAAATGTCCCCTGTGTAGCCTTGTCTAGAAAAAATTTGTACTCATGAACTAACTCTTCTTATTCTAACCAAAGCCCTGTAATATAGGGATGATTGTGACTATTTTGTATAAAATAAACTAGCAACAGAAAGGTTGAGTAGTTTGCCCAAGAACACTTATCAGTGACAGAGCTGAAATTGAAGCTCAGGGCTGCAGAGAATGAGTCCTGGACTATAAAATCTACCTAAACATCTTTGAAAAAGTGAATCAGGAGATCCTGTTGAGCGGCATTGTGGACCAGAGGGACGCAGTGGCAAGCACATCCCAGCCAGGGCCCCACACAAACACTGGCAGATTGGGCACACAGGCCCAAGCCAAAGGGCTGTCCAGAGCACAAAAGAGATGCACAGGAGCACAAGCAACATCCAGAGGCCCAGCCCATACCATTGGTAAGTGTGCACAGATCTTGGCAAGCAGCGGTGTGGACCAGAGTAGCCCAGCTCCAGGGCCCTGCTCTGAGCCCCACTACTTGAGCATACAGGCCACAGCCAAGGGCCCAACTGGAAGAGAGCTACACAGGTACACAAGCCAGAGGCTCATCTGATACCATTACAAAGTGCACGGAGACCCTAGCCAGAAGCCTGCTCAGACAACAGGAACTAGGGAGCACAGCCCCCAGCCAAAGGCCCTTCCAGACAACAGGTACACAAGGTTCTAGGTGAGAGGCACATCTAGATACTATCCCAAGTGTACACAGGCCCCAACCAGAAGCCCAATCAGACAACAGGTCAGTTCAGGGATACAGAGGAAACCATTCTGAACCAGTAATTGGTACACTGGTGAGCAGTGAGTAAAGGCCACTCAGAGGCTTGCTGAGAATTTAAGACCACTGGTGAGCAAAAAGTAACCTCAACAAAGGCTCAGCAGGCTTCATCTGTTGAAATGAGAAGACACACATATAACTCTCAAAACCAGACTTCCAGATAACCTAAGGCAACCCCAAAGGGAAACAAGATGGAACCATCTGATTCTTAAACACCTGGACTCACTGAACTGGCAATGAAAGACAATTGGAAAAAACAAAATCAGAAATAATTTCTCAATATAGCAACAGAGATTGTGCCCATAGTGCAAGACACGATTAATAAATCTAGAACATACATAGATAAAAAAAAAATAGAGGAGCTGAGGAACATGATGGAGTCCTAACATAGGAAATAAATGGAATCCATAAAACAAATGCAAACAGATTTCCAGGAGACTAAAAAGTTCATTGAAAGTTTACACAGCAGAATGAGCAATATTAGGACATAATTTCAGATATAGAAGATAGGATTGCAATTAATGACCAGGAGAAGAAAAATTTCTTAAAAACAGTAAAGGACCATGAGAAATTAATCCAGCAGCTGCTAGATAATGCACAGAAAAATAAAACGACTGATGGGAGTCAGTGAAGAAACGGAGTGTACAGATGACATTAAAAAAAGCTGTTCACAGAAGTAATGGCAGAAAACTTCCCAAGTAGGGAAAAGAACTTGACATACAGACAAGTGAGGCTTATAGGACTCCAACTAGCCATGGAAACCCAACAGAGCAACAAAATTCTACAAGCAATTTTAGAAAAGAAACAAATCACATACAAAGGAAAGCCATGAGAATCACAGCAGACTTCTCAACACAAACCCTCAAGGCAAGAATAGCTTGGAGTAATGTATTTTAAGCCCTAAAGGAAAACAACTTCCAACCCAGATTGATGTACCCTGCAAAACTGTCTTTCAAAATTGTTGGAGAAATAAGATACTTTCATGACAAAAAGCATTTAGGAACTTTGTGAATACCAAACCAGCACTCAAAATATTTTAAACAATATCTTAGAAAAAGATCAGGATCAAAATGCCAGGAAGCCCAGCAGAATGAATCCATCAGGCAAAACAAGAAATTAAACACAAAGAGGGAGAACCCAACAAAAACAAAAAATAATGACAAGGATAAGTCTATACATACCAGTTATAACCATCAATGTTAATGGTCTCAATTCACCAATCAAAAGAAATAGACTAGCAGAATGGATCAAGAAGCAAGATCCAACAATATGCTAGATACAAGAAACACACTTAATTTAAAAAGAAACTCATAGACTGAAAGTTAAAGGGTGAAAAACAATGCTCCATGTGACAGGAACACCCCCAAAAAGCAGGAGTAGATATTCTCTTTGCAGATCAAGTGGATTTCAAACCAACACTGATTGAGAGACCAAGAAGAACACTACATCCTTGTAAAAGGAATTATCCAAGAGGAAAAGTTGGCTATCATAAATATATATGCACTAAACTCTAGTGTGCCCAACTACATAAAACAAATACTAATGGACATGGAAGATCAAATAAACACTAATACAATAGTAGTAGGGAGCTTAATACCCCACTGTCACAAATAGATAGATCAACAAAAAGCAAACGAAATATTAGAACTGAATCAAACCCTTGAACAAATGGACTTAACAGATGTTTACAGAGTGTTCCACCCCACAAAATCAGAATATACATTCTATTCAGCCACAAATGGGTCCTTTTCCAAAGTAGACCACATACTCACTCATAGAGCATGTTTAAGAAAATGCAAAGGAGTTGAAGTTATCCCATGTATATTATCAGACCATAGTGTGATGAAATTGGAGATCAATAGCAATAGAAACCACAAGAATTTCATAAATACATGGAAATTGAACAACACACTTCTGAATAACCAATGGGTCACAGAGGAAATTAAAGAAGAAATAAGACAGTTCCTACAATTAAATGACAATGTCAATTTAACATATCAGAATCTATGGAACACAATGAAAGTAGTCTTACAAGGGAAATTCAAAGCAGGAAATACTCATATTAGGAAAACAGAGCAAGCTCAATAAGAAGTGAAGAAGTCAAATTGTCATTATTTGCAGACATCATGATACTCTATATAGAAGACAGCAAAAACTCCACCAAAAGTCTTCTAGACTTAAAAACCAAATTCAGTAAAGGAGCTGAACACAAGGTCAACATACAAAAATCAATAGCTTTCTTGTACACAAACAATAGACTCCCTGAGAGAAATAGGGCAAACAATTCCTTTCACAATAGCATCCAAAAAATACCTAGAAATCAACCTAATGAAATAAATCAAAGACCTCTACTCTAAAACTTTAGAACTCTGAAAAAAAAGAGAGAGATTGAGGAGGGAATCAGAAAATGGAAAGACATTCCTTGCTCCTGGGTAGGAAGAAGCAACATAGTGGAAATGGCCATACTTCCAAAACTGCTATATAGATTCAGTGCAATCCCAATTGAAATTCCAGCAGCATACTTCATAGACCTTAAGAAAACAATCCAAAAATTCATTTGGAACAAGAAGAGACCTAGAATAGCAAAAGAAATTCTAGGCAATAAAGACAAAGCAGCGGGTATCACAATCCCCAACTTGAAACTATACTACAAACTACTGTGATAAAAACAGCATGGTACTGGCAAAGAAACAGCCCTGAGGACCAGTAGAACAGATTAGAAGATGCAGAAACAACTCCAGGCACACTCAGCTATCTCATCTTCAACAAAGGAACCAAACACCCTCACTGGAGGAAAGGTAGCCTCTTTAATAAATGGTGCTGGAAAAGCTCGATTTCAACTTGCCAAAGATTAAAATTAGACCTATGTATCTCACCATGCACTAAACTAAAATATAAATGAATTAAAATCTAAATATTAAAACAGAAACAGTAAACTGGCTGGAAGAGCAGTTAGGCAGAACTCTTGAAGACATTGGCATAAAAAAATCTCAGTTGCACATGAATTAGTGCAATCAACAGGTGGGACATCTTCTTATTAAAAAGTGTCTGCACTGCAAGAGAAACCACCCACAGTGCGAAGAGACAATCCACAATGTGAGAAAAACTTTCACCAGCAGTTCCTCAGATAAAGGTCTACTACCTGGAAGGGGAAGGCGGGGGAACAGGAAAAAAATAAGAACCAAGGCTGATTATGTAAAGGTAGAAGTTTCCAACAATGAATGTCATTATACTGTATACATCAAGTGTACCAATAAAATTAATTTTAAAAAAGAATTTAAAAAAAACCAGAACGCTCAAATTTAAGAACCCAATCCAAAAATGGGCATCTGAAATGGACAGACGTTTCTCAGACAAAGAAGTAGAAATAGCAAATAAACATATGAAAAAATGTTCAACATAACTGGTCATTTGAAGGATACAATGAAAATAATGCTGAGATTCTACCTCAACCCAGAAAGAATGGCTGCTATCATGAAATCAATGAGTGACAAATGCTAGTGGGGCCATGGGGAAGGAGGAACCCTACTCCACTGCTGGTGGGAGTGCAGACGGGAGCAGCCAGTGTGGAAATCAGTATGGAGACACCTCAGACAACTAGGATTGGAAGTCCCATTTGATCCAGCTATTCCCCTGCTGGGTATTTTTCCCAAAGAGTTAAAAGAATCATACCACAGTGATACATGTGCACCCATGTTCATAGCAGCACAGATTGTAATAGCTAAAATTTGGAAACAGACCAATTGCCCATCAACTGGAGACTGGATAAAGAAAATGCATGTGCGTGTGTGTGTGTGTGTGTGTGTGTGTGTGTGTGTGTTAATAAAATGGAGTACTACTTGACCATAATGAGAAATTAGAAACATTTATAACTAAATGGATGCACACTGAGGCAATGCTCCTAAGTAAATAAAAAGGATGCACACATGTAAATACCAAATTGTTTATCTGGTGTGAGAAACTGAAAGTTTAAATAAGGAATAAAAGCTATAATAAATAATGTGAAATAGGAAGAAAAGGGGCAAAGGGAAAGGCAAAGTGAGAGGGGTAGGATAAATCAAAGAAGGGAATGGAATTAATATGAGAAAATGAAAAAAAGAAACAAAGTCTGTAGATAGGGAGGGGTGGATGGGTTGAAGGGAAGGCAGGGGAATGGGGAAAAAATTATAGCCAAGATAGATTACCTAAAGGTGCACACTCCCAATGATGAATGTCATTTTATTGTATACCTATAATGTACCAATAAAATTAATAATAAAAAAAGTGAATCAGAAATGAACAACATGTTGAATTGAATTTGCTAGGGCTTCTGAAAGAGAAGCAGGAGGGACAAGGGTCTCCAGTTTTACTCTGCATCTAAACAGGAATTACACCCATTCCTATCCCTAACCCAGTGAATGTGGAGCAACTTGCACCTGCCAGGTTTATAATATGAGTTAGCGTCATACAGGGAAATTTGTTACCTGACATCATGAACATCACAGGCATTGTAAGGGTCACCTTCATCCTTTTTAAGTCTCTGTTATGGCTTGTATCTAGCTGTCTCCCCAAAGTTTTATGTGGTCATAGGTGGGGCTTTTTGGAGGTGGCTGGATCTAGGGTCTGTGATGCTGGGATCACAGATGTGATGCTTGGATTAAGGGTGTGAATACTACTTGCTCAAAGACTGGGTAGCCTGGATCAAATATAAGAGGCAGAAAGAGGGCCAGTGTGGTCATTGCTGGTAACTTTCTGCTTGCTGTCTTCTATTTCCTGCTTGCCCTGCTTTGTGACAGATTGTTTTTCCCTTGTGATTCTTGGGGTGAAATACTATGGTTTATATCCTGATGTCCCCCTAAATCCTCATGTGGTTATAGGTGGGACATTTTCAGAGGTGGCTGGATCTAGATGGTGTGATGCTGGGATCAAGAGTATGTGATGCTAAATTAGTCCACTGATTTGTTTGGCATAGTTCTGGGTATAATCAAGGATTCCTCAACCTGGGTGTGAGCAATACCCACCCTAGGGACAGGCATCCTGGATAAAATATAAGGTACAGAAAGAGGGCTAGTGACCTTGTTTGTCACTTGTAGCTTGCTGCCTACTGCCTGCTGCCTTCTGCCTGCCACAGTTTCTCTGCTGAGATGTCCCTCTACCATGTCACTCTGCCATGGGGCCAGTCAACTATGGACTGAAACCTCTACAAACTGTGAGCTAAATAAACCTTTCCTCCCTTAAGTTTGGGGTCAAATATTCTGTCTCAGCAATGAGAAAAACAACTAAGACAGGCTCCTTTTCTCATCAGCTAGAAACTGAAAGGAGAAAATCTGTCCTAGTCCCAGAACTTCAGAAATTTGGAAGTGCATTAGGATCTAAGAAGTTGACTTCTCTCTGGGAATCCAGTTCTCCCAAAGGAATCCCTCATTAGTTTTCCCTGGTTCTCTTGGATCCATCCAGTACCCCAGGCTGAGCATCCCTACATCCTCATAGGATGGGGTAGACACACCTGGGTCCACTCCTTCTGCCATCAAAGCCTGCAGAAGCTTTGTGCAAACAGAGGCCTGAGCTTCCCTCAGAGCAGTTGATTCACCAGGTCTAGGGTGGAGCTCAGAGTCTACCAAAGTCCCATAAGGAACAGCATAGGCTGGAGACTCAGGATCTGTGTGGTCTCTCAAATCTCTGCCAGATTCTGAGTGCCAAGGGTGGCTTTGCAAATGCAGGTCTACCTGGAGGGTTATCTCAGTGTTGTTAGTAACCTCCTTATAGAAGTCGAACGCAGTTATGTGCAGGGCACATGCCTGTAATCCCAGTACTCTGGGTTGGCAGGACAGAAGAATTATAAGTTCAAACCCACCCTGGGCAACTTAGTGAAATTCCTTTTTAAAATAAAAACTAAAAAGAAAGGCTGGGAATGTAGGTCTGTCTGAGGTTGTTAGTACAATCCCCAGTATGTGGGGAGAAGAAGGAGGAGGAGGAAAAGAAGAAGAGGAGTCAAGGCATGTCACATCTGCAGGGTCAGGATGGCTTCTGACTAAAAATTTCCTCCAGTTAGAAATCACAGCAGAGCTGGTTGACTGCACAGGTATTAATTAGCATAACTAAAACGCAACATTGAAAGGATAACCTCACAGTCTAGGAAGTTTGCCAGAATATCTCTCAGTCTGTTCAGGTTGTCATTATTTAACTTCTAAATCCACAACAATTTCAATAAAACTGATAATGATATTTTAAAAAGAGATGAAGTTGGATCTTCTTTAAATGCAAAGGAAGGACTTGGAAACCTGGTGACAGAATTTTCAGCAAACTTCTATGAGAGAGAGAGAGAGAGAGAGAGAGAGAGAGAGAGAGAGAGAGCATGCAACTGTGAAATGCAGGTTGAACCCATAATATGAAGCTTTCAGGTAGATCAAGTTTAAATTTCAAGCCCTCAAATTCCCTGAATATCACTGTCCTGGCTGAGTTCTATAATGTCCCCACACCCAGTGTCTTCTTTAGTAAAATAAAGGTAATGATCACCCACAACCTCTTTACCCTAGAGTGGCCGGAGGGCAAAATACTTATGTAGAGTGCCTAGAATGTGGTTGGCCCTCAATAAATGCTTACCTGGAACAAACAAGATCATTTCTTCCGTTGATAAGTTTGCATCTGCCTAGGAGGGAAAAATTGCACACCAAATTAGGGCCAAAGAAGTAAAACATGAGGATACTGAGGTCAACAGAAAAAAAGGAAAGGAAGGAGAAAGGAAGATTTTGGGAAAAAGGAAGCGTTTGGTCTCGGGGGTGGCGGGTGGAGATGATGGGATTGCAATGGTTAAGATTAAAGAGACAAGGTCAGCCAGCTAAAAGAGGGACAGACGTGCAAAGGGCCAGCCACGTGCCAGGCCAACCAACCGCCCTGAGGTTTCAGTGAGGAAACTGTCAAAGGAGCAAGCAACCCCAAGGGCACTATCTTCTTCCCCACAAGGATAAACAGAAGTATCTAGCAGCAAGGGAAAGCGCTGAAGGAAGATTTATCTCAGAGGCCAAATAAAATTGAGGAGAGGCCCTCCAATCCTGCAGGAGCTGCAGGCTTCTCCTAGGAGGCTGGGAGAGGCAGGAGCTGTCCAAGGCCTGAGGCTAAGCTGCAGTAACGATCTCAGCCCAGATAAATGGGAGCTTTACTAACACCACCCCCCCGCCCGAAAACACCCAGAAAATAGAGGAAATCGAAGCCAGCCATTCAGGTGGATCATAAATTGTTCGATTTTTATGGGATATATGCTATTTTCATCAACTTATAGGAGGGAAACTCAAAGCGTTCAGAAAATGGGTTTTTAGGTAGTTTGGAGTTATCCAGTGCTGGCTAAGTTGAGTTGCCTAACCTTTGCATGAGAAGACTAATTGTCTCTTTGTATAAAATGGTATCTATTACCCAGCAAGGAGCCTGTGACCAGCAACCCACTTGGCCCAAGATCCCAAAAATCCCACTAGACTCTCAGAACCCCAGAAAAAAGTCTTTGAAAAAGGCCGCAACACACTTTCTTCGTGCCTATACTTTAAAGAACTTGAGAGACTGACACACTAAAAGTCTGCAGAGAAGAGTATACAGTGCTACCCAGACTCATGTCTCCATAGCTGTTTCCCCCATTCACACACACAGCTTTCTCCAAGAAGCCCTCTGAACAGCACCACTGGAGATGCAGGGGATACTTTAGGATGGATAAGGATTGTGTTATAATGGAGCGTAGTCTCCTTGTGCATCCTGGGCAGGTGTTCACACCTATGTGCAGGTGTCAGAATGAGCCATTAGTCTGTCTTGTTGGACCAATCCATTCTTAGCTACCTGGATGCTTCTCCTGTGTGCCTAGTCCTGCGCTTCCTATTTAATTTTAATCTCACGGTATTCATTCCCATGTTAACCATGTGCCTCTGGGAACCACAAGTATCTCGTAGAAATTATACTTCTGCTTTCCCTGCTAACCTGAGGGAAGGCACCACATTGTCCCCAGCTCTATGTTTCCAGCACTCTATTCAGGGACTGCAGCAGAGCAAACACTCACTGAGAGTTTGCTTAACAAATCAATGCATCACTGCCATGCTGGGACCAGAGAAACACTAATATTTAGAAGTCTGCGATTGCTCTAGGGGCTGTACACTTTCTCATTCCTGAGGTTGAAGGAGGCAAGTTAAAAAGATATGTCTCCAAAGAAGACTGGCAAAGGTCAGTAAGAAAATAAAAAGAAGCTCCACCTCACTAATCATTAGGGATATGTAAATCAAATCACAGTGAGATGCCACTTCACAATCCGTAGGATGGCTGTTATTAGAGAAAAAAATTAGAAAATAAAGGTCAGTGAGAATGTGGAGAAACTGGAACCCTCGTGTACTCCTGGTGGGAAGATCAAATGGTGCAACGACTGTGGAAAATAGTATGGCAATTGCTCAAAAGTTAAACACAGAGTTACTTCATGACCCAACAATTCCACTTTAGATATATGCCCAAAAGAATTGAAAGCAGGAACATGAATGGATATTGCATATCTATGTTCATAGCAATATTATTCAAAGTAAGGCCAGGGATTTAGCTCAGTGGTGCTGCCACCTACCTCACAAGAGTGAGATCCTGACTTCGATCTCCTGTATCAAAAAAAAAAAAAAAAAAAAAAATA
>NW_022900944.1:30067045-30098377 GCF_012274545.1 Fukomys damarensis
AAAAAAAAAAAAAAAAAAAAATTATCCAAAGCCAAAAGTCCAAAATATCTAAAAGGTAGAAACTACCCAAACTCCCTATTAATGGATATACAAAATATAGTATATACATACATAGTGTTATGGCTTGTGGTTAGATGTCACCCCAAAGCCTCATGCTTTTCTCAGAGGTGGCTAAATCCAGATTGATTTATGGTGGGGCTAGGCCTGAGGGCACTAGGATTAAGGGCATGATTGCCACCCATCCTAAGTAGTCTGAATAAGATAAAAGGGGCAGAAAGACGCTGTTAAGGCCCCTTGTTGTTTTTCCTATTGTGGGTGCCATGAACTCTTTCTCCTCTGCAATGACTCTCCACCATGTGCCACTCTGCCTACAAAAGCTGATTATGAAACCTCTACAAACTATACCTTTCCCCTCTTAACTTTGTTTGTTGGGAATTTTGTCTCAGCAATGAGAAAAGCAACTAAGACATACACAATGGAATATTATTCAGCTTTAAACACAAATTATGTTCTACAATATTAATGAACTTTGAAGATACTGTGTTAAATGAAATAAGGCAGATATAAAGAAACAAATGTGCAATTCCACTAATGTAAAACTAGAAGTAGCAATTTCACAGAGACAGAAAATACAATAATGATTACCAGGAATTATAATTAATATTTAATGGGTACTATTTCAATTTGGGAAGATGAAAAAGTTCTGGAGAAAGATGGGGTGACAGTTGCACAAAAATGAGAATGTATTTAATGCCACTGGATTTTAAAATGTCACTCGCAAATAGCTAAAATGATAAACAATATGTATGTATATATTATTGAAATTTAAAATATAAGTGGGACATTTTTCTGAGATGAAATTGTAGCTCAGACACCGTTGAGGTAGTATGTATTCTAGTGTGAATGATGCCCAGGGTTTGAGGCACTGTTACAGATATAGACCCTGAGATGCAGGGACTTGTTGTGATTTGCTGAAGTCACCCATCATTAAGCCCTGGGTTGAACACTGCTGTTCTAACTCCAGCTTACAATGATCCATGTTGTTGACAGCAGTGTGGGTCATGTTAACCAAGGGCCTCTGCCCGGGGAAGACTCCAGAGCAAGTTTCGAGACACCAGCCTCAAAGAAAAGGAATCTGATGAGAAAACTTGGCCCTCCACATCCTCCAGATTTTCTGGAGGGTGCTTGTATTTTTCATTACAGCCAATGTGGGTTCTATCAGTTCCCACTTAGGAAGAGAAAGAAGATATTTATTTTCCCATGTATTAAAAGTTGGTGAAGCAGGACAATTGCACACACAAGGCAGGATGCATTAACGATCATAGAAAGTGAAAACCCAGAGAGATACATGAAAGGTAGCCTTCCAATCACTGGAAAATTTCCCTGAACTCAGCAGCCAATGAGAAGCTAAGCAGAGGCCCCAGTGGCACCCCTGGGTAGGGAGTGGGGTGTGACTTTCCAGAAGCACAAGCCCAGGAGACTCCACTACCTGCCTCTGTGATTGCAGCCTGTGCTGAGCCAGCTGGGAGGCCCGGGGTTCACAGGCAGCTGGCTGTGCAGCAGTGCATGGTGGGTAACAGCTTGCCAGCCTTGGTGGCATGCACAGTCACAATGAATAAGAAAAAAAAATATCTCTACCATCTTCTTATGATACAAGGAAGAAGTTGCTCTTGCTCCACCTATAGAATCAAAGCAGGGGCTGGGTATGGTGATGCACATCTATAATCCCAGCACTCAGAAGGCTAAGGCAGGAGGATTGCTACAGGGTCCAGGCCAGTCTGGGTTACATAGTGAGTTCAAGGCCAGCCTGAACTGTGTAGCCAGACCCTGTCTCAACAAAACAAAACAAAACAAGAATCAAAGCAGTGCCGTGGGAAGGTTAAATAGGCCTATAAACATGAACGGTAACAACAGTAGGAAAGCATCTGTAAGGGCCCACTGTGCTCTGTATATTACCCTGAGGGGCACTGGCACCTTTCAGCACCACCCTCTATCCATCTTTGAAAGTAGGTGACTGATGCTCAGAGAGATTAAGGAGCTCATTCAAAGTCACATAATCAATAAGGAAAAGGATAAGGAAGGAAACTCAGATCTCATAGCCTCCAAAAGCTTTCCTCTCATTATGGCAACAGAACTTGGAATCCAACCAGCTAGATCCAGGGTTGAGTGCCAGTTTGGGCATTTACTAACTATATGATATGAAGCAAATTTCTGTGACTTTCCATCTCTCTTGATCTAAAGATGGGCATCACATCACCTTTTCCGAGTGCTTGCAAGGATGCTAGGTAATGGTGGGGCTCAAGGTGCAGACAGAAGGCATTGTATTTAAAGGATCCAGACCGGGGTCTGGCCTGGCTGGCAGGAAAGATCTTCAAAGACGAGCTCCATCTTCATAGGCATAGTGAGTATTTGAATTTTAATTTTTGTTCATTATTTGGAACCTCTTCCCTCTTTCCATGCCTTGCTGGTGTTCAGTGCAGGGCAGGAATGGAATCCGATTTCAAGTCTTCAGATGAGAGCCAAAGTACTTGCTGAATCAAGGAGACAACTGAGGTAAACCAGCCAGGAAATGGCCGGCATAGAGCAGGGGCATAAATAGAAGGTTGGCGTGTGATTTTAAGGAGACAAGTGCCTAGGCTGTCTCCATTTGCTAAATATTTTCAGTGAAGGATCTAGAACTGAGGCTGGGCCTTTTCGATATTTTATTCAACGCACTATGTTTCTCTTGGCTGGGTCCCTCTAACTACATGGCCCCAGGAGACAAGTAACAAAGTCGTTTAAACTTATGAAACCCTTTTTGGTGTGAGATCCAACAAAAAGAAGGCCATGATCACCTTCTCAACTCTTCCATGAGAAGTGATGAAACATTTTCCATCATTCCAAATCCTGCAAGTAATTTTTCTTTAGATTCCCCATTCCTATGAACTGGAAAGTGCCAGAATCAAGACTCAACCTCATCACACTCACATAAAGGTCCTGAGAGAAGGCAGGGCGTTGGGGTACTCTTACTGTAGGCTGGGGAAACTTTTAACTATACAGCTACTAGTGAAGTTGATCTCTCTGGCAAAAGTTGTGAAGTATCATTTCTTCATGGTCTTTGTTCCCGGGAGATTGTTGAGAAAGACAACACTTCTGAATCACATTGTTGAGGTCCAGAAAGTCCACCGATAGGAAAATGGAATAGACAGACAGCTGCATGGAAGTGTACGGGAGCTATGAGGTAGACTCACAGGGAAGTGGGCTGCACTGTTACGGAGCAGCCACGAGTGGTCTGGTGGGAGTTCTAAGTTGGCAAAAGTAAAGCCCAATTCGTAACAATCTTAAAGTTGGCACTAAAGCTTGGATTTTGTTCTAACAGTAAATATTAGTCATTGACAGGCATTAGACCCAAGGGTGAAATGACAGGATTCTTGTGACAATCTGACACATCATTTGATTTGGAGACAGGGCATGGATTCCAGAGAAAGTAGTGGAAGGGACCAGAATTTTTACTAAGTTTAAGTCCCTGAGCTATTATATGTTTATTGGTACCTGTATGCTTATGATCCCTGTTACATTTATGCAGACAAATTTTCTCTGGGCCAGATAATGACCTAAAATACCCTACTTTGAAGTTCTTGTCACATACAGCTGTCATACTGCCTCTCTCTGCTCAGAAAACCTCAAGTCTTTCCTTTGATTTAGGAATAAATGCCTGTGTTAATCACTGCTAAACATCTTCTTGACTTTTCTCCATACTTCTTTTTCCATGGTAGTAGCCATGAACCCAGCTGATGAATCCCTACCCTGTTGGGAAAAGTGTATCCTTCACTCTGCTTTAAGCTGTTCCTGGCTTCTCATCTCCAAGCCATTTTTCTTGCTGTTTTTTCTCTCTCCAGTGCTCTCCAAACTCACTTTCTCCTGTCTAGATTCTGCCCTGCTAGGCCCAGAACTTGTAACACCCCCACCATGAAGTCTGTGCTAATCTCCCCAGTTAGTGGTAGGATCTACCTCCCTCCATGTCACTGCATTAAAATAACTGAATTATATTAAAATTGCTGGTGAACAGGTTATCAGTCCTCTATTAGACTGTGAATAGCTGGAGGACAATAAGCCAACTTTATCATCACTGCTTCATTAACACAGCCTTTTTCATAACAGGTTTTTAATAAACGATCATCTATGAATGCTATTCATTCAGGCCTAGACTTCATTTTAACTTCTTATTCTATTCTCCTACAGTGTGTCAGAGTTGGACATCTTGCCTCTCCCAAAAGAGTAAGTTCCTAGACTGTCACGGGCCACAAAAGGTACCAGAAACCATAACTGGCCAAAATCTATAATTATTGCCAGAAATTTACAGGCCCAATGTCTCACTTTCTTTAATCTCTAACTACAGATGATTTAATGTAGCCCTCTTTGACTTGTATGCCATTAAAATCACACCTCCAGATTAGGTTCTTGGACAGATTATGCATCTGATCTTTGTTTTTAAGACATAATGCATGTAGTCCTATTTCTCTGCATCAGACTGGACACAAATACATTTTCAATAAATGTTTTCTAAATTGAGCTGGTTTGGACAGAAATCAAAGGAAAGGAGATTAAATAGTTTCCCAAACACCAAATCTCGGAGTCCTGTTCTATGCACAGAAGAATGAGAGTGTGTCTGGGAATCTGAGCAGAATCAAAACCTCTTGATGATATAATGCAGTGATAATTCTTAGAGTCTAATTCTGGTTTAAGGCAAGGAAAGGAGACCTTCTCTGTTCACTTAATATATGGCATTAGATAGGGACAAAATGAGATGCAGAAATGTCTGTATTACTTTGATGAATTCAATCTGTCACCAAAGTATAGAATCCAGAGTTGCTTCCTAGGCCTGAAGATCCCAGCAAGTGTGGCAGAAAGCCACCCCCTCTGTGATCTGAGCAGTAAATACAAGGGACAGAACAGTGTTTTGCAGTCATGTTGGCCAAGACACTGCAGCAGAGAAAAGGGTGACACTCAGCTCAGCTGCTTGGCAGCAAGCTCATAATGAGTCACTTACTTAAGAGTACTGATTCTAAGTCGAGCCCAAAAGTTCATCTCTGTCTGAGCAGTTCTGCCTTAAATTTACCAACTCTGTAGCTGACAATTCTGATTGCCTTCAAAGAAGCCCTCAAACACAGTGGTTTCTAAGCCAAGACTTTCTGGACATTCAGCTCCCTGTCTTTCTTCTCTTTCTCTTACTTTTTACCCACCCTAGCATCCTCTTTTTAAGACTACATTTCTTAATAAGCTAAACTAAGACATAATCTCTTTTCCTGGGATGAAGTGAGCAGCAGATATAATGCGTGTAAAATATCAGACATGTAAGTGCTCAGTGGTGTCTATTATTATCACTGTGCGCCACAAACCAGACAACCCCCCATCTTCCTGATTAGATCCAGAGGCTCTAAGCATGTGCATTTAACAATGAAATGGACCAATATGTGTGCTTCAGTCTAGGTTTGGAGAAGAAAAATGTTCCAGGCTTCTGGGTGAGTGTGTAAGAGCCTGAAGGTGAGACTAGTGATGCATTAAATGAGGGCTCTCTCACTTCAGTGTGATCCAAAGCATCCCTCTAATGAGCTATGATCATAACAGATAAATGGAAATTTAATAGAAAAAAAAAGAAGGGAGAAAAGAAAAGGAAAACAAATATCCAATTCAATTGAAAGGTATTTTGCTGTAGTTATGCAATTTCAAGTTCAGGATCAGGCATTATGCTTATTTTCATCTCTGATAACTAATACATTAGTTTGCTGCTAGATGTAACTATTATGGGGAAAAACAAAATTCAATTCACCTGCATTTGTCACCAGAGTATTGTGTCTGCTACACAAAAGCAGGAGATAGAAATGAAAGATACCTCTTATTGAATTTTAATTTTGAGAAAGTGGGACCAATTTTGGAGCCTTGCAGACACACTGAGCCAGACAGTATGAAAAAGACAGGACTTAGCACACAATCTGTTTCTATGGCACCAAGATACATGTTGTGCCTAGGAGTGTGTGTACCTTGGCTCCCCCCATTTTCATATTTATAGTCATATGCAGCAGATCATTGGCCTACCATTTTGTGAACTGTTGAGGCAGATGTTTACCCAAAGTCTCACATTAGATAATTCCCCTTACTGTCATAGTGTCTGAAAAAAATCTCTTTATAACTGGTTTTAGAAGAATACCTTCTCCTACATAAGTCTCTGTTCAATATGGTATCCACAGATGTCTGTTACACTGACTTTATTAAAATCAAATACTCTATCAAATGAATTTGTTGTAATACAACAAAGAAAAAGATCACCTTTCCTTTGACCTTTGCTTCCTGGCGAAAATATACCATGGGCTAGAAGGAAATAGATCTGTTGATAACAGTGAAACAATAAGGGAAAAGAAAAAAATAGGAGAAAATAAAAAAAAAGGAAATAAAGTGTTTGTAAATGGAGAGGGGAGGAAAGGGGGTAGGGAGGGCAGGAACAAGGGGAAAAAATGAGAACCAAGACCTGTCATGTAAGGTATAAGATCCCAATAATGAATGTAACTGTACTGTATACCTAAAATGTACCAATAAACTCAATGAGAAAAAAACAATAAGGAGGAGGTAGAAACATATATGGCAAGAGCCACCCTAGTGCTACCTATAAAAATCTTCAGAAATAAAAACTTGGAGTCAAGGAGATCTGAGTTTCAGACTTCGCATCGCCTCTGGCTTACCTTGTAGTGTGTTGTGAGTTCCTTTCTTTCTCATCCAGATGGTTAGAATAAGAACATTTACCCCTCTGGGAGCAATGGGTAGGTGAGAGGAAAAATGAAGGAGTTCGTGTTTGTGAAGGGCCCAGGCCAAGTCTGGCCAATAATCAGGATCTTATAGAAACCATTCAATCACTCTAAGCAGGTCAGCAGTAAGTCTTAATTTTGACTTCTGTTATTTGAACTCCTTCTCCCTTCCTGTGTTTACAAAAACCTTCACTTTTTTTTTGGTACTGGGGATTGAACTAGGGTCCTTGCACTTGCAAGGCAGGCCACCGAACCCCTGAGCTAAATCCCCGCCGCCCCCCCACCCCTTTTTTAAATACAACTTTTTTTGTGTGTCCTGGGGATTGAACTCAGGACCTTGTGTTTGTGAGGCAGGTGGCAGAACCACTGAGCTAAATCCCTTCCTTCACTTTTTTTGGCAAGAACAGCCTTTACAATATAGAAGGTAAGAGATGCAAGATAGCCCCCCTTTCCCTGTCTCCCTGGTATCTACGGCGAGGTACGTAGTATGGGCTCGTGCACTCAGTTGATCCCCCACATGGAACAGGAAGGTGATGACAAAAAGACTTTCGGAACTGTGGAGTCTGTTCCAGCTATGGGTAGTGACAGCATTATGGCCAACACAGAGCATCTGGGACAAAAGTGACAGAAGAGGACCTAGGGCCCAGGGTCCAGCCGTAACAGGAACTCTCCTAACTCTTTCTATGGTCTGATTTTGGCTGTCACTTGGAAGTTGCTCAGCCACCCATGTCCCCATTCTTCCCTCCCTCCCTCTTTCTTTTCCTACCTTCCTTTTTTCATTTAGAAAGTATTTTCAATGTACGATAAGCACTGAGGTAATATACACCAGATATGCAACTACCCAGCTTTATTTTTTAAATTTTAGCATTTTTTTCTGCCTTTGCTTAAGATTTTTAGTAACATAAAATATTAATTTTTAAGGCGCATTGTACCCCTCCCTGAACCTCTTCCTTTCTGCCTTTCAGAAGTAACTTCTGTTTTGAATATGGTATCTATTATGTACTTATACTATGTTCTTAGCACATAAAATGTAGTATTTCTATGTGTATATACATATATATATATATATTACTTATATACCACATAATATGTGGGTAACCTATGCTTCAGACAATTGAGAAAATAAATATTCTGAAAACTGTACCATTACAAAACGTTTGGAACACAGGTTTTCAATAAATAGATGACTTCATTAAAAAGTATGAAAAATCCACAGGGTTTAAAAGTGAAACGAAAACCACAAACAAGAGTAGAAATGGGCTGTCCTGAAGTCTCTTGCCACAAAGAAGAAGGAGGAAGAGAAGAAGAAAACAAAAGGAGGAAAAGAGAGAGAAGGATGTAGAAGAAGAGGAAGAAAAGATAAAGGTAGGGAACCAGCCTTGGGGAAATAAAAAACTGAGACCTCCACAGACCAGACTTCAGGGACCTCACAGAGCTTCACTTCCAAGGAAAGACTGAGCTGGGGAGGAAAAAATCCCCCTCTAGCAAAGGAAAGTGATGAAATGTTTGTGCTGACTTCAGCATCAGAAGAATAAAAATCTCAAAACAACCTGCCTCCCCAAAATAAGTCTGGCAGGAATTTGTCACTACTGCCCTGTACCAATGCAGATCTAGGTTTTGAACATACACTACTTACACGGTCCCTAGTCTGGCATTGCCTCTGGGTACCTAGCAGAAGAAAATGCAAAACTTTTAGAAGAAATGTATTTCCAGTGAAGTCCTTTAATCCTAAAATAAAGATAAAAGAAAGCAATACACAATTAAAAGATAATATGAAAGAGAGCAAACACTGAAAAAACTGTGGCGTGGTGGCAGAAATAGACACCTCATGTCTATCTCAATACCCTTAGATGTAAAATTTAGCAAATGTAGAATAAATATGGGTATGTTTACACACAAACAAATATAATATTTAAAAGAGTGGAAAATAAAAATTTGGAAGCATCTTGGAAAATAACAAAAAACTATATAAAATGACCAGCCCGATGTTTAATTGAACTAAATAGAAATTCTGGAATGAAAAATATCACTGAAATTTAAATCTCAAAGAATAGTAGATAACAGTTAAATAAAGGTACCAAAAGGCAACAAAGAGAATAAGACATAAACAATTTATAGCACTATTTTCCACATTTTAATTATCATATCAATTATATCATGCTGCATATATCTTCTGCAACTTGTTTTTTGTGGTTGTTTCTAATGGTAACTGCAAAGATTTAGCTATATTGGAACGTACGAGTTTTCTGTCATATACGTAGACCATTATTTATTTATTCATCTTCTTCTTCCTTTTATTCCTACCATAGACAGTGTTGTTCTCTGCTATTAACCCTATCTCTTTGTTCAAATGGTTCATGTACCTACAAGTGGAACTGTGAGATTGAAATACAAGATCACCTGGGGCTGGGGATCTAGCTCAGCAGTTCGGTGGCCTGCCTTGCAAGCACAAGGACCTGAGTTCAATCCCTGGTACCAAAAAAAAAAAAAGAAAAAAGAAAAGAAAGAAATATAAGATCACCTAAATTTTGCCAAATGCACTCTAATGTGATTGTATCCATTTATATACTAATGAGGATGTTGAAGATTTCCCATTGCAAGCTCTCATCCTCACCAATGTTTGCTATTAATACCAATACTTATGCTTATTTGGCTAACTTGTGGGTGTAAAATGGCACCAGTTGGACATGTTTCCATGCTTACTGATCACCTAGAATCCTCTTTCATAAATTGCACATGTAAGTCCTGGGCCCACAGGGTAGAGAATTTTTTGCATTTGCTCATACTGAGTTCTTTCCTCAAATATACAGGTGAGGGTTACACTGCTCCAACACCCTCTTCCAGTTTTCCAGAGTTCTGGGGCCACTGTTACCTAATGAGCTGTAGGTAGAAGAGAAGAACTTCTTTGCCAATGTAAAACCATTCAGCTCACTCATTCATCAGTTTCTGACACAAGGATGCAACAACCTCTTTGTGAAGCTGCTAAGGAAGACTCAGTTCCTGAAAGGCAGCCTTCACGGCAGACTTCCCAAGACATAACCTTAACTTGGAGGGCTCACTGTTAGTGAAGCATAAGCAAGCCTAATTCGGACTATTGGTTTGCTCATCTTTTCCTTACTGTTCTCTGCAGGAATGTTAAATATCTACTGGATACCAGAATTTATTGGTTATGTATATTCAGTACATTATGTGAAGTCTTTTAACTCAAAGTATATTGGTCTTTGCCTTTGCCTTTACCTTCCAAACCTGTGACCTGTCTAATATCTTTTTTAAAAATGTCTCTGCTACTTAAATCATCAAGTGTGATATCCATTGCTCACTATTAAGAACTGTAGATGGTTCTTCTCCCTTGCCTGTTAAATCAGACATGTACAGTGTTTAATATTACGCATCAAGTTGATGAGGCAACAGGGTACCTAGATGTTTAGCCAAGCATTATTCTGGATGCATCTGTTAGGTTGAAATTAAGGTGTGAACTCGTGGACTGAGTGAAACAGATGCCCCCCGTGTGGGCAGGCCTCATCCCATCCATCAGTGACTGAGGAGACCAGAAAGACTGACTAAGCAGGGAATTTGCCTCTTGCCTCCTTGAACTGGAATATTGGTGTCCTGCCCTCAGACTGTAACAGACATTATCAGCTCTTCTGGGTCTTAGATCTTCGGACTTGGCCTAGAACTTGACCCACTCTCTCAGGTATCTTTCAGATGTCGAGCAGACTTTGGGACTTTCAATCTCCATAATGGTGTGACCCATCTCTGCTTTTCTGGAGAACCCAGACCAATCCAATCTTTTGGTAGCAAAAGCAGGTCTAGAGGAATAGGATTTTTAAAATAGATTTTCTGAGTTGTTTCTTTGGTTCCTAGAATTGTCTCTCTAATCTGATTATAAAGATGTAAGTGACCATTTCCAGTAGAAAAGAGAGCACAGATTGTCCAGCATGATCTGGCAATAGAAATACACAAAACACCACCATTGGATACCCCTAACCAACCACGCGTAAAAACCAAGGAGCCGGGTGGCTGTGACTATGATACTTTCAAACATGTGGGCAAAAACAAATATAATGAGACTGACTTGTTGCTTCTAATGTCCCTGGACAAAACAGAGAAAGGAAATGACAAGCTCAGTGATTTGAATTCCCAGCCCACGTGCTACACCACTGAGAAGCCTGACTCACACAATGTGTTAGAAGCAAGGACACAAAACAATCACAGAAACATCCAGCAGAGGTTCTGGAGCCATGCTTGGTAAGAAGGAGTATGGCAAGGGGACACAGTAGGAAATGACAGTGTTAGGACTGTAGAACAGAACTCCAACAAGGACCTGTGATTGTCGATAGGAACCAGAGATCCAGAATCAGAAAGCTCTCCTCTTTTCCGTCATTGCCTTCTTATCCCTGGCCTTATTTTCAATGATTAAATGAAATAAATTATGTAAGGCAATATTCAAGAAAACAACAATATGTGTACGAAAAAAGAAGTGAAATTTGAGCAAATAGCAGGATGAAATGTTTGGGGATGTGGGCCTGGGGCAGATTTAAAAATAGTCATCTTTGCTCCAGGTAGAAAATCTGCTCTATGGAATTCACAGCTTACTTTCTGGGCAGAAAAAAAAAATCCTTTTTGTTCAAATGTTATTGTTATAAAGTAATACAAACCCTATAAAGAACATGTTTGGTGTAAAGAAATGGAAATGAGAGAGGAAGAAATCATCCATAGACTTCGCTGTTGCTAGCATTTCAGTGTTTCTTTTCAGATAAAGAATATAATTTTTAGGGATGTGAAATGCTGTCAGTTAACAGAGATCTGTGACCACAGGAGACATCAGAGAGAGCAGAGACAGCCCATTTTGTTCTACATGTTGCCATATTGAAAGCGATTCCCTGCGCTTGGGCCATGAAGCTGGGAACCCAGCCTCACCCTAATATACCCTAGGAGGCAGCTTCCCATGACCCTCCAACATCAGGCTCCTGGGCACCTTTCCAGGATTTGGAGAAACCACAGCAGGGTCCTCCAACAGGGCTGAGCCTCTGCTACACTGTCCATTTCTGCCTCAACACTCTGGCCTGGAAAGCATCAAAATGAAGAGTATGCGTGATTCCACTTGGCTCCTGAGGACAAAGGCCAGGTATAGGGACAGCCCCTAATAGCAGGGAGATATACCTATAAACAGCATGTAGGACGTCCTGCCACCAGGGCAGTTCATATCTACTGCTACTCAGCTCCCAGCCCTGGAGCCTGGACAATAGCAGCAGTGGCCGGTACCTCATGTGTTACCCAGACCCAGTGCTGTCCCTACTCTCCAACCCTGGACCGTGCCTGGACCTGCCAGCCTGCAAAATTTCAAAGCTGTTGGCCTCCCTTGTAGGAAGAGAACCAGATGTGGATCTGTGGCCTCCAGGAAGTCATTGTAGACCAGCAGGGAGAAGGATGAGTATAGCTGAACGATGCGGGGCTGAAACACTCACTACCAACCAGGCCAGGATTATGTCCTTGGTCTTTTCCTGATTCAAGGTCAATGCTCAATAAATCTTGATTTTATTTTTCCACTAATGAACTGAGAGAAGAGCTGGTATGTTCCCCTCCGGCCCCAGAGGTTGCAGACTCTTGTCTCCATGGAATTCAATTTAGAAAGAAACTGATGATGATAAAGGCAGCAAGTCACATGAGCCTGGACATCCTCTTTAGGTATCAGTATCCACCTGAGAAAAGGAAGGAGCATTTGTCCATAATCTAGGATGGAATCTTGGCTGACCCCTAGAGGCCAGAGATCTCGCTTCCCACACATTCACAAAAATTAAAACACTAGAGTTTTTCCTTCCCGGAGGTGATATCGGATACTACACAGGGACTCTCAGTGGACGCCTGGACAAAGAGCCATTTTCGTCTTTCCAGAAAGATGGCTTGAACTGTCACAGTCACCTTCTGTGTTAGTTAATTTTCTCTCCCTGCTGAGACAAAATACCCAACATGCAAAGTTAAAGGGAAAAGGGTTTATTTGGCTTACAGTTCGTAGAAGTTTCAGTCCATAATTGGCTGGCTCCAAGACAGGAATGGCAAACAAGCCTCACAGAAGAGAAACAACATGGTGCACACAGGTAGCAAAGGCAACAAGAGAGAGCTTCATTACACAAAGGCTACAAGAGAGAGCTTCACTACATCTTTCTGCCTCTTTTTTTAATTTATTTTAATTTATTTATTAATTTTTTGTGCCGGGGATCAAACTTAGAACCTTGCACTTACGAGGCAGGTGCAGTGCCACTGAGCTAAATCCCAGGCCCACTTTCTGCCTTTTATTCCATCAGACAACCAAGATTAGGGAGGTGCTAAACCAGTCACTCATGTGTAGTAATTTAGTAATTGCACACCCTTAATCCCAGCATCACATATACCAGAGGCTTTGGAGGGACATCCAGACCCAAACCACAACACCCTCTGTGTGTGTCCACCCAAAATGACTCCAGTGTCTGATGTCCACTTGTAATGCATTGCAGCAATTTCTGGAAGCCTTGTCCTTCAAACCCATCTGAGACTTTCACAATGAAATGAGCTGGGCTGGATTTTGGCCAGGCTGTCCCTGCTGCTGTGCTGCCCATGGCAAGGCCCTGCCCATAGAAAGCTATGTGAACCATGTGGGTCACTTAAATTTTTCTAGTAGTTACAGGCTTTCAAAAGGAATAGTAAACAGGTAAAATTGATGTCAATATACCTTATTTATTCCAATAATCCAAAATATTATTATTTTAACATACAGTAAATATCAAAACTATATTTCAGATTGCCTTGATTGTATTTCTTCCATTCTAAGTTTACAAAATCTGGAGTGTTTTCACAAGTATAGAATATGCCATTTCAGATGGTCAGTTTTTGTTCAAAATATCTGATCTATGTTTATAGCTCCTTTCTCTCTGAGCCCATTAATTTAGCTACTTCTCAGAACTCAGAACAGACTTACTATTGCAGATGCAAAAGATGCAACTGCATCTCATTGTTCCCTCAACTTCTGGGGGAATCGTTAGTCAGGGCTCACTTCTGTAGCTCTGTCCTTGTCTGCTCAGTGCCGCTGCTCTGGGTGCCCTCCTCGTGCCTTCCACCCATCCAAAGCCCAATCACCTGGCACATCTGAGTGCTCCATCTCCTTCCTCTAAGGCACCCTCCAAATATACTAGGTCTCACCCATCTTGGATACCTACCAAACTTTCATGGGTATCCTTATTCATTTATTTAACACAGGGTCTCACTAGGCCATTTAGGTTGGCCTTGGAATCACTATGTAGCCCAGGCTTGCCTTGAACTTGTGGCGATCTTTCTGCCTCAGCCTCCAGAGGACTGAGATTACAAGCATTCACCACCATAACTGGCTGGAAAATAGATATTAACAACTTGTTTTACCAAGCTCAATGCAGGACTTTTCCTATACCAGCCATTCCAAAAGAAATAGAATGTGAATCATGTTTTCAATTTTAACCTTCTGATAGATACATTTTTTTTAAAAAGGTAGAAAAAAAGAGCTAAAATTCCTGTTACTATATTTTGTTGAACCAATACATTTGAAATATTATTATTTTAAAATATGTCTAAAAATATAATTGAGATTTTTTTCAACTGAATTTTTTTCATCCTAAGCTTTTGAAATCCAGAGTGCCTTTTATAATTATAGCATATTTCAATTTGGATGGTAAATTTTTATTGGAAATACCCAATGTATATTTAGACCTCATAAATTGGCAATTGAAAAAGTAGATTCACATATCCAAGTTGTTCCAAACACACTTATAAAAGTTTTCCAATAACTGAATCAAGTAATGGTTTTTCAATTTAAGTTAATTTGAACTAAATAAAATGAAAAATTGAGCACCTCAGCCTCCCTAGTCACATTCTTCTGGATTCATAGCTCAAGTTGGAACAGTATAGGTGTAAATGAGCAGAGGTCAGATGGGCCCTGTGCTCAGAACCCTGTGACACCTTCATAAGCAGGATCAGAGACAAAGTTCTCAAATGGCCCAGATCCTTTCCTGTCTGCCATGCCTGCCCTTCTGTCCTCACCCCTGTCTCTCCTCTCCCTACTGAGCCATCCCAATAAGCTGGGCTTCCTCCCCAGCCAATCCCACCACAAGACATTGGTCCTTGCTCTTCCCTCTGCCTACGATGCTCCCACCACCTCTCCATGAGTCACCCTCTCATTTCCTTCAGGCCCCTGTTCAAATGCCACCTTCTCTGCATGTCCTGCATATCCTTTCCTACCCACTCTACTTCAAATGCATGACCCCACCCACCCACACCTACACTTTAAACCCTCCTTCTCTGGTTAGTTTTACTGCTCAGCTATCACTACTATCTGGCAACCTCTGTACTGTACTCTTGTGAGACACTTACTATTTTGCCTCCTCCTTATGAGTACAAATACTACTCTATAAGGACAAAATTCTTTGTTTCATCCGCTACTGGATCTCCAGCTCTTAGCACCTCATTTGTTGAATGAATAAATATAAGAAGAAAATGAGTGTGTGCAGTACATTTATGTCACATAGTGGTGCTCTTGCTTCCAGCTTGCAAATATAAAAAAGGATCCATGAGGTATGAATGTAAGTTTAAAGGCAAATAAGTAGAAAATAATAAAAAGAAACAGAATGCAGAAGGTTTAACTCCAAGTTCTGTGTAATTTCTATCATATATGCCACCTTTAAAAATTATTGTTCATCACAGACTTTCAGAGAAGGCATTAGAACCATATAGAACACTAAAAAATATAAATGCTTCAAATACCAAGTCAACCAGTTAATCAGAGATAGTGAAGTATGCACATCTGTGGACAATTAACTCTCTGTCCATTCCAAACATGCAGTTTGCTATCATGAGGCTGGAGTCGGGACAGCTTTGCCTTGAATGGCAGGTCCCACTTTTGTCCCTCCTGGATGCTCCCTGTGTCAGATGTGGTACAGAGCAGCTGCCCCATCTACCTGCTCTCCAATCTCTTCTAGCCCAAAGTTCACATCTGTAGTAATACATTTAAAACTTGTATGTGTGTAAATGGCAAATTTCTTTTTGCTTTAATAGCAACATCAAAAGACATCTTAAAATAAAATAATAACCATCAGTTATTGTATACTAGATTTTTTAATGCAAGTCTTCAAAGGTATTCCTCCAAAACCCCATGAATTAAGTATTATCATCATGCCCATTTGACAGACAAAGGAACAGAGTCTCGGATAAATGATAGGGTTATGGTCGTATGATTATTAAGTGACGGAACCAGGACTTAAACCCAGGCCCATCTGCCTTAAATCTTGTCAACAATAAATTGTTCAGCATGCCTGTTACCTCTTAGAAACCTGTAGTCCAGATAATTTCTGGAAACAAGATGGAATTACTCCAACAAGTCAAGTTAAAAACCTATTCATTTTCCAAATAAATTCACAAGTTCATTTGCAAATATGTAAAATCTTGTAGCAATTACACTGCCTCAAATTTGCTTAATGGAATGACAGCTCAGCAAAGCAGCACTGTAGCTCAAAGCACCTTTTATTAACATTTTTCTCTCTATAAATCCACCCTTGAGTCAAGTTAATGATAACAAATCATTAGTGAGAAAGCACCTTCCTGAATCTGCACATTTTGGTTCTGACCTTGGGATCCATAAAGTTTGGCATAAATGTATAGCCTCAGCTTTCCTCTGCATCAAGTGTGACAACCTGGGAGAGACTAATTCAGCCCAACCACTGTGTTGACAATCATTTGTTTTTAAGTGACACACATATTTCATATTCTCAAAGCACAATCGACCTGCTTAAGTATTGCCATTAATATTCACGATGTGGCCATGACAAAGAACAGCATAGTGAAACAACCAGCTGCATTTCAAATTTTTCAAGGAAAAAGAACCACATGTTTTTTAGTAAAGACCTTCGTGATAACACATCACAAAATCCCCTTCAAATAAGCTCCTACTGGGAAAATGAAATTTATTTGGAAGGGTAGACTGAAAACTCAAAGCCAGGCAAGATAGTCAGGCCTGAGTTGTGCTGGAATGAGAAACTGAAAAGAAACATGGGCTGCTAGATCAGGCTACCTTTACTTTTTTCTAAATAGTGCTCAGGCTTTTGCTTTTCTGCAGAACTGCTTACGTCCCTGCATCTGCTCACACACAGAGAGACCACCAGAGGTCTAGAGTTTACTACAGCCTTCCTTGTAAATAACCTGATAATAACTGTGAAGTCTACATGCTCAGGGAATAAATCAGGTTGGCCCTGTTGGGTTCATGCAATCTTATGAGGTCTCAGAGTTCTTTTCAGTGGAGTAAGATCTGCATGCTCTGCTGAGGAGACCATGGATAGATGGAGCTGGAAAAAGTGTCTACTATCAATGTGACTGTATTTTGACACTTCTTAGCCCACAGTCTTTTTCACAAAATGTATTCTATCTTTCATTACAGGTGGAACATCGCTAACACAAACTTCTGAAACCTAAATATTCCCAAATCTGAAACTTCCTGAGGGTGGAAATTGGAGAAAAGTCACCAGATAGGCAAGGATAACATGAGGTTTGAAAATGAAAAAGAGTTAAGCAGGCTATGAAAGAAGAGCATGAATAATTTCAAACACAGGTATACAGATCCCAAGGTATCAAAAAACAAAAACTTGGAAAAGATGTGGGAATTTAAGCTCTAGAGACAAGCACGACCAGATCATGAAGGTGCATCTGTGCCTAACTAAATAATTTATAAGAACTTCAACTATTATAAACACCAACTCAACAAAACCAAAGACAGCCTGCCAAGAAAATGAGTTTAGTAAATGTTGACTTTATGCTATCCTTTTGGAGGTTCACAGTTTGCATCAGCATTTTAAAGGCTCTGAGAATTCCTGTAGCAGATAAATAAAAATACCTGCTTAATTTTGTTTAACCCAGAGCTTCCCAAATGTGTTACATTACAGACTTTATTCCTAACCCACCTTCTGTGGAGCACTCATCAATCCAGTTTAGAAATTCTACTTTGAGAAAACGGGGATCCTACTGGAGAGTTTTAAAAAGCAGAGTTAAATGATTCAACTTGTACTTTAGAAATGGCCTACTGCCCGCTGCAGAGAATGGAGTAGAGGGATGTAAGCCAAGATGCTAAGGGACTTGTTAGGGGCTGCATTAATTATCCAAGGGAGAGATGATGCTGGGCTGATCTGAATCCATGGCGGTGGGGAAGCTGTGGCTGGGAAAGTCATGGTTGCCTAACATCCTAATACAAATGACCGTCCCATGGCAGGCTCCATTTAGGAAGATAAAACATGAGTATGAGACTGAACTTTATTATGAGAACCAAGAATGGAAGCACTAGCGGGGGGCAGGGCAATTACCAAGCAATGACTGTAATTCTCCAGCTTATAAAGGATCTGGCATTCAGAAAGGACAATGCCCCCTTTGCTATGGAGTTGTACAGCCTGCCCTCTGGGAAAGCCTCCCTGAGCCAGCATGGCTGGCCTGGTTTTCAGATCGATCCGTTTCAACAGCTGTGCTGTCTGGCTAAACTAGAAGGCTGCAGTGGACAATGTGAAGGGAAACTGAATGCGCAGCTGCATAATTTACGTTCTAATGAAGGCCTTCCTAGGTGCTGGGTTTGTCTCAGTATTTTAAATTTTTTATCGCTAATATATGTTATCTGTTGCTAGATAACAAACTATTCCAAAACTTGGTGGCTTGGAATAACAAGTTTTTATCAATTCTCATGATTATCTGGGCTGACTGAGCTCATTAGGTGGCCTTCACTCCGCATGGTATGTGACCTTCAGCTTTCTGTCACTATAACAAAATACCTGGGATAACCAAATTATAAAAAGAAAATATTTATTTTGCTGCACTGTCTTGAAGATCCAGTCCATAATCAGTTAGCCATGCTGCTTGGGGTCTATCATAACTCAGGTGCATGCATTAGAGAAAAATCACTCACCTTATAGCCAGAAAGTAAAGAGAACAAGGAAAATGTCAGGCTTCAGTCCCCTGCGAGGACATGTCTCCAATGTCCTAAAGACCCCAGGTGTTACAGGTCCACCTCCTCCCAGTAGCACCATCCTGAGGACCAAGCCATCAACACAGGGAACATTCAAAAGCCAAACTAAGCATTATGTGAACAAGGTTACTTACACGGCTCGGGTCATCTGGAAGCTTCAAAGAGGCTAGATCATTCAACATGTTCTCTCCGTGTTGCCAGAAGTTGGTGCTATTTGCCGGGACATCATCTGGGCTCTTTGCTGGGACACCTCGGTTTTCTTCTATGCAATCTGTCCACGTGACTAGCTTGGGTTCCTCCATACATGGGCACCAGGTGCCAGGAGGACAAACCCTGACTCGCAAATGCACATCAATTTCTGCTGTGTCGTGTAGCGATTATCACGGGCTCATTGGCCACAGCAGGTCATGTACCAAGTTTCCAGTCTACATGAGAGGGTTAAACAAGTCTGTGAATAGTGGGAGAAGGCTGAGTGAGGCCAGCAATGTAACAAGCTACCACACTTTGATTATAAAGTTGCATACAGTACATATAATCAATCCTATAATGTTTTTCTGTCTCCATTGTTATACTATGAAGGAAAATCTAATTGGGAATGAGTTCTCAAGAGAAACCAGTGCCAAATGCACACAAGCAAAAAATAATTATGAGTAATTTTAAATATCAAACATCTAGTCAGGCATGGTGTTGCACAGTTGTAATCACAAAACTGAGGAGGTTGAGGCAGGAGGATCACCATGAGGTCAAGGCCACCCTGAACTACATAGCAAGACCCTATGGATAAAAATTTTTAAAATAAAAAATAAACTGAAAAAAAAAACAAAGATCTGGGGCCCAGAAGGACAAGGTTAATCCCAAGGTTTACGTATCTTTTGTTAGATGTGTAATTTAGTAAAGCATTTACTCTTGTTGCCTCATCTGAGAAACATGCAACAAAAGCTGTTTATAGAACTCTTGGGAAGATTTAAAATATAGGCAGATATGTATGTTTATAAAATAAATTACCACCAAAGTATCAAAGTAAACATAATCATTTTTGTTCCTTTCTCCTCTTTATGCCTATAAGTAAATATATCATTCTGCATCATTTTAATCAAAATGTACAAAATTGTGTTTTGGCATTATATTTATTATTTTAGTACACTGTTTCTGCCTAAGCTTTCTCTTTAGCATTTTTAGTGGCTGTGAAATATTCCATTGTGTTGATGCAGTATAATTTATGTGATCTTGCCCCCATCTGTATTCATTCAATTAATTCTTGTTTTCATTTCTGTAAATTATAATGACACTATAATTAAATTATTTCTCTCTAAAAATCATTCTCCTATAGTAATTCTTAGAACTGACATTTGGCAATAAAAGTATGTGAAAATATTTATGACTTTTGCTATGCATTGCTAAATAGTTCTTCAAAATTGTGTATCTGTTTCATCACAGTGTTATCCACATTGGGTTGTTATTATTAGTTTTTATTTGGTTTTTAGTTGATCATAATGAAATATGTACCCTACCTTCTACCTGCATCTCAAGTTGTGTTATACTGTGTACTTATAGTTTATTGAGAGGTTGCTATAAGTGTGAACTGTGGTACTTCTTCAGAGATTTTTTTGAGTCATATAAGATAGTTGTTCTTATTTTCATTTTTGATGACAAAGAAGCCGCTCCTCAGAGATTGACTAGGGAAAGAATTTAGTCAAGTCTAGAGCAGCTTTCAGAAAAAAAACTGATTTTTTCTTAACAAAGAAGCATATATTTTCCATTCACAGTCCTCACCTTGTATTCAATCAGAAAAAAATATTTATAGACAACAAACATGTAGAAGGCACTAGAATGGACTGGATGATGGTCCAGATAACAAGATAATGACAAAAAAAATAAAGACTAAGATTTCCCTTTGGACAGAATAGGATAATATACATGCACAACACACAACACACATTCATTGCAATAATACTGTAATTTATATTAATATCTCCAAGACTTACATAAATTCCAAGACATTAGTTGATCTCATGCTATGTGAAAGGCACTATTTTTTTTGTACTGTAGATGTCCACCATGATCAAAAGGCCATCTTCCCCTTGGGGACAGTGGCAGCATGGAGCAGGTGTAAAGTAAGCCTACCATGTGCTCCGCACAGTGACTCCCAGGAACTTTCCAGAAGCCCTTCCTCTAGTGGGCAAGGCCAATCTCACCTCATTCTGGATGAAGGCTCAAAGATTCATGGGTTCACACCTCAATGGAAATAGTGAAGTCAGTTACTAAAATGAAAGTGCTTTAAATGTGCAATAGGAAGGACCCAGAATTATAAGGGTGAGCAAGCACAGAACTGGGGAGATACAGAAGCCCAGACATTAACTTTGCAAGGAACTTCTAGAATTTTCATTCCAGAAATACCTCTCCCCAAAGAAGACGCAGCCAGTCTTCCATAATACCAGTCACCTACCCAGCACTATATTAGCTCTCAGGATAATTCTGAATTAAATGCTATTGCACAGGCCTCCAAGGAGTTTAGCTGATGCAGAACTAACTGGGGAAGAAGATAAAACAGGATAAAATTAAGTGCTAATTGAGTGGGTTTGATTCTCAGTACTCCCTCACACTCACTAGATGATAGAAAAACCTCTGGAGCATTTATTTAGCTAGATTGCTGGGTCCCACTACTCCTAGAGATTTCTATTCTTTAGGTCTGGAAAGGAAGTCAATTCCCAGGAGCACCAGATGACCCACATCTTCAATTACTCTGCATGGTACACCTCTTAAATCACAAACTGCCACCAGACCAGTCATAATCCCCCAGTGCTTCAGCAAAGCATATCTGGATGCCACCCACCCCACTCCCAGAATGTCTGCTTCTCCAGCACTGCCATTACCACTACCAAATAGTCCCCTAGTTATTAATGCTTTTGTGCTTAGTGGCTTGACACCCATTGCTCTGAAGGTCAAGAGATCTCCAGGGAAAACAAGCACACAAAGGCAGAGCAGAGTGCACACAACTGCAATTCCAGCTCCATCTGGAAGTGAAGCTTCTTTGAGCCTCTTTCCCCAATCTACAAAATAGATGAAGTGATTCTAGCTGTACTGAGTTGCCAGGATGGCATGAGGTGGTAAATGTTTAAGTTGTAATATTGTACCAAGTACTCAGATACCGGAAGGCATGAATTGATAGGTGAGAGATTCTCAGAAGAGGGGGCTTAAGGTCCTTGAAGGAGTGCAATGTTATCATAAGAGAAAAGGAGTGTGCAAGACATCCAGGGAAACGTGGGTGCAGGGATCTGGGGCTGCAGGGAAGATCCAAGACGAGAAATGAGCAGATGATACAGGTGCAAGGAAGGAGGGGAAATGTTTGATGCAGTAAGAAATGAAACAGGGGGCCGGGGATTTAGCTCAGTGGTGCCACTGCCTGCCTTGTAAGTGCAAGGTCCTGAGTTTGATCCCTGGTACCAAAAAAAGAAAGAAAGAAAGAAAGAAAGAAAGAAAGAAAGAAAGAAAGAAAGAAAGAAAGAAAAGAAAGAAAGAAAGAAAGAAAGAAAGAAAGAAAGAAAGAAAGAAAGAAAGAAAGAAAGAAAGAAATGAAATGAAATGAAATGAAATGAAATGAAATGAAATGAAACAGGATCATGATAATCCAGGCAAACGGATGATGATCATGATGATGAAGATGATGATAACGATGACAGTGGCGGTAATTCTCAAAGATGAAATACATTATGGAGAGCAAATAAGTAACTAGGACACAGCCTGTTATATTGGACTTTGCAAAGGCCTGGGATGACCTCTGTGGTATATCAACTAAAACTGTCAGCTGCGGGTAGTACTTCTAGGAAAAGATCACCAACCCCAGAGGGAAAAATTTATTTGCCTCGTCAAACATAAGGGAACTCTTTTCCTCTTGGTCTCATTTCAGGCTGGCCATAGTTCACCTCTCCTGACGTGTGCTTGACTCTTCTGATTCAAATGATCACCCAGTGAAGGTTTCCACTGTGAAGCCTGGTGCCCATTGGCCTTTGGGCTGCACCCACCTGAGCAGGAGCTTTCTTGCCCAGCTGTTGTCCGTCAAGATGAGCGCCTATCACTTACACAGTGTGTTTATGCTGACCAGCTAAATTTTTCCTGTTCCTGTCTTCTTCAGTCTGCGATCCTCCAGTGGGGGCAGGCATGTGGACAGTGGCTCTTCAGTCCCTTTTTCCCTGGAGGTAGAGACAGGGAGATGTTGCTCAGAGGAATTTCAAAGACACAAAGAGAAGCTGATGACAAAATCTGCTGGAATTCGTACCTGTAATTCTGAATGTCCCCAAAGCCAGCTTCAGCTTCTGCCTTTCCCATGATTTGGTGATTTAAAGTCCACCGGCCCTTGAGCTCCAAGAGGGCATAGATTGCCATCAGTTTTGATAACTTCTGTGGCCCTCGCATGTAAAACAATTCCAAACATATAGTAGACACTCAATAAATTAATTTATTCTTGTTCTCAATCTATTCTCCCTTGCTTTCAATCAGTGACATATATAGGAGTATAAAATTCTTTGCCAGAAACATTTTTAATCAGTTCTGAGAGTTCAAGTTAGTGTTTCTGTCCTAACTCCACACCTACTATGACATGGAAGCATTCTGCACATTAATATGGCCAGAAAGTGTGCCCTGCTGCCACCTTTTCTCTATGTAAAACTATCCTACACTGTCTGAAATAAGATTCATGTTCCTCTCTGATGACGTGAGACTGGAAGACTCTGGGATGGGCCCAGCACACCCGCTACTGCTGCGGGGCTTTGAGAGAGCTCTGTATACAGGGAAATTGGGATGCTGGGACTCACTTTTCATGTTACAGATTTTTAAGTTACTGTTCAATGATCTGATTCGGGTTTCTGCTGTGTGTGTAGCTGTGTGTGATGTGTGTGTGTGTGTGTGTGCACATGTGTGTATGTTTTCATGGATTTTTACACAACTAGTAAAAAAAAACAATTTAGGTTTAACACTGTACCTAATACCAATATAAGAACTCAGGAATGCTTGTAGGCTTTTATGAGACAGATGTGGCTCAGGAAAGGGATCTCTTGCTACTTCCCTAGCTTGGAAAGGAAGAGAAGGTCCTGGTAGGTATTCTGGGTGGTAGATGGTAGAATGGGTAGAGCCCAGTCCCTGCCTTTCTCTTAAGCATAGCAAACCAGTGAGCAAACCTGGTTTTAGCAATCAGGATAGGGACAGCAGAGGTAGCCTTGGCATAGGAAGGGGGCCACATATGTCCCTTCACTAGCTCAGAAGTCCAGTTGAACTGGGGACACCTCGGTTCTGCGCCAACATATCCCAGCTCATGAAGTCGCTCTGTCCCTCTCCCCAGCCTTCGCAGTGCAGTGCTTACTGCTCACCAAAGGATTTCTAGACAGAATGGAAAGCACTTTAGGAACTTCATTTTAACACAAGCAAGTGGCAAATGGGATACAGAGATATGAGGATCTCTTTGAGGGTTCCAGGCCTGGCCCCCAATATGACAACCCACAATCAAAAGCACAGTGCCAACATCTCTTTCCATAGAACGTGTCATTAAAAGCCCTACTGAGGTGTTAGAGAAAATGGAACCCAACCATGTTGCAATTTAGCATGTATGTCATGTTTGGGGAGCGCGTGAACGTCCTAATATTCATTGCCCTAGAGAGCACAGAAAGGGCGACACATATGTCCTCCTGGCAAGGTGAGTACAGTAGTTTCCAAGGACAGAAGCTGGACCCTGCCCCAAGGGAAAGGCCTTTTCCTGGAGCACACTTTCCATTTCCCCTTAGTACCTGCTCTGAGGGTTGATGATCTATTCCTCCAGGTCCAAGAGGTCTGCAGCAGGAGGGGAAGGCCTTACAAGGAGCAATTCATTAAAAGAGGTGATACATGGAATGCAAGAGGCTGGCACAGGCTGGGTTGGCAGATTTCTCTGTGTTCCCAGGAGAAGCCTGTTTCCTGGTGGTATAAGGTGAGGAAAGGAGGAGACCTGAGCTTGAGAGACATAGGAATGAAAACAGGGAAGAGAAAAACATGGGGAGCAGGGAAGGGTGGAGGAAACATTCAGACCACTTTTTTTTTTAAACCCAAATGCCCACTGAGAATTTACTTCCTTGCAACAGTCAGGGAAGAAAAAAATTTTTTCTAGAATAATCTGTTCATTGAACAGCACCTCCCGAGCTCCTCTTGAGCATCTGCCCTTGCATGGGGCTTTGGGGACAGAGCAGGGCTGTGACACAGTCATTGTTTGCCAGCTCCTCAAGAAGATGACCCTGTGGCAGATGTACCAAGTCCCCTCACTGTCAAGCCTGTCTGTCACGCAGAAGCCAGAAATCTAAAAAATCCATCTTTCTCAGACTGTCTTGCAGCTGGAGGCCCAGATGTGACTTTTATTTACTCGCTCAGTACATGCTTGCAATTGGAATGAGTCAACACCAGGGAGTCAGGCTGCAGGGCACCTTCCACCTCGCTGGCGAGGATCCAGACAAAGGTGATTGTGGAGGCTCTATCAGTAGGTTGATGTTCCAAATTTACAAGCAGCTTCTCAAATCACCAATCCCCTGACTGTGGCAAGGACAGCTGCATCTTTAGGGCCAGCCTTCTGGTGCATGGGATGGACTCTATCTCTGTCCTGTTGGCAGCATCTTGACCAGCGGTGCTGGCAAATATCTAATCATCTGTTCTTTAGAGGACAAAAAAGCTTTGATAGCAGTTACCAGTTTCCATGGCATAAATATTTCCCAAGTGGCTGTGTCCATATGCATCATTATATTTTGTTTGCACTGAATGAATATGACAGATGTAAACAAACTCAAGAGCATAGAGAAGAACAAAATGTAGTAAAATAATTAGATGAGATTTGAGTATTTGGTACCTTTGCTTCTCATATCACTCACTTAATTATATGTTTGCAAAATGTAAATTTTAATAATGACTGTGTTTCACAACCAGCTAGCAAAAATTCCTGAAAAGTTGACAGCCCTTGAGAGCTGTGCAAACTACCTCCAGCACACTTCTGATTCTAACCCACCATAGAGGTTATGAGCAGGGAGTTCCTTAGATGTCAATGGTCTCCTGAGTTTATGTGGCTGATGATATTCTCCAGCCAGGATAGCATAAAAGGCCCAATCCAGGGGATGCCAGAGTGGTGTCAGATATACCATGCTCTGCAGACTTTCTGCCAATGCAGGGGAGTGGGGTGGAGAGCGAACACATAGTCCCCACACACAAAAGTACAATGTTGAAATATGTTTCTCAGTATTCAGAGGCTGAAAGGTACTATACACAAGTGCTCCGGGCGGTGACCTACCCATGAAGGAACCCCATATTGATTTTCCTCCCTTTTCTATCTTACTTCCTATTATGTTCATATCTGGATTTCCCCCACAAGCTTCCTGAACTTATAGGTGGGGCTTTGGAGAGATGGTTGGACCTTGAGGGTGTAACGCTCATCACTCTACTATCCCACTGATGAGTTTATAGCTAAATGTGATGTTGGAAAGTGGAGTTTGGTTGCCAGAGGTGGGTCCCAGGGAGTATGCTTTGGAAGAGTTTGTCTCCCTCCCTGGCTCCTGCCTCGATGCTCTCTGCTTCCTGCCCACCATACCATGAGCAGCCCTCCTCTGCCATTGACCTCTGCAATGCTCTCCTGCCGTGGAGCCAGCCAACTGTAGACTGAAATCTCTACAAACTCTCAACCGAAATAATCTACTCTTTCTTTTAGTTGTGGGTGTCAGGTATTTTGTCCCCAGTGACTGAGACACTTCCTGATTCTCTCAAGCCTCCTGCTACTAATCTCCAAATAAACTCCTTGCACCCTAAATCTTATCTCAAAATCTGTTTGGAGAATAGCCAAATTAAGGCAGAAAGGGATTTGTACAACAGTGGAAACAAAACACACAGTAAAGATAAGCAAAAAAGTAGAGACAAGCAAAAAAAGTATTCCCAAATACTTTACTATGGTTCTCTATGATCCAATATTTATGAGGCCCAGCAGGTACTGAATGCCTTGTCGTGTCAGTTATAGTGTTGGGCAGTGTCCCCTGCTTCTTATATCAGCATAACGGAAAGGTATACACCAGTGGAGAATATCGTACAAAGAACATTCCTTCACAGATAAGAATCACATAGTATGAGCATTTCAACAAACCATAGAGATCTCTAAGTCCAGTGCTCTTGTTTTTCAATCAAGGAAACTGAGGCATGAAGAGGGAAAAGACCCTCCAGGGGTCACTTTGAAAATCAGCAGCAGTAGTGGAACTAGGAACTGGTGTTCTGATTGCCAGTAGAGTCCCCTGTGCACTGGGGTAGCAAAGACTCCTGACCAAAGCTCTTTTCCTTGCAAAGATGATAAGAAATTGCTCCTCTGCTCCTCAGGAATTCCCACTTCTTTTCCTCAGTGTTGTAAAATTGTCTCAGCTCACGAATTTGCTAAGTAACAATTCCCTGGGCAATGTTGTTAGAAATTCTAAAGTTGGAATCCCAAGTTATAGTAAGACTGGATAGAATGAGAGCCCCAAGACCAACAGAATTCATCTCTGAAGCAGTAACTCACACAGAAGCATGGTGTGACTATCCAGGAGGGATGGTCCACTCTCTGGGCATTGGGCCATTGATTCTGGGGGAGGGGAAAAAGCGAGATCATCCCCAGAGCTCCTTGAGTACTATGCTTCCATCTCAAGCACCAGAGATGACTTTCCTGAGGATCAACAAAGTCTGCTAGGGAATAATGAAGGATCACTCCCATTAGCATGGCAGTGAGTAGAAATGTTCCAGGTTCTCTCCCACCCAGAATCCTCAAGACAGGCTCATGGAGGTAGGTGTTGTAATGCTCATTTCCAATGAATAACTTAGGGTTAAGGATGAACCCAAGCTAACATATATGCAAGGACATCTGGGCTTTAAACTCAACCCTGTATTTGGAAATCTAAATTTGAAGGATTCTCTCAGCCGTCAAGGCCCACTACAGAACAACAAAATGCCACTCTCAGGCAGAGGTGTCAATTTTATCATGCATCAAAGAATAGCAACTGGTACAGAAGGCCAGAATGTAAGGTATCCTGCATGGCACAGGGTCAAGGGCCTTCAGAGAGAGTATGTAGAGTTTTGAAGACAAAACTGATTGGTTTGGGGTGGATCTGGAAAGAAACAAAGGAGTTATACATGGAGATGAGGTGAGTCCCCTCACGAGGCTGGGCAAACCCAGAGGTTACGTCTGTCTCAAGTGAGAAGATATTATTGAAAGGGGACAGGAAGAATCATTCTGGAGAATCCACAGCCTTGGAGACCAGGTCCAGAGCCAGAAGTCATAACTACAAAGGAATCAAGATTTGAACCTGAGGTATAGATGTCAGGTCATACACGGGAGAAAAAAAACCAAGAGAACAGAAATCTGGTGGGCAGGGGGGACACTGGCATCATCTAAAACTGTGCTCTTATGTCCCTGGATAAGCACACCTCTACCCTTTCACTCAGAAAAGGTGACCCTTTCTGATCCACTACCCAATCCAGTGATTCTTGCTCTCAAGTCAGCAGGGGATGCTGCTCCATGTTGTTTCCTGGGGCCAGTGGGTCATCCATACCTCCTTCCCAAAGCTGCTTTGAAGGATGAATGGAATTTGACCAAGAAGTGATGGTGGTGGGAAATGGGGGAAGGAGGAAGAAGGCTGACAATTCCCCAGCAGGAACAAAGCAAGACAATGGCCAAGCACCCTCGGTGGGAAAATGGATTAGCCTGGGATCTATAGCAGGGATGGACATGTTGGCATGGAAAGACGGTAAAAGGGAAAGGGGGCTAGTTGAGAAAAGTCACCATGTGCGGGTAGTCAGAGGTCTTGATCAACACCAAAGAATTATTCTGTGTACTTAATGCAGAATCAGTGAAGACCTTTGGGACAGGGTAGTAATATCTGTAGATATGCCTAGAAGAACATTTCTGTGGCCAGTTGGTGTGAGGTCAGGGAGGCAGGGCAGAGATGGACCAGGGGTGCCCCTGAGGGCTGTGTTGACTCTAGTGAAAATATTGCTGCAATGATCCCTTTAGGAAAAGCATCCTTGGCTGCAAGGATTCTCTGACCTGGAAGCCAACGCAGGAGGAGATACCCTTTCTCAACATTGTCTGTACATCCTGGGCCTCATATTAAATCCTGGCACTTATTCCATAGAAATGAAGACGCGCGACATCGTAGAAAATGCCCTGCCAAACCGGGTGAAACAAGAATTTAAACATCCTTTTTGTGTAACCTATAGCGCCCATTGAGAAACGCCTGTCCAGCCAAAACTCAATTTCGGTCTTTTTAATTCAAGTGCAAATGCATCGAAGGCTCAAATAACAACATCAGATTGGTTAATCAACTTTCATCCTATATTTATATTGCAACAGGGAGATTTTACAGTTTTCTGCAGCTCAGCCCTGATATTCTGCAAGAGCCAGCTAGCATTTTATGTCCCCTTAAAATTGCAAACCAGAGGCCCCCGTGCTGTCAGCGACCTGCCATCCTGCCCGCTAACCAGCTCTCTTGCCTTTCAGGACGGGGCCAGTTGGTTCCGTTTCCATTCTGAGCATGTAAGGCCCTGCGGGAGGAATAGGTTTTATGTTTTCCTGGAGAAATGAAAATCGCTTTTTGCTCTCATCATCACATCACCACGGAGGGATGCCAGTGAAGCTGCAGAACAAGTAAAATTACTGAAAATATTTTAAACTTAATTTTCTGTGTCAGGCAGACCCGTAAACCCCCTCATCGCTGGCCTGGCTAAATCCCTCTGAGATTCCTGATGCTCATAGGCTGGGCTCAGATGTTGCAGCCTGGTGCACGAGGCCCTTCGGAATTTTGGCTCTTCCTCTGTTTTTCTCAAGAAATGACTTTCTGGAACTTGGGAAGTTCCCATCATCATGCTGGTACCGGGAATCCAGCTGTGAGCAACAGCATCGGCCCTCCTTCCATGGGGCGTGCATTCTAATGAAGACGGCACACAAATAGCACACGGATAGCAAATGAAATTAGTAATTACAGACAGTACATGGGCTGTGAAATGAGAAAAGACTCAGAGAAAAAGTGAGAGGAAGGTGGAATGGGAAAGAGGACGCTCCCGAGAAGTGAGCTGGCCAGGCGGAGGGACCAGCGAGTGCGAAGGCCCAGAGGAGAATCCAGGGCGGGCAGGCTTGGGAGGCAGGAGGAAGACAGTGTAATCAGAATGCGTGGGTCAGAGGTCCGCCGCAGACAGCAGGGATGGGCGGGCAGCAGCTTCTTTGTGGATCTCATGGGTCTGGGCTTTGCTGCAAGCACCAAGGGAGAGGCACAAAACTGAGGTTTCAAAAAGATCCCTTTGGTCGCACCAGGGAAGATGGACGAGAGATAGGAAAAGAGAGATTGGAGACCACGATGGGACCTCTGCTCTGAGAAGCCAAAATGAAAGATGACATTGAGAGTTGAAAGGGTAATCCAGGTGTGCCAGTGAGCTGACAATCATTTATCTAGCACAACCCTTCTGCTAATTATTCCTCCACCCTCCTGGGCTTTACACTGTCTTCTGAACATCTCATGCCTTTTCCCGACTCAGGCCGTTTCTCCTTTCTCCCCTGCTGAACTCCTATTTATCCATTAAAACCCAAAATTAAAATTTCTTTTCTATTCCATCATCCCTAGAAAGCTATTCTCCCCCTTTTGAGTGCTCCTACCATCTTAGGTCACCATTAAATTTAATACACATTGATTTTTATGTACCTTGGAACAGTTCAGTTTTTTTAAAATAAACTTCAAATATGCCACCCCTGCTAAGCTGTAATAAAAAGGAAAAAGATGTACAAGTTTCTGAGTTCCTAGCACTCTCACATTGAAGAGAAGTGTCCCTAATTAATGCTGAATGAATAAATTGCAGCCAATGACAAGAAGTAAATGACCTCACTTCAGACAGAATCAGGAATTACTGCACTGAGAAATGACTGCCTTGGGTGACTTTTCTCCCAAACAGACAGCCCTGGTATTTTGGAAACAACGTTTCAAATGCTCAAAGTGGGTGGGGGGAAGAGTCTTCCAGCTCTAGTACTCAGTCCTGCAGCTTCAGAGTTATTTATGGAAATTATGACCAACACTAACACGATAATTAAAACCAAATTGAACACCTATTCTCTAGTGCTTAGATTTGGTAGGAGCAAAGAGGAATCCAGTGCATATCTGAGCTGCCTTAATTATAAACTCCTTGTAATCAGCATTACTTTTCCTGGTTACATTTCACAGTTAATTTGTTTTTCCCACACAAATCGAATTCCATACCCAAGACACCAAGTTTATTGTATTACTGCACTTTTTTTAAGGTTCTAGTTTTTTAAAATAATAAACCCCACAAGAACAATTAATTTCTAAAAATGAAACTCTCCCTGTGTGGGCTTAAGATTAATGACATTTGTTTATTATTAGATGATCTGCTTTCAATAAGTGGTACAAAGAAGAATTGGCTCCCAGTCTTGATGTATTTATTTTCAGAAGCCAAATAGTTATAAACAAAATCAAATGTGATTCTCCAAAATGGTAACAGGTTATTAACTTCTTAAGCCATTCCCTGAAGGATTTT
>NW_022900944.1:30098759-30150492 GCF_012274545.1 Fukomys damarensis
TTCTAAACCAAAGGAATTTCTATCTGCCCTGGAAAACCAGCCCAAATGTTGATTCCAAGCTCTTGGAGCAGGGTCTGGCATGAGATTTTTCCTAATGCTCCTCCAGGATTCCAGATTGAGTTACTTGCTCCCCAAGCCCTTTCCAACTCAACTATAATTCTACTCCTTTTCCTAGGTAGACACACACCTAGGTCCCACTAAAGTTGGGATTACCATGACCATGAACCAGGAGGTGGGTCAGGGATCCACCTAGGGCTCTGTGCCTCCAACACAGCCCTATTGTCCAGCAGAAGTCCTGGGAATGGCCAGAGCTTCAAGAGCTTTTGGTGCAACAAGAACACTGGACCTACAATGACTCGATACCCTCCTGGGAGGTATCATCCTGAAAACAGTATGGGTCCCAGCCATTGTCCATGGGGGTGACACGACACCCTTGAAGAGCGAGGGAAAGAGGGAGAAAGAATGAAGGTGGCTGGTGGGTCCAGGAGTTGGGGTGGTCGTGACAGCACCTGCCTATCTTCTGCCAGGTGGAGGTGACCTCAGCACAAAGCATCTGCTCCCTGCAAACCCCCCTGTTTCTGAGTTCACTGTATGTCTCTTGCCCTGGTTATTTCTCTTTTTCTCTAGGGCATTCTGGGTAGAAAATTCTGTCTGTGTTGAAAATAAGGGAAATGGGTTCTGTTTCCTGCAGGTGCAGGAGGGGGAAGATTGAAACCTCTCTGCCCAGCTTCATTTTATTGTCCTTCCTGCCAATGAGATCCTGTAAGAAGCAAGTCAGAGACAAAACTGAAAGGTTGGGAAACCCAAGAAGAGGGAGATTTGGGCATCACTAATTAGGTGGTTCCTTTCCATTTCTGGTGATGTTTGACTGTTCTGATGATCTTGGTGTTGTTCTCCTTAGTCCAGTATTTCTATATCATTGGAGGAGCTTGATAAGCCTACAGATTCCTGGGCACCACCTCAGAGTCTAAACACATGGGAAGAGGGTGGGAATAGCACGGGGCAGTTTTATCAGCTCCCAGGGGATTCCGAGATTCTCTACAGAGCAAAGCCCTGATCTAGAGAGGAAGGAGCATAGGACTGGGGACAGAACACTTGGATTCAAAGAGGTGTTAATGTCCTCCAGGGTCTTGGCCTTGGAGCCCCCACTGGGCTTTTGTCTGCTGATCTACAAAATACAGACAATAAATCTACACAGAACTCCAGTGTAAAATCACTTGTCGTGAGGCCTGGTCCAAAACACGTTCACTGCTAGGAGCTGCCCTTGAAAAGGAACTTGCTTGGACCTAAAGCACTAGGTTAGATGTAGCAGGGCATGAAGAGCCACTTTTTCCCATATTCTAGGGAGACAAAAACAAAGAGAAAGGAAGGAAAGCTCCATATTGTGTAGTAAGGACTAATCATTTCTAAATAGTGACATTAGTCTGAAGTTGAGGCCAGCATGACTTCCACGTTCAGCTATCTTCAACTTTTTCTGGATTCACATATTAGGAAGAGTCAAATATGTTCAGAGAGTGAAGTACCTATTCAACAAGGGCACTGGTTGATGGACAAACCACGGGAGGATCTGTTGTCCCTTGGCACTGAGCTGAATTCAGAGCAGGGACAAGGGAGGCTGACACCCACTTTAGTTCCCTGATAGGATACTGCCAAGGCCCCCGCAGCTAGCCCTAGCTCCACATGTTCAGGTAGAGAGACAAGTAAAGAAGATAAAACCATAATCCTAGCCCTAGCCTTCATCTCCATTCTTTAGAACTGCTAGGCCAAAGTTTGGAAAGGCCACTCATCCTTCAAAACTCAGACACACCATTGAATCTTAAACTAAACTATAGCTTCACACATACAATGTAATTTAAACCTTTCAAAGGAAAAAGATGCCGAAAGAGCAAAAAATAAATAAATAAATAATTTAAAAGAATTTAAGCAATTTAATGCAAAGCAGGAAAATAAAATGAAATATATATTTGTTTGTTTTAAAACTATGAACATTTCCAGACCAAATTGGAAAAATATCCAGCTATATGATATTTATGAGTTATACAGAAAGTTCAGAAGCAAGTAAAGGCAATACAAAAGTCATACTAGTCAAATACAGTTGCTTCTCTAGAGTCACTGTAATTATGTTTTACATATTCACTGTGAACACTGTATCGTTTAGCACCCAACCATTGCTCCCAGGAGAATACAGGGTAAGGTTTCTGCAAGCCTCTGGTCACAATATTTTCATCCACAGTTCAAACAAAATCCTATGTTATTTGTGTCTATTTAAAGGCATCTTGTTTAATATATCTTGATTCACTCACCTTGCATTCACATCAGCAGAACAATTGCTCACATCTGAAAAAGGATTTATCTAACTTGTATTTCCTCTGTAAAGCACACACACCATACCGCTTAGGAGACATTACAGCACTCCAGCACAGCACCTGAGTGATTTTAAATTATAAAATCACCAAAACAAAGCAAATATAGAGTTACATCCCAGAAGAGACACGGATTTCCGGTATGAGAGTTGAAGCCAGGAGACACAGGGCCACTGTGTTTTAGTCCAGCTGAGAATGTACCAGGTGATTCAGATCTTTCCACACTCTGCACATCTCCAAAAGTGACCATGTATTGGTTTGAGGGTAACAAATAGAGGTCACAAGTAGGCGTGTTCATGATCTATGAATAACGAAGATCAGTCAATCTAGTAAAAAGAAAAATGGTGCATCTATATTAATATACCAACTAGTTTATCTAGTGTGAGAAACTGAAAGTATAAATAAGGACTGAAAGATATAATAGATAATGTGAAATGGGAAGGAAAGGGGCAAAGGGGAAGGGGAAGGGGGAGGGGAAAGGAAAAATGGGGATGCAATTAACATGAGAGAAAGAAAACCGGGAAACAAAGTCCTTGTAGATAGGGAGGAGTTGAAGGGAGGGCAGGGGAATGGGGAAAAAACAAGAACCAAATGGATTATGTAAAGGTGCACATTTCCAATGATGAATGTATTATGTATGTCTTAAATGTACCAATAAAATTAATTAATTAAAAAATAGAAAGCAAAAAATGGCTGGAAATTTAGCTCAGGGTGAGGGCTCTGGGTTCAGTCCCCATCACTGCCAATAAATAAGTAAATAACCAACCAACCAACCATAGAAAAAAATATATATACTAACCAGTAGTCAGTAAATGAGGCTGAGACAATTGGCCATCCCTATAAGAAAAAATATCTAAGCAGAATAAAATTATACCCCAACTGCAGAGCACACACAAAATTAAATCCAGATGATTTCCAATAAAAATACCAAAATTTGTGGTGGTAGTGGTCAGAATGGTGGAGTGTGTGTGTGTGTGTGTGTGTGTGTGTGTGTGTCTTTGGCAAGCTAATTGTAAACTAGAAATGTGAAGATCCAAGAAAGTGGAAGACACCTTTGAAGAAGAAGGAGGAGGAGATTTGACTTGCTGTTCTTTAAGACTTCGTCGAAGTGCAATTAATTAAGCTGTACGGTATTGATATAGTAATAAACAAATAGATTAGCACAACAAAACATAAAACAGAAAGGAACCCACACATATTTAGACACTTATGACATGGAGTAATGGAGAGAGGAATCTTTTAAATGAAGTGTTGGGGAAGGCCTGGATATCCACATAGAAAGAGATAAAACTGACCTCTACGGTACACTGTATCTGCAAACTGGAATAACGCAGATGTCCAACCACAGTAGAATGGATAAATGCACTGTGGAATGTCCATCTAGTGATATAACAGACCATCATAAAACTGAACAAACTATATACTTCTCCTGTGCTAGTCTCACAGACCGATCACTGGGAGAAGGTATTCAGGCAGGAAACACAATGCTATAGGTTGTGTGTGTCCCCCAGGCTTGGAAGCCAGTTCCCAATGGGTTGGTGTGGAGGTGATGTAACCTTTAAGAGGCAAACTCCAGAGGACGGTGTTTGAGTCATTAGGGGCACTGCTCCTGGAAGGACTTAATGTAGTTTCTGTGGGGTTGCGGTTAATTCTTAGAAGAGGGTTGTTAACAAAGACCAAAACCAGTGCCTCACCATTCTCTGGCTCCTTGTCTCACCCACTGACCTCTCCGTCTCACGTGTACTCCTGCTCTGATGCCACCTGTTGTGACGCACACAGCCACTGGGATCATCCCCAAAGCCTGAGCATACGGCAGCCCAGTCTTACATTTTCAGCCTTCAAATCTGTGAGCCAAAAAAAGAATATTTTCTTGATAAAGTACCCAGGCTCAAGTGTTTCACTGTAGCAACATTAAAATAGACTAATGAATCTTACATTAATGTAGCACTGTATTTAGATATAGCTTGAAAAATATGAGTAAAACTAAACAATACAGCTGAAGGACGTTTAAATGCTTATTTAGGAAGTATTATCTTTACTCTCTCATTTTAAAGATGTTTAAATACTTAGTAAAACTGTGATGAAAAGCAATAACAGGGTTGCCATCATCACTAAGACAGTGATTAATTCTGGCAATCTGAAGAGTTTATAGTTGATACCACGCAATGATAGGGTTTCTGTTGAAAGATATTTCTGTAGTAACCCAAATGTCCATCCAGAGGAGACTGGATAAATAAATCATATAAATAATTGCCTTTTTAAACAGAATGTACTCTACAGCAGCTGAAATAAAGGAACTGTACCAGACAGATTTGAACAAATATATTCTTTTGCCACATTTGATTTCCTATGTTCTTTAGAGAAAACAAAGCACTGCACTATTAAAGTGATCTTTTTAACACTTTTAGATCCCATTTCTCTCCATCTCCCACTCTCCCAGCCTAGAGGCAAACACTGTTTTGAAGTTAGTGTGTGTCTTTCCTGTGTGCATTTTTATTTCCTTACCTATGCACTACATGCTGTACATAGATGTTCACTGTATTATATATGTATCCTTGTGCAAATTACTTTTCCCATCCCTCAATATTAATTTCTTCTGATTTGTCCTTATGGATCATATTAAATCTGTCTGGTACATAAATGTGTGTTTATTTCATTATTTTTCTGTATATATAGATTTTTTAAAAGAGTTGAAATAAAATAAAAATGGAGAACATGTCATTCCCCATACCACAAAGTGATAACACAGAGTAACACAATATCTTGCACACTTAGGAGTGTTGGTGTTTTAATTTTGTAAAGTCCCTTGGCTCCGCTGGAAACAAGTTGGAAATAAGAACAGAGGTGCAAGTCTCTCAAGTGCTCTGGTGCTCCCATCCACCAGGTACACTGCTTGGTCAGGGTCCTACATGCGCTGCCTTCCAGAGTGACACATATTTCACTGTGTTGTAATTGCTATTTATGTGTCCTTCTCCCCCACCAGCCTGGGAGCCCTAGGCACCAGCAGAGTCTTATTCATCTCCTGTGGCACATAGGAGGTGACAGTAAACACAGACTAACTTGCAAATAACAGCATGCACCAGCCCGCTGCTGACTTCAGTGAGATGAGGATGTGGTCTTAAATTACACTGCACCTCATGCTTGCAAGGAGTCTTTCGGTGCTCTGGGATGGGTGTCTTATAAGTACATCTATCTACAAATGATAGACTCTTCTGAGAATGGAGCGCAGAGCAGAATCTGTGTTCTTAGTCTCTGCTTTATGAGTATAGATCACACCAAATGGTGCAAACATTAACATTGATATAGCACACCTTTATGCATATTTTTGCACTGAGACCCAAAGAGACTACAGCAGCATGGAAATGGTTGTTGCACCAAATTGGGGAAATTATACTTTTCTCCCTATTTCCCTAATTTCTGCCATATAGTTTTATCATTCTAATGAAAACTTAGAAATATGAAAAATATTTCATCTATGACACCGTGAATAGATGAAATAGGATGGCAAGTGTTGCAAAGTTTCAACACACTTAATTCCCCACTCTTCAAGGTTTCAATTTGAAATGAGCAATAAATAGATAATTGGAATATATATGTAATTAGAATAGATACATATGTGTACATTTATATTTCAATAAAATAAATAATACAGGCAACAGTGTTATGGACATGGCAAAATTTAAGAGCTATTTCTGCAAGAAATTCTGTAAACAGGCTTAAAAAATAGAATTTTGGTTTTCATATTGATGTGTCCCTGGTAAAGACCAGGAGCCTTTATACTTGCCAAGCTCTCTGGGTGATTCTAATTTTAGCAGTTCTCAGACCACAGTTTGGAAAAATATTGAGATAGAGGAAGAACAAATCTGGCTGGGCTTTAGTTCCTACTCAGGAAAAGCAACGGTGACATGGCATGGATGGCACAGAACCCAAAACTCAGAGACATTGGGTGAAGATGAATAAATGTGGCTAAGGTAAGGGCAGTCCCCAGAATGGATGGGACCAGCTGTCTCTCAAGATTCCCTGAGGCAGAAGGGCTACAAGTTAAGCATTTGGTAGACAGGGCAGAGGTCTATCTGTAGTGACTGAGAGAGGAAAGAAACAGTGTCCCAGGACACCTCTATGAAACTAGGAACACAGCTACCAGTGACAGCCATTGGAAGACATTACCAGTCCTTCCACCTTCACAGAGGTCATGGCCCTGTGCAAGTCAGAGTTGACCTTAAGAACTGCAATTTCCCATATTTTCTGGACCCAAGTTTTTGAACAAGGACCCATCCATTCAAAATCTGTCAAAACTCAGTACTTTCTTAGTCATAGGAAAATGGACATTCTCTACAAGAAAATGAGAAATACAAGTAAAAGAGAATTCTATGAACTTCAGAGAATGTTCAGTAGTTCACACAAGAGCCATCATCAGTACAGCTGGTGCAGAGCCATGTGGGGTTGATAGGGGATAAAGTGAAGTGGTACAGGAGGGAAAATGGTAGAGGCAAATCATAGGGCTCTTATGGACATGGTACAATTTTACTAACTTTTCTCTGAGAGTGTTTAGAAATCTCTGCAGGATTTAGAGCAGAATGATGACGTAACATGATATATTATGAACTGATCATTCTGGCTATTGTGTCAATGGTGGAAGCAGAATAGCATTTAGGAAGCCTATTTCACAGTCCAATTGAGTAAAAATGGTAGTTTGGCCTAGGATCAGAACAGCGGTGGTAGTGAGAAATGGTCACATTCAGGATGCATTTTGAATGTAGAGCCCATGAAATTGGTTGTGGACTTTATCTGGGGTGTGAAAGAAAAAAGTGTCATGGATGACTGAAAAGTTCTTATCCCTAGCAACAAAATGGATGGAATTGGCAATAACTGAGAAGAGAGAAACTTCTACAGAAGTTAGAGTGGGTGGAACAAATGCGACTTTGGCTATGGACAGACTGGGATTCAGATCCAAGTGAGACAATATCTGAGCTGCTGGTATCTTGGCTTGATGTCCAGGGAAAGGGTCTGGAATAAAGATGCAGTTGGGGAAATATTAGGGCACTACTGAATGCAATCAACAGAGCAGAGTTTCTAGAACTGAACTCTGGGATGATCCATCCCCTAACTAAAGGTCATAGAAATGTAGAGGAAACACCAAGAGACTCAGAAGGCACAACATGGGAGGAAAACAAATAAACTTGGTACCCTGGAAGCTACATGAAGGAGAGGGAAAGGGTCGTTTGTGTCAAGTGCTGCTGCTAAATCAAATAAGATTTGGATGAATAACTGATCTTTGAGTTCTGTACCAAGTAGGTCATTGGTGACCTTGATGCTCATAGCTGTAAGAGGATGATGAGGTCTGATTGGATGGGCTTAAAAGAGGTGGTGGGAAGATAAGTAGACTCCTGTGAATAGCTTGTGCTACAAGAAGGAAGTAAACAAGAAGTAGAGGTAGATCATGGTGGATGTTGTTTCAAAGAATAGATATTTTCTAATGGAAGTTATAACATGTAGGTGCACCAATGGGACTAATCAAGTAGGAAGACACAGACTAACAATGTTGAAGAAAAGGAAAACTACTATATAAAGGAATATTTTAACCACTAGTATCTTACAGAGGATGAAGCCAGGGAGTTATTTCATTATGGACACACAGCCAGTAATCTATGGATTAGGATTCACATTGTATCGGCCTTCTGAAGGATTCCCACTGCTTTGATTCGAACATTCCTTCCACTAAAGTTTAAGTTCACCTCTTCCTTCATATAGCATCTTCAACTATCCAAGCTAGAAGTGATCTCTTCTTCCTCCCCTTGACCTCTTATAACACTTAATCTTGATGTTTTATTACAGCTATTTATATCCTGTCTCCTACAATATTGTAAATGTCTTGAAGGTATAGAATATTCATTATAACCCTCTTTATCCTTCCTGTCCCTTAACACAGTGCCTAGCACATGATTGGACCTCAACAAATATTCACTACAGGCAGGCATATGGGGAGGAGGAAGTGGAAGGGAAGAAGGTCTTTTTTTCCAAAGATTCCTTGGTGTCTTGACACCTGATATATTAAGGCCTGCTTTCCCTTCTGCAGAGTATGGGACTGTATTTACTTTAAACTTTCCTCCTAGGAGGTATTACATTTTTACTCATGTCTTGTTGTTTCCTGGACCTGATTGGACTCACCACTTTTTGTTAATCATAAATCAGACACTCAAAAACTCTGCAGAGGGTGAGGCCTTCCATATGTGTACCTGTTCAGTCAACAACCACCTGGGCGGGGATTTTTACCATCTGCTAATTGCACCTGGGAAGAAATTGCAGAAGGATCCTGTGCATTTCAGTTCACAAACCCCTGTTGGTCTCCTGCTCAATGCTAGATCTTATGCTGAGGAAAAGAGATGGTAGGAGAAGCAAGATGCTATTATTGCTATCACCAGGTTCACATCTTATGGGGAGGGTGACAGATAACAACAGAGCCAGAGTCAAGATTTCCTGACCAACTGATTTTCTCATTATTTAAAATTAATATTTTAAAATAATCATTTGCTTATTTTACAAATATGGAAACAGGTGCAAAAAAATGGACAAGATCTTTATTCTAGGTCACCCAACAAGTTACTAATGGAAAGAACAAGACTTTCTGACTCCCAGAATTGAACAGATCAGTCTTTTAAATCTTTTGGAAACTTAGTAATTGGTTTATTTAATTCCTTAAGGAGGTTAGTTATTTTTCAGTGTGTTGGCTGGAAGATTCAGAGGCATCAAAATTCTGACACCGGAGGATTCTTTCTGAATGCAAAAGTTTCTGGCCATCCCTGTGTTTGGAATCCTTCAGTGGCTCCTAAACACCTTCAGGAAAAAGCCTAATACCCTTTGCAAGGCCTCAATCCACTTTTACAGTCCCCTCTCCCAGAGTGAGCCCACATCTTGATCCTATCTGGGACAGCGGTTTACAGTACAGATACTGGTGTCCAAGCTAGTTTTAAATAGTCTGCTCCACATAGACTGACACTTCTTTGACCTCTCCGATCCTGCCTCTACATAATATGAGGAGAAAAATACTAACCTTGGGATGCTTCATGAGATAATATATGGGAGGAGGTCTAACAAAATATACAACAAATAATGAAACAATCCCCTAAGGAGCTTTTAAATCGTGCTAATATTGGAGCCTATCACCAAAGAACCTGATTCCATTCTGGCATAAACCCAGGTATGGCTGTTTTGTCAATGTTACCTAAGTGAGTCTAATATGCTGTTAGGGCCTAAAAGCACTGATATAGAAACTGTGTTTTAAAAATGATTGGTTTAATGTGGATGTGAAATTTATAGATATGGCCCAATGTTCCTCCAGGCTGTGCCATCTGAGGCTACAGGCTGAATGCCCCTGCAGATCTGCCTCCCTACTGCCCACATTTGGTATGGTTCAACCCTGACCTTCTGGTGGGACTTGGACATCCTTACCTCCATCTTTTCCCACCACCTTCAGCATACAAACCTACTGAGCCACTCCACACCTTTCTCCGGCCTTCTGAAATGTGAGAAACAAGCACCACCACCAGACAGCATGTGGAACAGCCCTCAACATGGGAAAGGGCAGTTGATGGTAGGGGAAGAAATCTCTGGGAAAATTCAAGATCTTTTGGAAGATGCCGTGAAGAACAGATTGCACTGAGAAGCAAGGGGAGTTTCAGGGCTACAAAGAAAATCAGCTAGAAGGAAATCTTGTATGAGCAAGGAATTCTGAAAGGAGTCTTCCAACTGTAGACTTTGTGTTTTATATGCAAGGCTCTATAAAATGTCCTAGAAGACACTTTTTCTCGTTATTTGAAATTATTATTTTAAAATAATAATTTGTTTAGTTGCTTATTTTACAAATATGGAAACAGGTGCAAAAAAGGACAAGATCCTTATTCTAGGTCACTCAACAAGTTACTATGGAAAGAACAAGACTTCCTGACTTCCAGAATACAGTGTATGGGTCCAACTACTGAGACTGATTAAATTAACTGAAAATAGCTGTCTAATGGGACCAGTCTGGTGGCTTGGAGTCTTAGATACCCTCAATCAGGCAACAGGATTATCCAGGGTAAAGACAGGGAATGTTTTCAAGGAGATCATAACTATACTGGCTGGAATAGTGGGGTCAAGAAGTAGGACTTTTCTCCTGCCCAGAAGATATGGGGAGATTTAGAAATTTTTATTAAGTTGAGATCTGCTGTTGTCTGTCCCAGTATGCTCACAAATGAGGTAGGGACTTGGTCAGCTACTGATGTTACCATATCCTCTCCCACCCCCATCTTCCTCTCTCTTTACACAGATTTCAAAGCATGTGTCTAATACCCCTTTGATAGGTCAACCTTATCTATTACTTCATTACTTCGTTCCATTTCACATCTTACCTACTGGAGGACGATAAAGTGAATCAGACACATTTACCTGTCTGTGCTTATCTGCAGTGTGTAAGTTAGGGATTAAGCAGATGGTTGAAAGAAAAAAACGAAGACAATTCAGGACATCACACACTATAATAAAGCTCTAGGAACCTATAGGTTAAAGATGCCTCAGGAGATAAACTCAGAAACTAAAGATCCAAGCAATTTCTTTCATGTGTTCTCTTAGATACTGGTATTGAATGAAACTTGTGGGCTAAGTCCCAGACCCAATAGCAATTATCCTGTTAAGTAACCCCTTAATGGAGCATGATTTATTTATTTCTTGGTAATTTTCTTTGCTCTGAAGTCAATTTTAGCTAATATCAATCGAGCCACTCCTGTTTTCCTTGTATTTGTGTTTTTAATGATATATATTTATATTTATGTTTTTCTATATTTATAGTTCCAGACTGTTTATATTATTAAATTTTAAATGTTTATTATAAAGAACATATAGTTGGGACATGAATAATTGAAATAGACCATTCACATTTAGTATAATCATTGACATTTGTGGTTCAAATCTACCATTATATTTTTGTTTTCTGTTTTTTCTCTCTGTTTACATTTCTGTTTTTCCTTTTCTTGCTTTCCGGGGATTACATGAACATTTTTTAGAATTTAATTTTTAATTATTCATAGTGTCTTTAAATCCATTTCTTTATGTATCTTTTTTAGTCATTGCTGCAATCTACTGGTCATGATTTTGCCAGATGGAGTGAAACCTTACCTTTACTGTCTGCATTCATAATTATCTTGTATATTTCATTTACATGCATTTATAATACATTAGGTAGTGCTACAACATTTTCTTCATTGTTCAGACGTACTTTAGAAAAACCCCAGAGGAGAAGGAAAGTGTATTTACCCATATTTTTGCTTACTATCTTCCTTCCCTATGCCTTGGAATTCCTTCCTTTATTGTTCCTTTTCTGTTTACAGAATTCTTTTTATTAATTACTTTAGGGTAGTGTGATGGTGACAAACTCTCTTATTTTTTCCTTTCATCTGAGTATATCTTGATTCCTGAAAGATTTTTGCTGGATATAAGAAGTCTGTTAATAATTATTTTCTTTTAGCACTTAAATATATGCCACTTTCCCTGGTTTCCCTGGTTACTGATGAAGACTCCTCTGCCATTCAAATTTTGGGGATGTGATTTCTGTTTAGCTGCTTTTAAGATTTTGTGCTTATTTTCTCTGAATCCGATATGCCTTGGTGAGGAGTTTATCCTGCTCAGCTTTTTTACTTTCTATGTTTTATTTTTGTTTTTGTTTTTGTTTTTGTTTTTTGTCAAATTTGATGGGGTCTTAGCTACTGTTTCTTTAAAAAAATTTTTTCAGGATCATCCTTTTTCTCTCGCCCTTGAACTTCAATTATACAAATATTTGACCTTTTATTATAATCCTATAGGTCCTTGAGTCTCATTCCTTTATTTTTTATCCTACTCCCTTTCTGTGATTCCTATGGGAATTACCCTTTTTTTACACTCAAGTTCACAGATTCTTTCCTCTCTTACCTCCATTCTGCTGTTGAAATCATCATTGAGCTTTTACTTCAGCTATTCTATTTTTCAGTTCTAAAATTTCCAGTTGTTTTCTTTTGTGCTTTTTATTTCTTTGCAGATATTCTCTATTTTAAATTTGTTTCAAGTGGTTTTATGATTTCTCTTGAAGTATTTTTATGTGGCTGATTTAAAATCTTGGTCAGATAATTGTATCACCAATGTCATTTCTATTGCTGTCTACTGATTGCCCTTTTTCTTTCACTTTGAGATCCTTTTGGTTACTGGATGATAGGTGATTTTCTATTGAAATCTTGACATATGCTGAGTATTATGTTATGGCAGTATGAACCTTACTTTAGACTTCCATTTTAGCCAGATTTTGCTGGCACTCCTCCCCAAGGCATATCAGATTCAGCGATTCTACCACCATGTAGTTCCTCAGGGGGACATGCCTCGTTACTACCAGATGGAATAGATGTTCAAGTTTTATCTTTTTGACAACTGAGGCATCTCATTACTGCTGGGTTGGGTGGGACTTCCTCTTCTCAATACACTTTTATTGATACCTCTCAGGTTGGAAGCAGTAAAAGTGACTCTGCTACTCTGCACTTGTCCTTCACTGACACCACAGATGTGTATGGCCTTGTTACATATGCTATAGTATCCATGGCTTCCTCCGATACCACCCAGCAGGGAGAAAAGGTACTTCATCATTCCTATTAAAAGTCAAAGTCCAGCTCATCCTAAGTGATCTTCATTTCAGTGGGGCGAAGCCTTCTTATTAGCAGCCAGCGGAGATAAATGCCCCATATCCCACTTAGACTTCTCTGACACTACGTAATGAGAGTAAAACTTACACTCATTGCATACTGTTGATGGTAGACATCTAGGTCTTGGTCTCTGCTACCCATTTTCTTAGTCCTTTGGCTATAGGAAAAGGCTTTAGGAGTTTCTCTTCTCCTCCTCCTCTTCCTCTCCCTCTTCCTCCTCCTCTTCCTTTGTATATATCTGTTGGTATTTCTAAGTGCTGGAGTCTTTAATTTCAAAACTGGGATAGATTAGACAAAATGAAGATTCAGAGATCCCACCACCATGTAGTTCCTCAGACTTCAATGTCCCTATTCAATTTGTCTTTTTCTTTCCATCTTCCAATTTTCTTATGTTTGTTTCATACATAATTTTCAGAGTTTGTATTTGTGTTTAGCAAGAGGAATAAGGAAAAGTACATCCACTCCACCTTATGAGTAGAACATAACTAGATTAATTTTAACACTGAAAAGCAAGTGTTTCTAAGTTGTTTTTTGGCAATTCCATCAAAATATAATTTCTTGAACTAAAATAGAGTGAGAGTTATAAAAATTTTTTCTTAATGAATTATGTATGATAAAGTGTAGTCTAAGTAACACGGAATAATGGTTTTCATGAAGTGAATTGAGAGTCCAAAGATTTCATTCAAATTATCATTCTTTCCCATACTGAAAATTTGTTTACTTGATTTTAAATATTTTATTAAAGCATAACACACATACAGTTAATTCACCTTTTTAGTGTACAATTTTGAGAGTTTTGACAAAAGCCTACCACCACTGTGATCAAAGTACAGAACAGTTTCAATTCTTTTTTTTTTTCTCATTGAGTTTACTGGTACATTTTAGGTATACAGTACAGTTACATTCATCATTGGAATCTTGTACCTTTACATAACAGGTCTTGGTCCCCATTTTTCTCCATACCCCTGCCCTCCCTTCTCCCCCTCCCCCCTTCCCTATTTACAGAAACTTTATTTCATTTTTTCATTTTCTCATAGGGAAAGAACAGTTTCAATTCTTATCTTTATAAAAAACCTTTCAAGAGTCTTAAAAATCCTTCGGGATATAAGCTAGGCTCTTTTCCAGGTATATGGCCTTTCTATGATCTGGACTTTGTCCCTAGCCCTAGAAGCCTAGAGTACAATTGGGGAATAAAGAAGGTTGACCTGCATAAAGCTGAGGTGACCTGCAGTTTCACCCCAACTCAAGATATCTGGATTTTTTTCAGGCTCTAATGCAAGGCAGGTAGAACATATATGTGGTGATCTGGGGATATTTAAGGCAGCAGAGGCTCAGGAACAAGATTGCTCCAAGGTCCTCTAGCCTATTGACTGATATTTTCTGTTACTGTGCCTTAAACCAAGCCATTCCAAATCCTAATAGCTTAAAGCAACAAACATTTATTATTTCTCACATGCTATGGTTCAGCAGGGCAGAACTGCTTATCAGTTAATGTCTGTGGACAGCAGGATCTCAGCTGTGCTGCTCATTCTTGGAGAGCCTTGCCCACACTGTGGAGGATGGCAACCTGGTGGGCTAAGGGGGTCTCAGCTGGATCTGCTCATCTATCTCCACATGATCTTTCACCCTCCAGAGGGCTAGCTCGGGCTTCTTCACTCAGTAGTTCCAGGCTCCCCAAAAGTAACAAGAGGGGATAACCTCTTTTCTGCCTTTAGAACAGAAATATTCCTTGTTTGCATCACATTTTCTAATGTCCCATGAGCCTAAATAAGTCCAGATTCAAGATATGGAGAAAGAGACACCAATGTTTGATGGGAAAGAACACAAAGTCACATAGTAAGGGATGGAAAGGAATTGTTGTAGTCATTTTTGTAAATGATCTACCATATTGTTCTACAGAAAGAGACAAGGCACAGGTTTCATCCTAAATGACCAAGGCAGAGATCTACAATGAACATGAACAGAGCCCAATTAAATCCCCATCTTGCCAAAGACCTGCTTCTAGTGCACCTAGAGAAAGCTCTGGGCAACTGAGTACCAGATAAATCTCTGCCTTCCTTAGCTGAGTAAACCTTTTCAGACTCCGTGTCTACCTGACCAATCACTTCAGCCTTCTACCTGGACCTTATCTCTGTTCTCACTGTCTTCTATCAGAAGTCCATGCTGCACCCAAAAATGTCCCAAAATATTTCCTCTAAAAAGCAAAACAAAACAAAAAGTGATATTCCCCTCTTTTTCCACACTAAGAGGCCAGGCATAAATTTGAAGGGCTAGCATATAGGCTTTGGAATCTATAGGTCTGCTTTCAAATCTGACTGTGACTAATTTATAGCTGAATTTGGATGCATTAATTAACCTTGCCAAACTGCTGTTTCCCATCCATGATGTGTGTTAGGGGTCTTGCACAATGCCAGGCACTTGCATAACACCTTTGATGATGGCTTAAGCCTGGAAAAATAAGTGGGGTTCTGGCCTAGAGGCGAGGGCACCCAGAGTTTCCAGGGCATCCAAAACAGAAGGGAAGTGTTTGCTTTGTTATGTTTTAACTTGCAATGGACAGAACCATCCCCGCAAAGTAATTTATTTATTGCCTCCAGGCTCATGTTTGGAAGGGTTCCCTGCTTAGTTGCAGGCTGGTTTTCCAAACATTAACATATGTCAAGAGCTCACACAAAGCTAAGGATGTAAAATCACTCTTCAGAAGGGATAGTGAGGGCAGCTTACAGAGCCAGAATCAAGGGCCAAAGCATAGACAGCAAGCAGAGTGAGCTTGGGGTTGGTGAGGAAGATGAAAATAAAGCTCTGGGTGGGAGACAAGGGATAGAACTGCCAAGGGGAAAGTTTAGCTTTTCCCAAAAATGGTGGTAGCCAATATTCTTTCATAGCCCTCCTACTATGGGCTACCTTCTTTATGCATACCACACTTTGTTTTTTCCAAATCCGTGTGAAGGCAGTATTATTCATTTTATAGAATACGGAAATGAAGTCCACAGAGGTTAAGTAACTTGCCCAAGTTCACCTAGTGTGGAGCAGAACTAAAATTCAAATGCATGTGATTGCAGATGATGCACCCTTTTTCCTGGGCCATTTTTCCCTGTCAAAGGAGGAAGGGTTCTCCCTCCTTCATTTGCTTCACCTGTCTTAACAGGTTGAGAAACTGATGCAGTAAGCTTCCCAGACCATAGTACTGCAAGAAATAGAGACATGCTCGGGAACTGGGTCACAGCTTCCCATCAACCAGATCTTTACACCAGTCCTCAGTGACACTTGGCTTATGGGTTCCTGACTGCCTTCTTCCCACAACATCCAGCTCTGCCATCAGACAAGCCTCCACATTTATGACACCTTCTGGGTCCTTGGAGTATGATAGTTGGACTGTGATAGTTGGGTTCCCAGTTTCTTTCCTTATGTTCAGACCTAGAGCACGTGGCAACTTCTGTCCTCCTCTTGTAGTCACAATAGACTTCCACACCTAACTGATCCTCACTTAGTCACAATTAAATCTCTGCAGCAGGAACTCTATAGGTTGCTGGGAAAATAGAGATAAATAACAGACTTCTCGCCTTCAAGGAGTTTGTATTCTATGGGGATGCACAACAAGCACAGGTTAATTATCAGATGACATGAGCCCTGATCTCTTCCTCACATCACTTCTACCTCTATGAGGAATCCATGCTATGCTATATAGGAAGTGGTATTATATCAGCTAAGTCAAGTAGAAATATAAGCATTCAGATAGGGCTGGGCTATCAAGAGAGTCAGGGCAAAGATGAAAACTCATTATAACTGTGGTCAGAGGCACATCTGTGGGAGGCCAGGCCTCAAGAAAAAAACTGAATGACCAGGACTCATCACTTTCTAAAATGTTCCTTGTTCTTTCCCTGTGCACTTGCTGTATGACTTACTTCCCTATTGGATCAATATTATTTAAGCAGCTATACTTGTAATCTTAAAGGTTGATCATAGCTTAACCCACATTATACCTATGTTATTGTGCTCTATAAAACTTCCTCTGAAATGTGGGGTCCTCAACAACCCATGTGGGCCCCCTGCTGCCTCTCAAGAGCTGTATCTCTCCCGATCAATAAATATTTCCTGCTCTTAACTTCCATTGTTCCTAGAATTCATTCTTTGATTTTAGAGAACATGAAGTTGGTGGATAAGACATGGAGCAGGCTGGGAGTTACAATATTTTCCTTATATCATTTGGAGGTCTTATTTCATATCCTGATATCATTTCCTATTTCAGTGGGGCATTTGCATTTCCAAAAGTCTCGTTGGTCATGCTGTGGACAGCGAATTAGAATGGGGCATGGGCAATTACCAGCTGCCAGGCCAGACAGGATGTTGAGAGAATATGTGAGGGAAAACAGATGAGGTACTAAACCCAGGGAGGTATAGCAGGATAAAGCAGGTGCAATGGAGGCAGGAAACATTAAGAAAGTCATATAAAGAGCAAAAAGCCCCTGCAGACTGGTTGATAAGGGTGGGAGGATAAAAGACATGGCAATAGCTTCTGGTAGTGATGGACTCAGTAGCTTCACTCAAGATTGGAACTAGGGCACAGGAGGTAAGCTAAATTATATGCAGAGCACAGAGCCCTCTTCAAATGCAAACCTTTAGCCAACTAATAGCAATCCACTGAAAAAAAGAAATAATTACCACCAAGCTGCAGTTCAATACATCCCAGGCTCATTGCTCTGATTGGCCTGACCTCTGAGATGCAAGGCATTGTCATTGCAAGCAGAGGTGGAGGTTACTATGGGCTTAATATTCACACAACCTGACTGCTTCAGGCTTTTATCAAAGACAGAAGAAAGCAGCATACCTAATGTGGAACAAAAATTGTATTAAACATATTTTTTTTTATCTTTTTTTTGGGGGGGTTGAGACAGGGTCTCACTATGTAGTTCAGACTGACCTGGAACTCACTATGTAGCCTCAGGCTGGTCTCGAACTCACAGTGATCCTCCTGCCTCAGCCTCCCAAGTGCTGGGATTACAGGCGTGCACCACGACACTCAGCAAAAAAATCTTTTTGTAAACATGAAAACTATGCATCTCAAAATACAGCGCCACCCAAAAAAGAGTTGTTGGAGGACTTCTGAAAGTGTACAGAGTCTGAGCTGTTGCAAACATCTGCACAAACATGCAGATAGGATGAGAAGAATAAGGCCTAATTGGCCTCCTCAGTGAGCCCTGAGAAGAAAGAGGGTGTGCAAGTGTGCTAACATGCTGCAGGGAGAAATAAACACACCTGAGGTTAAGTTGTTTACCCAGAGGAGCTGGTGGGAGACAAACGAATCCTGTGGAACCCTAATTGCTCATGCCCATGTCTGAGTGAATAAAGCTAAGGTGCACTAGTCATCTGGGTCTCTATGTCAAAGGGAGACATGAGCCCCCTGTTTCTGTCTCTTCATTTTTCATCTTTATCACCCCTTGATTTGAACTCAGTTTGTAGGCTGGTTCCTACACAAATGAGCATCATGAGAATGTTCAAAAGTCATTGCTGTGTATAGGCCAGAAAGTGTTTTAGTTACTTTTATCTCATTGCTGAGACAAAATACCTGACATCGATAGTTAACAGGGTTGAGCCTTTCGTTATTTAGCTCTCAGTTTGTGTAGATTTCCATAGTCAGCTGGTTCAAAGACAGAGTGGTACAGCAGACAGGCATTGCAGTGCAGAAACAGTTCATGGTGGGAAGAAGGCAGCAAAGCAAGCAAGAGCTGACCACAGCTCTTTCTATCCCTTACCTCTTATCCAGGCTACTTAGGTTGGGTAGCACTCACTCCCTTAATCTTAGTGCCCTTAGATCCTAGCATTATATCATGAATCAACCCCAGAATCACATTCTAGATCCAGCCATCTCTGAAAAAGCCCCACCTGTGAGTATATGAGGCTTTTGGGGGTACATCTAAATGTAAGCCATGAGAGAAGGTAACAGATGAGGAAACTGAGGTCCAGATGCTACAATTACGAACAACTCAACTTCTCACCTCTAACCATAGAAAACAGATTCACATATCAGTGTCTTCCTGGGTAGCAGGATAGTTATACTAAAACTATGAATAATACTGAACCCCATAAATGCAATGCTTTTTCTTCTATCTATTTAGTTATAATAAACTTTAATTTGCAAATAAAGCACAGAAAAAATAATGACACTAAAGTAAAATAGAACAATACTCTATAATAAAAATTATTTAAAATTTATGAATTGTTATTTTTTAAATTTTCCATTCAATGTTTTTATACTGCAGTTGATTTCAGGTAACTGAAACTGAAGATAGTGAAACCACAGATGTAGGGGACTAGTGTAGTACTAGGAGGTATTAGGGACCAGTTAACAATGGAGAACTACATAATGAGATAAGAATGTGGACCATCTCAGGACCTGGATATGTTTGTCATTCCCTATTAAAGTGACTCCATGGACCAGAAAAAAGAGGTTGCCTATGAAACTATGACCACAGTCAGCCTAGGTGTACTAAACTAGCAAGACTATTATTCTTCAGTAGTTTGTTTGTAAATTTTATAAAGTGAATTAAGCCCTCTCAACTATTATCTCTATTACTCTGAGAAGGCCCTAATTACTGAACACCTCTAGGTATAACCAAAGCAAGCAGATGTTTGGACATTTGGATGCTGGTTTGCAAGGCAAGTAAACTGTTTCAGAATGAATTTTAAATTGGGCCTTTCCTTTTATAAGTAGGCTGCTTTTGCATCCAGCAGGCACAAAGGGATCCAGGACAAAAAAAAAAAGTATTGTTAATTCTTACAGCACACTGAGATTACATCATCCTTAAAGATGATCCTGCTTCATTCTTGCAATTATATAAGCGAGGACTGTGGTTTTGTGTAACCTCCTTGACCTTTTGTGTTACCTCCATTCCTGGAAGATCCTACCTATTTTTGTAGCCATCAGTCCATGTGATCCTGAGGGTGATTTAAGGCCATTCATACATTGCTGATTTTTCCAGTGCTTGACCAAGTGATGGATGCACAAGAAGAGCTGGGTTGAATAAAATGTCTTCCCTCAGAGATTAAATATATAGTGCTACAGGTGGTGAGGATCAGAGACTGAGAGTTGAATTTGAGTACTAATTTGCTGATAGAATCCTTGCATTTTGAGTTATAAAGGATAGTTATATTTTAAGGGGTAGCCAGCAAGAGAACACAGGAGGCCATAGTACTAAATCAAGCCTCTCACTTATGAGGCAGGGACTCCAGGAGGCAGGCAGAGTTATAGGAAGAGTTTGGTGTTTCTGGAGGGAAAAGCTTAAATGCCAGTAATTATCTTATAGACACTGAATATTCCCAGTCTAGTGAATGGAGCAAGAGGAGCATTTCTCAGAATTTCTCAGCATACAGAGGGGGCACTTTGGTCATAAATTTTATACTTTAAGGCTCTAAAAAGAATTTCCATTTTTCTCTTTTAGAGGCTTCTGACTTTCAATGTAGTATTCCATATGACAGAGCAACCCTCTTACCCATCTCTTTCTTTCTATTAGTAGTGAAATTAAAAAGGAAATGAAGAGAGTTTAAAAACATGTAAATATATGTAATAATATTTATATATAAATATATATATACATATACATACACACACACACACACACACACACACACACATATATGCATACCCAGATGTTACATCTTGGCATAGCTCCATTTATTAATTTCTTTATAATGGACATAGGGATTCTCACATTCATGTATTCCTTCAGCAGACTTTAAGAACCTACTGTGATGGATTATTTTATGTATCATTGTGACTCGGCCACCAGGAAGCTGATAAAACATTATTCTTGAGTGTGTCTGAAAGGGTATTTCTAAAAGAAATTAACATTGAAATCAATGGACTGAGAAAAAGGAGATCACCCTCCTGGAATCAAATCATTGTCTGATCTTTTGACAGCTTGCAGAGAACCAAAAGGGACAATAAGGGCAAATGTGCTGTCTTTGCTTAAACCAGGACATTCATCTTCTCTTGCCTTTAGATGTCAGCACTGCAGGCTCCTCAGTGTCCAGTCTCAGACTGGAACTTGTACTACTGGTTCCCCAGGTCCTCAAGCCCTCCCATGTGCACTAGAATTTTACCACCTGCTCTCCTGGACCCACAATTTGCAGACAGCAGCTGGTGGGGCATCTCAGCCTCCATATTCACATGTACCAATTCCACATAATAATTCCCTTTCTGTGTGTCTCTGTCTCTATTTTCATCTATCTGTCCATTCAATTCATTGTTTCTCTGGAGAACCCTCACACCCTACTATATGCTGCTACCATGCTATCTTCTAAAGCTTTAGAGATGAAGCAGACATGGAACCTGAGCTACAAGAAATTTCAGATTGCAAGCAGAAATAAAAGAGGGTTGGAAAAATAGAAATTTGGAGAAGTTAACACTTACAGGACAATCCTTGAGTATTTGGAGAGACTGAAGGCTCCCGCACTCCTTCTTACGTTCCTTGCATAGAGGACAATTGTATTGAGGGTGAGGTTAAGGTGCTATTACTTCTGATATTTGTGCTACTGCCACAAATATTGTGGCAACTGATGATAGTATTGTGTAAACTGATGGCATGATCTTTAAACTCAATAGGAATATAGCCACATTTTTCACCTTCCAATCTGATTCTCAAAATCTGAACAGAGGACTTTTATTGCTAAGCCTGAACATAAAGGTGAAATAACTAAGTTTGTGGTATCATAGACCTTATTTCACATTATTTAGACATAGGACCTCAACAGAGTAATTTAAACTCAGAGTCTCAGCTTCAATAATCTGAAATTAAGAACAATAAAACCCACTTCACATAGTTTTTGCATTAAATGACTTACAGCTTATATCTCGATATCCCCCAAAGCCTCAGAAGCACATAGGTGGGGAATTTTGGAGATGGCTGGAGCTAGGGTGTGTGAATATGATTAAGGGTGTGTGACAAATTACTCCACAGATTGATTTAGCATAGCTCTGGATGCAGATAATAGGAAGACTCACCCTCGATGTGGGTGGTGCCAACGAACAGGCTTGGTGTCTGAATGGAACAAGAGAGAAAACGAGGCTCCATATTGCTGCTTCACTGCTTTCTGCCTGCCCTGTCTTGGACTGTTTCTCCTCTGCCATTCCCTTTTGCTATGTCGTCCTTCCTTGGAGCCAGCCAACCATCAACTGAAACCTCTACAACTGTGAGCTAAAATAAACCTTTCCACATTTAACTTGTGGGTGTTGAGTATTTTGTCTCAGCAGTGAGGAAGTTACTCAGAAAGTAACACAAGGTAAAAAAGTGGCTAACATATAGTTATGTTAATTATGTTGATTTCTATTAATTTCCACGTATGTTAATTTCTATTCATAAGTCTTCTTTAACATTATTTTTGCAATTTTTAAGCAATTAGTATAGGATTTTATGAGTTGGCAAAAAAAAAAGTCATTAGCCCAGACAGCAGGAAATATACTAAAATAAAGTTAAAGCCCAAAACCCTAAAAAGTATCTTGGGCCTCACTTTCTGAGTAAAAAATCAGCTATTAATAGTGATTTAAAATTGAATCACTTGTGAAACAATCAGTAAATGGGTGATAATTTTTCATGCTCAGGAGAGATGACCCATTTGGGGCTTCAAAATTAACAGCAAGAAACAGTGTTGTCAATATGCCATCAACTCAGTCCATAATCAGATCCCAAACCCTTTGTTTGCTGGGAAATCTCTACAGTCTGACCCCAGCACCTTCAAAGATAAAAGTTGACCTTGCCCCACTTGCCTAATAATAATTTATGGATGTGTAAACATTTACCACAACAATTACAGGCCAGCCTAATGAAATTCCGGGAGCAAGAGTCACAAAAGACCTGAGCATGCATCATAAATTCAGAATCAATCCCAAAGGCTGGTATCTGCAAATAAATTATAAGTCAAAGCAAACTGTTGCAAGAACAGACCTCTTCTGGGGGTTGTGGGTGTGAGGCCCCTAAAGTATCTGGCCATTTATGAGCCAGATAAATGCTAGCTCTTAGATATCCTTCACTTGGAAGATAGTTTACTTCTATAATTCTCATTTTTTCATCTGTAAAATGGATAGGTGGGATTGGAGCTTCCTTGCACAATATTATGAGTGTGAACAATTGCCTCATTCATTTATTTAATAACCTCCAATCAATTGTCATCTATATCCCAGAATACTAGTGTTTAAGATATTACCTAACACCTGGTAGGCATAAAATATATAGTGGTGATAATATTATACTTGATTTGTCATTAATAATACTAACTCTCATTAGTGTAATCATTGGAAATCTACTCCTTACAAATTTTACGAGGTAGGTAAGTTTATTACTTAGGATGTTAGAGGACTAGAAGAGAAGTATGACACCAGGAAGACAGAGGAAGTTACCCGCACCTCTCCCAAGTTCACAGGGGACTGGCTTTGGGCTTATGCAAAGTGAAGAAAAACAAAAGAACTTTCTCCCTTGCTTCACACAAATAGAATTGTAATAGAAAAGAGAATGACACCACCAGATGTCACTTGTTCCAGGTCTTTTGCTAAGGATACACTTAGGCCACATCTACTCCCTAAAGAAATGCTGATGAGTTGACTAGTGCTCTCCCCACTGAGTGGCCAAGTTAACTGAGACATGAAAAGGACACATCCAAAGAAAAACAAAGGTGAAAAGGGCCTTGTATTACAGACTAATGCTTAGGGGGAACTCTGAGGACACATGATTCTCACACTCTAGTGGCAAACCCCAGGGGTCTGTGACTCTGGGATGAAGATTCCCTGTGTGTGAGCTGCTCAGAGCACAGATGCAGAGAGAAAACATCTACCTCAGCTAGGTAAGAATCACCCTTCCTGAAAAGCCCCTTGAATGGGACAGAGGCTTGTAGCACCACAGTCCTAAGCACTTGTCCCTCCCTTTAGCAGTTCATCCAGATGCCACACAGAATCACAAGACAGAAACATCCCATAAAATGCTTGCTCCCTTTCATACTTTACAGGCTGTAATTGTCATCTGCTTTTAGCAAAACCTGATCTTATTTTTTTCTTAATGCAAATGCAAGACAAGTACTCTGAATGCCATGCTCAAGGAACACTTTGTCTCTGATTAATCCTAAATGTGGCTCTTCAGCATGGGTACTATTCTTCTCCTTAAGTACAAACTCCATTTGTGAAGAATGATTTGTTCCAGCTGATTGCTTGGTTACAAATCTCATCCTTGATTTTCTTCTTCCTTTGTTACTTAAAAAAACTAAGATCAGAGCTCTGATTATTGAGAATATTTGCAATAGAGAATCTATGTTTTGTGTGTGTGTGTGTGTGTGTGTGTGTGTGTTGTTTTGTTACACTCTCACTGTATTCCAGGCTGGCCTTGAACTCCTGGCAATTCTCTTGCCTCAGCCTCCCAAGAGCTGGAATTACAGGCCACCATACTAGGCACAAGAATCTACATTCTGATCAGTTGATCCCTTTACTGGGTAACCCATGCTCTATTTCAGCCTAACTAGACTTGCGTCATGCATTAAAAGAAATGTCTCCCTGGGCCAGGGATTTAGTTCAGTGGTTCTGCTGCCTGCCTCTCAAGCACAAGGCCCCAGGTTTGATCCCTGGTACCAAAAATAAATAAATAAATAAATAAAAGTCCTCCAGTATAGACCAGTGCCAAAAAGCCAAGTTTGTGAGGTAGATTTCCAGAAGAACATTCCCAGCCTGGTCCTGGGCTATGGTTCACAAATTGCTAATCTCTTCATGCTAATCACATATATTGTCAGAATTGTAAAATTTTAAAGGAAATTTTTATACAAAATGCTTAAAGCTGTTGTTTGCCCACTAAGTTGCCATAAATGTTAGCTAAAATAATTGTCTGCAGAATGGGAGAAAATAGTTGGCACATCCTTCTCTGCCATGTGATAAGGTCCTTAAACCACTGCCACATATCCCTGTGATCCTTCAACCTGTTACACTAAAAAGAAGGCTGAGCATTTCCTGAGTCCTGGGCACCCTGATACAAATTTTTTACATGTCATTCTAGCTCTCAGAGAGAGGCATAGCATTGTGACCTCCATTAAATGCAGGGCTCAGGGTGAGGTGACATAGGTTGAGAGCCTCGGCCATTCAGCCTTAGGTTCTGTAGATTCTGAGGTGCTTTCTGCAGCCCTCTAACCTAATGGTGCTCTTGAACTCCATCCCTTCTGATCCTTCCCTCAGTGAAATATGGTATGGCTCTATGGAAGATCCCTAGGCAATTGGCACGGCTCCCACTTGGGCACGATGAGTCCCATAGAAACTGCCGGGAAAAGGAAAAGAGAAGTCAGAAGGCAGCAACAACACCAAGAAAAAATGGACCCAAAGGAAAACACAGTGGGCAATTCCACTTACATGGAATTCAAAAACAAGGTCATCAGAAGAGTGGCTACCTGTAGGGTGCAGGGATTGCAGGAAGAACCTTCTAGGAGGTGGAAATATTCTTGTTTATAATGTGGGATTTTGGCCATATGATGATACACTCATCAAAATGTGTTGAACCATATTTAATTGTGTGAATTTTTTAATCTCAGTTAACAATAATCTTAAAAAAAAAAAAAAAGATGTAGAACTGAGAAAGGTTGAATGGAGCCAGAACAGGTTAGCAGGGGACCATTGGGAGTGGACTGAGATGGGGGGAATGCACACTACCTGACTGAATACTCCAGAGGTAGAGTGTACTCAAGCTTCTGTCCCTTCCATGAACGTGAGCCTGAACCTTGGGGATCTCTAGGCCCTCCTTCTTTATTGTGGACTTCTTATGTCTTCCACAGTCCAGTCTCCATTCACATCACCGTGTTCCCAGCACGTGGGTTCCTTGCCAACCCTTCATGTCCTCCACTATTGGTTGATGCTACAACTCCATAGGAGGGGCTCCCTTGAAACTGACACTGGAGACAAAGCAAAGTGAGCCACCAATCTACCGTACAGTCCCAAATCAAGAACTTCATGGTCTTGATCTCCCCTCTTCTAGGTGAGTTTTCTGGCCACATTGTGTTAATGTTATGTGGATGCCAACCCCTGTCCTCCTCCAATATTGAGTGATTCAATAATTTTTTAGATACCTGTCTTCCAATTAATGCCAAACTCAACCTTGATAATTCAATGTTTTTACATTAGGAATTTTTTGGTACTAAGAATTGCACCCAAGGCCTCCACACTGAGCTACATGCCCAGCCCTTTTAATTTTATTTTGAGATAGGGTCTTAATAAATATCTAAGTTGCTTAGGCTGGGCTCAAACTTGTAATCCTCCTGTCCTTGCCTCCAAGAGTCAACACTGCAATTTTAAAAAATCATTTGCAGTGTATTATTCTCTATTCCCAGACCCTGTCCCCTAGTCACCTATGTCTTATCCATGCTTGCCATCAGATGTTACCAAAATATATTGAGTTCCATCTTACCTCCATGCTTTTATACTTACTGCATCTTCTGCTTGGGATTTATTGCTTCCTTCTTTATTTTTTGGCAATTTTCTAGGTCATCCCAATAAACTCAGCTTATATCCCTACATCTGCAAATGTAGTTGGTCATGCTGTTCCCACTCCCACAGCACAGCATGGGGTAGCACTGAGCATCCATCCATCCATCCATCTCCCTTACAACCTTTTTGTTGTTGTTTTGTTTTGTGTTTTGTGTTTTGTTGTCGCTATTGTTTTTATTGTTGTTTTGTACTGGGGATCGAACTCAGGACCTTGTGCTTACCAGGAAGGCAGTGGAACCACTGAGCTAAATATACACCACCTCCTACAACCTTCTAACAGCAGGGAACAGGAATATGTTTTCTTCTCAGAGTCCAGTACACAGTAAGTAATCAGCAAGTATTTTTTATGAATTGAGAACACACACCCAAACTCAAATAAATAGTAAATGAATAAAAGAGTGCTTTGCAAAAATCCTCCCCATTCTGGATCTGGGTCCTTTCTGGGATGGGGCAAGTGGACATTCTCCCATCACACCTCCTCTATGAACAAGACAGCAGTGCTATTGAAAACTGGACTATCTGCACCCACAGAGTCTTGGAGCAGGAACTCCTGCACCACAGCCACAGGTGAGCTGAGAAGGTTCAGACTTTCTCTATATTTTGGGGCACGGGCTGGAATGTAGCTATTCTTCCATCCCCAAGTTACATCACTGAGTTTCCTTACTTATGAACTTTTTCCTACATTACCTCTTTGTAGTTTGCTTCATATCATTTTAATTCTGAATGCCCACAAAATATGAGGGATCAAAAGGAGCAGCAAGTAGATAGGAAAAGTAGAGCTCTGCCTAATACTGACATTCTGAGCCCACATGTAGGCCACTAAAGCAAAGGAAGAGGCTGGTCTGGAGGACCCCCACCTCTAGAGTCCAGATAACTTTGCCAAGGTGGCTGGAGGGCTTGGAAGCAAGGTTGCTATGGTGACTGAGCTGTCACAAGACTGGGATATTGCTGGGTAAGCATAAATGGATGGCATGCAAGATTCTTCTTTTCCTTTGAAAATTACCACTAATTTTCAATTAGTTGGAGGAAAATTAGAGATAGAGGAAAAGGAATTGTTTCTTTCAGCAAACAACCACAACCACTGAAAATGGACTGTTCTCTGGAGTTAGGATAAAGAAGAAAGAAAACTTGTAAAGAAAGCTATAAAGAACAATAAGCTTTAGAGCTAGGTTGAAAATTGGAATCCTGGTCCTTTCATATTCTGGATGTGTGACCTTGGAGAAGTCTAAACCTCTCTACCTTTACTTCTCTTCTGAATTACAGGGCCAGGAGTAAAATTGTTCTCTCTCAAGAACTGGGACACAAACTACACAGGGCAACAGGAGCTCAACAATGATTAGAGTGGAAAACTAAAGTTCCCTGGCCTGCACAAGATGAAAAATGAGCCAGAAAGCAACCAAGGCTGTTCATCATGCTGTACATAAAGAAACTGGCTTCCAAAACAGTCCTGGCTGGTAGTGTTTCCAGCTCACCTTCCTCCCATTAGAATGAATGGCTTTCACTAATGAAGAATTATCCACCCACATTGTAAGCCACAAGCAATTATGAATTCCATTACCCAGCAACTTGGCCAAGGGTCATCCTGGCTCACTCTTAGACAAGAAATTTTCTACCCAGAACTCAAAAGCACTTGGGAAGACAGTGCAGTGGTTAACTGGGGTGAAAGACGGGTTAGTTAAGTCCCTCAGCAGTATCAGGCTGGACATTGATATTTTATTCCTTTTCTTTGATGTGAAAGTAAAAGGGTAGAAAGAAGCCAGAATGATCATGTTCAAAGAACTGTTCTGCTGAGATCGCCAGAGAAGTGATCTAGTCCGTTGAGTTCCATTAGCCTCCTCTACTAAATGAGGATGATGCCATCCAAAGGGAGGAACTATGTGTGGATCAACAACAGACAGCCCTCTGCCTCCCAATGCCTGGATAATGGACACTGACCACTGTCAGTGACAGCAACTTGCACATGCCTCATTATCATGCCCATAAAAACAGCTCACATGTATCAAAAACTGGTTCTACCAAATATGGAGACTTACCATATATTACTTAATTTGATCCTCAAAATAATTGATAGAGGCACTCTTATTAGCCCTCACTTTACACACAGGGTAATTGAAGCTCAAAATTATAACACTTGATATTGGTCATACCATGTCTTAAATTCTCTTTTTTTTTTTTTCTCATTGAGCTTGTTGGTACATTTTAGGTATACGATATAGTGACATTCATCATTGGGATCTTGTACCTTTACACGACAGGTCTTGGTTCCCATTTTTTCCCTTATCCCTGCCCTCCCTTCACCCCCTCTTCCCTTCCCTATTTACAAATACTTTATTTCCATTTATTCATTTTCTCATTTTTTTCCTTTTCCCGTATTACCTTTCCCCTACCATTCCCATTTCCCCTACACCTTTACCCTTTTCTTCCTATTTCACATTGTCGATTATATCATTAGGATCTTATGTACCATTATAGTTTTTCACACCAGTGAAACTATTCAGTATTTATACATGTGTGCCTTATTTATTTCATTTAGGAGTACATCCTCAATATCTATCCATTTTCCTATGAATGAAGCTAATTTCTCATTCTTTATGGCTGAGTAATATTCCATTTTATAGAAAAACCACATTTTCTTTATCCAGTCTCCAACTGATGGGCAAATGGGCTGTTTCCAAGTTTTAGCTATTACAAACTGTGTCACTATAAACATAGGTGCTCATATATCACTGTGATATGATTCTTTTAATTCTTTTGGAAAGATACCCCAGCAGAGGGATGACTGGGTCAAACGGAACCTCTAAACCTAGTTATTTGAGGTATCTCCATATTGATTTCCATAGTGCTTGCACTAGTCTGCACTCACACCAACAATGGAAAAGGGTTCCTTTCTCCCCGTAACCCCTTCAACATTCGCTGTTGGTTGATTTCTTGATAGCAGCCATTCTTTGTGGGATGAGGTAGAATCTGAGTGTTGTTTTCATCTGCATCTCTCAAACGACCAGTGATGTGGAACATTTTTTCATATATTTATTTGATGCTTTTACTTCTTTGTCTGAGAAATATCTGTTCATTTCAGATGCCCATTTTTGAATAGGGTCTTTATATTTGAGGGGGGCTGATTGTTTTTAGTTCTTTATATATTCTAGATAATAGTCCTTTGAGATGCAGCTGGTGAAAACTTTTTCCCATATTGTGGGTTGTCTCTTAGTTCTGTTGATGGTTTCTTTTGCAGTGCAGAAGCTTTTTTCATAAGATGAGATCCCAGTTGTTGATTCTTTCTGCTAGTTCCTGTGCTACTGAGGATTTGTTCATAAAGTGTTTTCCTATGCCAATGTCTTCAAGAGTTCTGCCTCATTTATCTTCCAGGATATTTAGTGACTCTTTTTTAATATTTAGATCTTTAATCCACTTGGATTTTAGTTTAGTACATGGTGAAAGATAAGGGTCTAATTTTAATCTTTGGCAGGTTGAAATCCAGTTTTTCCAACAGCATTTATTAAAGAGGCTATCTTGCCTCCATTTGGGATGGTTGGCTCCTTTGTCAAAGATGAGGTAGCTGAGCACATCTGGAGTTGTTTCTGTACCTTCCACTGTATTCCACTGATCCTGAGATCCATTTCTTTGCTAGTACCATGCTGTTTTATCACAGTGGTTTTGTAGTATAGTTTCACATTGGAAATTATTATACCCACTGTCATGTCTCTGTTGCCTAGGATGGATTTTGCTATTCTAGGTCTCTTCTGGTTCCAAATGAATTCTTGGATTATTTTTCTAATTCTGTGAAATATAGTGTTGGAATTTTAATCGACATTGCATTGCATCTGTATAGCAGTTTTGGTAGTGTGGCCATTTTCATTATGTTGATTCTTCCTACCCAGGAGCAGGGGATAGCTTTTTATTTTCTTATATCTTCTTTAATCTCTTTTTTCAAAGTGCTGTAGTTTTCAGTATAGAGGTCTTTTGCTTCTTTCATTATATTGATTCCTAGATACTTCATTTCTTTGGATGCTATTGTGAAAGGAATTGTTTCCCTAATTTCTCTCTCAGTGAGTCTGTTGTTTCTAAGAAGGCTATTGATTTTTGAGTGTTGACCTTGTATCCAGCTACTCAACTAAAAGTGTCAGTCAAGTTTAGAAGTCTTTTGGTGGAGTTTTTTTGGGTCTTCAATGTTGTCATGTGGTCAGCTTCATGTCATCAGCAAATCATGACAGTTTAACTTCTTCCTCTCCTATCTTTATTGCTTTAGTTTCTTTCTCTTGTCTAATTGCTGTGGCTAATGTTTCCAGAACTATATTGAAGAAGTGTGCTGATAGTGGGCATCCTTGTCTTGTTCCTGATTTTCATGTGAAGGTTTTTATATTTTCGCCGTTTAATATGATGTTAGCTATTGGTTTTTCATAGATAGCCTTCATTAAGTTGAAATATAGACCATCTATTCCAATTTTTGCAGGGTTTTTTATCATGAATGGGTGTTAAATTTTGTCAAATGCTTTTTCTGAATCTATCAAGAGAATTATATGGTTTTTGTTCTTGACTCTGTTAATATAGTGTGCTGCATTTATTGACTTATGTATGTTGAACCATCCTTGCATCCCTGGAATAAATCTAACTTGGTCCAGATGTTATGATCTTCTTGATGATCCTCTGTGTTTTGTTTGCTAGCATCTTATTAAGGATTTTTGCATCTGTATTCATTAAGGAGATTGGCCTATAGTTTGTTTTTTTTTTTTAGTTGGGTCTTTCCCTGGTTTGGTATTCAACGTAATACCTGCTTCCAGGTATGAATTTGGAAGTATTGCTTCCCCTTGAATTTCATTGAAAAGTTTAAAGAGTAGCGGCAGTAGTTCTCCAAATGTCTTGTAAAATTCAGCAGTGAATCCATCAGGACCTGGGCTTTTCTTTGTTGGTAAACTTTTAATTACATTTTCAATTTCACTGATTATAAACGGGGTGTTTAAAATGTTTTTATCTTCTTCGTTCAACTTTGATAATTCATAATTATCTACAAATCTGTCCATTTCTTCTGTGTTTTCCATTTTATTAGAGTACAGGTTCTCAAAGTAATTATTGACAAGCCTCTGGATTTCTGTTGGATCTGTTGTAACTTCACATTTTTCATTCCTAATTGCATGGATCTGAGCCTTTTCTTTCCTTCTTTTGGTAAGGTTAGCTAAGGGTTTATCAATTTTATTTATTCTTTCAAAAAATCAACTCTTTGATTCATTTACTTTTTGTATCGTTTTCTTAGTTTTCATTACATTGATGTCTGCTCTACTCTTTATAATTTCCTCTCTTGTACGAGCTTTGGGTTTTTCTTGCTCTTGTTTTTCTAGGAGTCTAAGATTCATCATTAGGTTGGTTATTTGAGCTCGCTCTGTTTTCCTAGTGTGGGCATTCAGTGCTATGAATTTTCCACATAGAACTGCTTACATGTGTCCCATAGATTCCTGTATGTTGTATTGGCATTATCATTTATTTGTAAAAACTGTCTAATTTCTTCTTTAATTTCCTCTGTGAACCATTGATTGTTTGGGAGAGTGTTGTTCAATTTCTATGTGTTTGTGAAGTTCCTACAGTTTCTTATGCTATTGATCTCCAGTTTGATTGAACTATGATTTAGTAATATACAGAAGATAGTGTTGATTCCTTTGCATTTATTCAAACCTGTTCTATGAGCTAGTATGTGGTCTATCTTGGAGAATGACCCATGTGCAGCCAAAAAGAATGTATATTCTCATTTTGTGGAGTGGAACACTCTATAAATGTCTATTAAGTCCATAAGTTCAAAAGCTTGGTTCAGTTCCGGTATTTCATTGTTGACTTTTTGCCTAGTTGATCTGTCTGTTTGTGATAGTGGGGTATTGAGATCCCCCACTACAATTGTATTAGTGCTTATTTCATCTTTCATGTTACTTAATATTTGTTTTATATATTTGGGGACATTAATATTTAGTGCACATATGTTTGTAATTGTCATATCTTCCTCTTGAATTGTTCCCTTTACAAGGATGTAGTGGCCTTCTTTGTCTCTCTTAATCAGTTTTGGTTTGAAATTTACTTTGCCTTCGAATAAGATAGCTACCCCTGCTTGTTTTTCTGGGCTCCTGTCACATGGAGAATTGTTTTCCATCCTTTTGCTTTCAGTCTATGGGCTTCTTTTTGCACTAGGTGTGTTTCTTGTATACAACATGTTGTTGAATTTTGCTCCTTAATCCATTCTGCCAGTCTATTTCTCTTTATTGGTGAATTGAGGCCATTGACATTGATGGTTAAAATGGGTATTACTGATTTATTATTGTGAGGTTATTATCCTTCTGTTGACTCTTTTTACTTTTTCTCCCTCTCCATTTGGTTTCTTGCCTTGCTTATTTGATTGGCTCTCTTGGGGCTCATGGTGTTGTGACCTTCATTGTGTTTTTCTAGGATATTCTTTAGAATTCCTTGTAGTGCTGGTTTAGTATTCGTGAAGTTTCTCAAGTGTTCTTTGTCATGGAAGTATCTTATTTCCCCATCCATTTTGAAAGAGAGTTTTGTAGGATACATCAGTCTAGGTTGGAGATTGTTTTCTTTTAGAAGTTGAAATACCTCACTCCAGGCTCTCCTGACCTGAGGGGCTGTGTTGAAAAGTCTGCTATGCTTCTGATGGGTTTTACTTTGCATGTGATTTGTTTCTTTTCTCTTACTGCTTGTAGTATTTTGTTCTTCTGTTGGGTTTCTGGGATCTTGATTATTATATGTCAGGTGTAGATTTTTTTTTTATCATGGCTAGTTGGAGTCCTATATGCCTCACTTATCTGTATGTTAAATTCTTGCCCTCTGGGAAGTTTTCTGTCATTAATTCTGTGAACAGCTTTTTTAAGTCATCTGTATTTTCTCCCACTACTTCATGGATTCCTATCAGTCTCATGTTATTCTTCTTTGCATCATCTAGGAGTTGTTGGGTTGATTTCTCATGATCCCTTACTGATTTTAAGAGACCTCTCTTTTCACAGTCACTGACTGCAATCCTATCTTCTATATCTGAGATTCTAGCTTCACATTCTTTTATTCTGCTGCAAACACTTTCAATAGAGTTTTTAATCTCCTGGATATCTGTTTGAATCTGTTTTATGGATTCCATTTCTTTCCTATGATTGCTGGGCCTTCATGGCTTCTCTCATGGTCCCGAGCTCATCTATTTTTTTGTCAGTTTCTGTTCTAGAGTCTTGAATCATGACTTTCATTTTGCCCACCATCTCTATGGTTATCTGGGAAATTATTTCTGTTTTGAATTTTCCTAGAGCCTGATTGATCTGTTTTGTTACTTCCTGTGCTATGAGTTTAGGGTGTCCTGGTGGTTCACTATCAGACTTTTAATACTCCTTTGCCCTACTATTTGCCATTGCTGAACTGGAAGTCTGTCTTTGCATCTTGCTTAAGTGTTTTCTCATTTTTATTTTTGTTATTGGGTTGTCCTTGGTTTAATTCCTGGGTTATTACTTAAATCTTCCTGATATAGTTGCATTTCAGCTTTTGAGTCTCTAATGACTCATAGACATTCTCATTTTCTTAACCTCAGAGAAGACAATTCATTAAATCAATCACAGTCCTTTAGCCCAATTGATACAATGAGCAACATCATGTAAGTAAAATCATACCACATGTGGTCATTTATGACTAATTTTTTTCTCTCTGCATGCTTTCAAGACATCCATATTGTGTTATGTATTAGTATTTCATTCATTTTTATTACTGAATAATAAACCATTGCATAGATATACCAATTAATTTTTTTATCCACTCACAGATTCCTGGATATTTGGGTTGTTTCCACTATGTGTTATGAATGATGGTGCAAGAAATATTTGTGTCCCAATTTTAAATAGATAGCTGTTTTCATTTCTCCTAAGTAAAACCTAAAATTATAATTGCTATATCACTTAACTCCATCACTTAATCACTTGAGGAACTTCAAGACTGTTTTCTAAAGTGGTTATAGCATCTTAAATTCCCACTAGTAGTGTAAGAGGGTTCAATTGCCTCATCTTCTCCAACCCTTGTTATTATATCTTTTTTTACTATAGTCATACTAGTGGATGTGAAGTGATGTTTTTTGTTTTTTTGTTTGTTTGTTTTGTTTTGGGTTTTTGTTTGTTTTTGGTCCTGGGGATTGAACACAGGTCCTTGTGCTTGCAGGGCAGGTGGCAAAACCACTGAGCTCAACCCCCAGGCCCTGAAGTGATGGTTCTTATTTGCATTTCTCTGGTGGATAACAATACTAGGCATTTGTTCATATGTTTATTAGCCTGTCATGTCTCTTCATTGGAGAAATGTCTGTTCAATCCTTAAAATTGTCTTTCCTTGTCCTTTATTATTAAGTCAAATAGTTCCTTATATATTCAAGATTCTAGTTTCTTTCAATTTTGACCATGCACACCTTATATTTTTCTTTTGTTATTCATGTTTTTGGCAATATATTTATTGAGTCATTATATAACAAGGCTGTAAAGATTTATACCTATGTTTTCTTCAGTGAGTTTTTCAGCTGTCATATTTAGGTATTTTATTTATTTGAGTTAATTTTTATAAATGACATAGAGAAGTCCAACTTTAACATTTTTCATATGGATACTCAGTTCTCCCTGAATCACTCACTGTGAAGATTATTCTTTGCCCCACTATTGGTCTGAGAGACCTCTTGAAAAAGCAATACAAAAGTAACTGAAAGACTGCTTTGTGAGTAGCCTTCTAATCCTTTTAGATAGACTGTTTTTCCATTTGGTTAAGTCTTTTAAAATGTCGTTAACAGTATGTTATAGTTTTAAGCATATAACTTTTGTACTTACTTTGTTAAATTTATTCTTCAGTATCTTACTCTTTTAGATATTATTTTAATTGTAATCAGCTGCTTAAGTACAATATCATATAGAAATGATAAGAGTGTGCAGAAGACCAGCTTGAAACCTCATTGAGCAAACTTTAGATATTATTGATTTGGTCTATGAATTTGGCTATAAATTAAGATTATGAGTCAATTCAAGGCATAATTGCTCACTGACCTTTCAGCTGGTATATGGAAATAGACATCCCTATGCGGATGGTCACAATTGAGGTCTCAATAGTCAATGAGGTTGTGACATCTCTATAGCAAGGGAACACTGCAGCTGAGAAATTATGACTCTCTGCAACCATTCCCTAAGATCAAATGTTAGCTACATAACAGTGGCTTGTTAGCTATGACCTACAAGATAACACAGGTTGTTTACTGTGGCCTGGTTTTCACAATTATACATAATTACTCCCCTTAAGTGCATCAGTTCTACTATTCCTTACATCTGCCTTCATGCCCTCTTGCTACATTATAAAATCATAAATACTGACTGATTCTGAGCTCCTAGTTTTTAGGCAGGAGAGAGCCAAAGATCTAGTTCTGTTCCTCAGAAGTAATAAACTATTTTTCATTATTCTTTATTCCTTGTTCTTTGTAGATTAGTCTTTTATCCCCTGCTGTCACCTTATCAGGCAACTGTGAACCCCCTGGTGACTGGTCAGGATACGAACCTGACAACTGGTCAGGCTATCAGCCCTGACAAGAGTGGACATTCTTGTTTTACTCTGGCTCTTAAAGGAGAAGCATTCAGTCTTTTATTATCTAAGAAGTGTTTATACATACCTTTATCAGATTCAGGAAATTACCATCTACCTTTATTGAGTGTTTTGACAAATGCTTTTTTTGTATCTTCTGAGGTAATTGTGAGGTTTCTGAATTTTACTCTATTGATGTGATATGGTATATTTAATTAATTATTCTTGGATATTAGACCAACCTTGCATTCCTGCAAAAAATTCCATTTGTTATAATATATATATATATTTATGTGTATTTGATTTGATAAGAGTTTTGCTAAAGATTTTTCATTGTAAGAGATATTAGTCTATTGTTCTCTTACATATTTTTGCCACATTTGAGTTTCAGAGTAAGGTGGACTTCATAGAACAAGATGGAAAATATGCTATCTTCTTCCAATTTGTGGAAGAATTTGTAAATGATTTGTATTAATTTATCTTCAATTCTCATAAAATTCACTAGTGAAGCACTTTGATCCTGGACAATTCTTTATGTGACTCTTCATTACTGACTTAATTGTTTTATTTATTAAAGTTCTTTTCAGACCTTTCTATTTTTTCATGAGTTAGATTAAGTAGTTTGTATCTTTACAGGACTATGTCTATTTCATCTAACTTTCTAATTTGTTGACATAGAATTCTACATAGTATGACATCACATAGTTCATCTCTATAAGTACACTAGTGATGGCCCCTTTCATTGCTGATTTTAATAATTTATATCTCTTTTTTTTAGTATCCTAATAAAATTTTGTCAGTTTTGTTAATCTTTTCAGAGAAGCATTTTGTTTAACTGATTTTTTTCTACTATTTTCTAGTCTCCACTTTATTAAATTGTATTCTCATCATTATAAGTTCCTTCATGCTTTTAGTTTGGTTTACTCTTACATATTCAGTGTCCTAAGATAGAAGATTAAGGTGTTTTATTTAAGATCATTATTTTTTAACATAGGCACTTACAGCTATAAATTTCCCTTAAGCACTATTTATATCCTCCAGTGGGTATGTTGTATCTTCACATTAACTGATCTCTAAGTATTTTATAATTTACTTGTGATATCTTCTTTGAATCATTGGCATCATTTGTAAATATCCCAAATACTTTCTTTTACAGATTTCCAATTCCAATCCATTGTATCTAAAGAACATACTTTGGTTTTTTTTTTTTCAAAGTTGAAAACTGCAACTTTTTTTTTCCTCATTGAGTTTGTTGGTATATTGGTATATTTTAGGTATACAGTACAGTTACATTCATCATTGGGATCTTGTACCTTTACATGACAGGTCTTGGTTCACATTTTTTCCCCTTGTCCCTGCCCTCCCTTCACCCCCTCCTCCCCTCCCCATTTACATTTTATTTCCATTTTCTCCTATTTTTTTCTTTCCCTTATTACCTTTTCCCTACCCTTCCCACTTTCCCTACACATTTAGCCCTTTTCTTACAATTTCACATTGTCAATAATCTCATTAGGATCTTATGTATTATTACAGTTTGTTCACACCAGAGAAACTATTCAGTATTTACACATGTGTGACTTATCTATTTCACTTAGGAGTATATCCTCAATATGTAACCATTTTCTTATGAATGAATCTAATTTCTAATTCTTTATGGTTGAGTAGTATTCTATTTTATGGAAAAAACACATCTACTTTATCCAGTTTCCAACTGATGGGCAAATGGGATGTTTCCAAGTTTTAGCTATGACAAACAGATTGGAAGACACAAAAACAACTCAGCTATGACATCTTTAACAAAGGAGCTGACCATTCCCACTGGAGGAAAGATAACCTCTTTAATAAATGGTGTTGGATCTCAACCTGCCAAATATTAAAGCTAGACCCTTATCTTCCACCATGTACTAAACTAAAATCCAAGTGGATTAAAGATCTAAATATTAAAAAAAGAGTTACTAAATTTGCTGGAAGATAAGTGAAGCAGAACTCTTGAAGACATTGGCATAGGAAAAGACTTTATGAACAAATCCTCAGTAGCACAGGAGCTAGCAGAAAGAATCAACAACTGGGATCTCATCTTATGAAAAAAGATTCTGCACTGCAAAAGAAACCATCAACAGAACTAAGAGACAACCCACAATATGGGAAAAAGTTTTTACCAGCTGCACCTCAGACAAAGGACTATTATCTAGAATACATAAAGAACTCAAAACAATAAACCCCTCCCAAATATAAGGACCCAATTCAAAAATGGGCATCTGAAATAAACAGACATTTCTCAGATAAAGAAGTAAAAGCATCAAGTAAATATATGAAAAAATATTCTACATCACTGGTCGTTTGAGAGATGCAGATGAAAACAACACTGAGATTCTACCTCACGCCACAAAGAATGGCTGCTATCAAGAAATCACTCAATAACAAATGTTGGTGGGGTTGTGGGGAGAAAGGAACCCTTCTCCATTGTTGGTGGGAGTGCAGATTGACCCAGCTCCCTCTGCTGGGTATCTTTCCAAAAGAATTAAAAGAATCATATCACAGTGATGTATGTGCACCTACGTTTATAGCAGCACAGTTTGTAATAAAGAACATACTTTGTACAATTCCAATCCTTCCTATTTATCAAAGTTTGTTTTATAGTCCAGAGTATAGTACATTCTGGAGCACTATGTAAATTTGAGAACTGTAGGAAGTGGGGAAGGGGATGTTATCAAGACCTCTGCCTTGGGTCCTGGCCTGTGAGCCACAGCAAAAGGTGAATTCAAAAACAGAATACATATTCTGCTATTGCTGGGTAGAGTATTCCAAGGAATCTGTATAAATCTAATTTGTGCATACTGTTGTTAAAATATTTCCTGGTTTATTGTCATACAGTTGTTCATAGTACACTTTATTTTATTTTCATAATTCAGTAGTAATGTCCCCTCTTTCTCTTCTCATTTTAGTAATTTGAACTCTCTCTATTTTAAATGGGATATTGCCATCTCCAATTCTTTGTTTCTGCCCTCAATTTTGTCAGCCTTTATTTTGCACAATTTGGAGCTCAGTTGTTTGGTGCATATACATATTTATATACTTTTTTATGTCCTGGTGAATTGCTCTTTGTATCATTACAAAATCTTCTTCTTGAAATCTAGTAACATTTTTCATGTTGAATTCTAATTTGTCTGGAATTAGTAAAGCCACTCCAGCACAGAATTTCAATGAGAAGTTAAATGAGCTGATACATATATGTTACATAGAAAAGCATATGTAGAGAACAGGTGTTTAATAAATATTTGCTAATATTGTTTTCAATGTGATGCTGTTAGGATGGCTTTATATGTCTGATACAGTTACCCTTCACCATTCCAACCCTGAGGTACAAACAGATCTCTATATTTTATAGAAGATAAAAGGAATTACAAAAGATTTCAGTAGACTTCCCAAAATTTCCAAGGCCAGAGGATAATTTCAACTAAATCTTTTTTACTCCAAAGCCCATTCTCTCTTTTGTATCTTTTGCTTTAGATGCTGTGGCCAAATTAACTCAATAGCCCAACTGAAGACCTATTGTGCTCAAAAAACATGAAAGTAATAAGAATTTGGGGAAAATCCTGGTATGCCTGCTCACTGGCTGGAGGACCTTTAATAATTTCCTTTACATCTGCATGACTTAGTTTCTTCATCTTGTACATGGAAATTTTAATAGTTCCTCCTCCAAATGATCATTTTCAGGGTTAATTGTGGCAATGCCAGTAAGTTTTTTAGTCCTGAGAGAGCCACTGTCAAAAGTTGTCTGTAATTAACATAATTATATTATTACTGTGGTTAGCTGAAGGGAGAAGAGGTGTACTAATGTGTCTAAGAGGGACTGTAAGAACTGCCTGCAGGGAAACAAGAGAAAACAGGTGTGTGTATGCAGAGAGAGGAGTTTTCTCCCTTGACTCAAGATTATCAGAGGCTTCCTGAGAACGGTCACATTTCTGTAGGAACTTGATTAGACACAACGAGGGCACCTAAGCAAAGATACAACTGGCATGGTGAACAGCAGAGGTGAGGCCCCTCCTTAAGACAGTGTTTGAAAGGGAATGGGAAATATGTTTGATATCCCCCTCAGCACAACCCTGCCCTTCTTTAAGAGTGTTCCACTAAATTTAAGATGTTTTGATAAAAGGGAAACTACTTCAATATAGGAAGAACAGATGGCCCAAGATACACAGGAAGGCATCTACATCCCAAAGTAAGAATCTACACATACACACACACACACACACACACACACACACACACACACACACGTGTATAAGCACACTGTTTCTCACCTGCCTTTTTTGCCTTTATCTCTGTTGAGTTTGTTCAGAGCCCATCTGCAGGGTACTAAAAGCTCTGTGGGGTGCAGAGAGTTAGTTTGGGGAAATAACGTCCTGGAAAACTAAAAGTTCCCTTCAGTTTTGTGAACAGCTTAGAATATGGATTTGCTCCCCCCAGGGACACTATAGTACACAATGAATCTAAACCAATGACAATGGAAAGCATAACCCAGCTGAGATCTGGGGGAATGAACGCAAAAAGGTACTAGGAGCCCATATTCTTTAGGACTGCCTGAGAAAGAGCTAGACCCTGAATATTATCCCCAACCCTAATCTTTCTCCTAGGATCAGCCTTCACAAAGCACTCTAACCTCCAGCATGTGGGAAAGGAAGAATAGTCACCTAAGGGACATTGTCATCTACTGCCATTTTCTGGGACAAACTCTTCTTCCAATGACCTCTGTACTGGGCTTTGAGCTCAGCTCTTTTACAGCCATGGCTTTCTTTTATCCCAGTGTCCTCTATTTTGGTTGTATTTTATTTACAAGGTTCATATAATCCAAGCGAAAGCTCAAAAAGGCAAAGTCACTATCCTGAGGTCATAAAGTCATAAGCAAAGGAACCAAAAGTACCCTAGTATGTTGTTAATACTTTTAGTGTAGGACAATGTGACTCCTGGAACACAGGAGTAGCAAAGCTGAATCTAAGGAATGAAGGATTGCTTGGTGGACTCAGATCACCATCTTGGGGAAATGGGAGAAGTGAAAGGAAGGAGGCAGGGGCACCAGGGAAGGGCCACAGAGCCAATAGGCAATCTTCCGACATCCGCCAGAGAGCTAGGTTCAGTCAAGACCACCTCAATGCCAGATAAAAATGTAGAAGCTACCTTCTTTTACATTTTCACCAAGCACAGCACCCAACCACCAAGAATCTAGTACCAGTTTGGAAGGGTGACTCAGACTTGGGTTCAATTCTCTAGTCCATGCAAGGAAACATTGGCAAAAGCAAGCAGAAAGGATTAGCACTTATTTAGCTTCTGCTCTTTGTCAGAAACTCTCTGATGTTTTGTTTTCTTAGATTCCCTGCTATCAGCCATGTAAGGGGGCTATTTGTACCTCTATTGTGTAGGTCAACTTTTAATCACCATAAAAACACCAGTGACAAATCAACTTCTAAAATGAAAGGTTTATTTGGGCTCACAGTTTTGGAGGTTTCAGTCCATAACTGATTGGCCCCATTATTTGGGGACCTGTGGCGAATCGGCACATTGTGGCTGAGACAGCAAAACCATTCACCTCATGGGCAGGAAACAAAACAGAAAGAAGAAGTGGCTGGAGCTCCACCATCTACTCACTCTGCTGCAGATGGTCAAGGATCTAAAGGTCTCCTGCTTGGCTCCATCTCTTAAAGTTTCTACCACCTCTCAACAGGTAAGGAGCAAGCCTTTTCTGAGTAAGTGTTTGGGGAAAACTTAAAACTCAAACTATGGCTCCTATTTTATAGATGAAGTCGCAGCAGCAGTGAGCCAGCAGCTCCCGAGCTCTGTGTTCTTGCTTTCTGTGCTGCACTGGCAGATGACACTTTCCAACACCTGGCTGTTAGGTGGCCCCACATGACAGAGTTCTATTCAGTTGCATTGGGCGAAACATACGGATGTCACCATATGTACTTTCTGGTCCTCATATTTCCCAGAAGACCCTTTGTGCTTCATTTTCCTTTGTGTGTAGCTGAATGCAAACGATAACATGCAGACCTCAGAAGCCTCAGCAAATAGCAGAGCTACCAGATAGAAGGAGCCTGGGTCCCAAAATGACAGCAGAGAGCACCCTGGGGTGGAGAGAGCCCTTGGCAGAAACCCAGCCCAGGAGATCCAGGCTTGTAGATGATAAACTGCTGTGAGACCTACTTCTTAGTCACTTCCCCTCTGTGGGCCTCAGTTTTCCTTTCTGTACAAAATGAAGGTAGGATCAAGTGATACCCAGTTCCCCATGGCTGGCATTCAGAGGTGCTGTGTTCCTTTAGGGAGGGGAGGCAGAATAAAGGCATTGAGGACTTTGTTCTCCCATGAGCTCTTGTTGGCTTTGCGTTTGTTTGTTTGCTTGTTTTGCTTTTTGCAGTACTACAAATTAAACCCAGGGCTTTCTCACTGAGATATATCCCAGCCTTTTTAAAATTTTTACTTTAGCAACAGGATCTTGCTGCTAAATTGCTAAAATTACCTCTTCTCTCTTCTGAGTATTCTACTTTAGATGCGGTGCTCCGGCATCTAAATTGCCCAGGCTGAGCTCCAAATTCAGGTCCTCCTGACTCAGTTTCCCAGAGTGCTGAGATTACCAGTATGCACCATCATCTCCACCTTCTCCCTGCCTTTCTTTGAGGCTGTCTTCTGGGACCCAACTGACACCTCTGTTAAAACTCAGGAGACTGTGGCCAGTGAGGGTCAAGATGCAGACAGGAATGCAGGTGGCACCCTCCCAGGCGCTGCCACACTGTCGTCAGTGAACTGATTCATTTTTGGCCACTGACCTCTGCCTCCTAGGGAGGAGTTCACCAAGCTGACTAGGGCCCCCTACATCCAAGGCTTCCCTGCTTCCCAGGGGCTGGAGGCTAAGGCTTGGCTGCCTGCCTGCCTGCCTGGACACCCGCTAAGGGACACTGACATTTCATTTTCCACCAAGGCTCATGGCCAGTTCCATTACACTCAGGTCCCTGGAGACCCACAGAAGCCACAGAAAAGGTGACAGCTGTCTGCTTGGGCAATAAAGGCCATTTCTGCTGCCCAAATCCTGAGCAGGGGACACACCTGACTTCCTGAAACCCTCCCTAGGTGATTTGTTTTTGGTGTTGTTTCTTTCCGACTCTCGCTTCCCTTCTCCCGCCCATGAATATCTGTCTTTACCACTCAGTCTCCAGAGGCATCTGTCTGCTGGGAAAATAGCAGCTGACAGCAAAGGTCACTGCGACCAGTTCTGGCTCACTGCATACAAATGTGCCTTTTAGCGGTGGGCCCTGCAAAGAAGGCTCGGGTCCTATTATTGATAAATCCTTGAAAAGACTCTAATGTATCTTCATTTCAGGGAAAACAACTGCCTTCAAGGTTGCACCGAGAAAATAAAGCAGGCGGCCTGCTGACGGATTCGAGAAGTTGGCATTTTCCCGAAGATTAAAAGATAATAACACTTCTATTAGGATCACTCCGCCACGCTGTATTGATCTCATCAGGGAAGCCACTGCAGGTCTAATATGAACAGAGCGCGTCCTGGAATTAATCATGGGGGCTTTATTAAGGTTCATAGGGCGTTTCGTTCAAGCTGCATCGTTTGCAATATTTATGGCCCCGCTCCTCGGCCGTTATTAAGTGTGAGTGGGCTTCGTCGAGCTGGGCCCGCTGGGTTAGAACACAGAGTCATTCTTCAAAAGTAAATCTTATCTAAACTGTGCACACAAAGCCAATTATGTTTTGATTTACATTTTAATTCCGCTTTTACAAAGGCCCCATGCTGGAGTGGGAGGGCCCAGAGATGAAGATCCCACGGTTCATATCCAGGCCCCTGTCCAAATGTAAGGGGTTCCTCCCCTTGGCTAAGCCTCAGTTTCCAGATCTGTAAAATGGGGTGATGGACTCTACCTCCCGGACAGCTAGGAGGATTACATGAAGAGCACCTTACATAAAGCCTGGATCAGACGGACACTCACAAACAATCACTACTCTTGAAAGATTTCCTCTGCTACTGCAGACCTTTCCTGGCTTAAATTCAGAGACAGATCCACACAAAATAGCCAAGGAAAGTAAGTATGGTATTCTTAATCCCAAACCTTCAAAAACACTTATTTGCTTGGTTTGTTTGTTTTTGGAGTACTGGGGATTGAACAGCCCAGTGCCTTCCTCCTGAGCTAAATTCCTAGCCTTTCAAAATTTATTTGTTTTTAGATTTCTTATTTATTTTTGAGCTACAGTCTAAGTTGCTAAGTTGCCCAGGCTGGGCTAGTTTTTTGTTTTGTTTTGTTTAATGTTTGATTTTTGTTTTCTTTGTTTTAGAAAATATTTAAATGTGTGTCTTTTAATTTCTTATTTTTGTTAGCATATGTTTGCGGTACATAATTACTTTTGTCATGGAGAGTTGGTACTTGCTGTCCTCCTGCCTCAGCCTCCCAGACTGCTCAGATTACAGGCATGTGTATGTATTTCATGACTCAGGAGAGCTAACTTCTAACTCCCAGTTTCTGCCTCCCATTCTTTGCATGCAGTTTGGAGTTGCCTATATTAATTCCACAACATAAGGATAACCAACAGCTTTTGGATACAGACTGTATCATAAATCTCTGTTATGAAAATTAAATTAGATAAAGCTATGAAGGGCTCACTCTCAGATCTCACACCAAATACATAGAAACTTCAGACTTTCTATCATTGGTAGGAGGAAAAAGACCAAATAGTAGTTGCAACATTACTAATTATGGTAGTAAGAGCATTAACCATGGCAGTAATATTAGTAGTATGAGTTGTTTTGGCAAATGATATTAGTACTTGCAGTGATAGTAGGAGTACTAGTATTACTAACAATAAAACTAACAGTGATGGTGACAATGGCAACAGAAGTACTTCAGCCTCAGATCTTATTGCTTGTGTGAGGTTAATCAAAGTATTTACCTCTTTGTGCTATAGGCTCATCACTTGAAAATGGCATTAAAAATATCTAACTCTCATGGATCTTGAGCACAGAAAATCAGATGGTGTAAGTAAAGCTCTGCCTGGCCCACTACAAGATCAGAAAGCATAGTTTCCTTCTCTGTCAAACTCTTCTGACTTATAATCTCTTACTTATTGCTGAGCTCCTGAGGCTACAGCATTTCATTGCCACACATCTGGAATTTGCCTCTCTGAATTGTTATGGGAAATGCACTAGATTGGGAGGCTGGTAAATGGGTTTTGATTTGGGATCAAATCTCTAATACTCACCTTAAGACTAAATGAGAAAAAAGCAGGCAAGAGTCCTTTACACGAGGACTCTTATGCCGGAGTGTTCAAGGCAGATGCCGCCAGAGAAAGACTCTTCACTTTTCTGATTCATGGGCTTCACATACAACTTTCTATTTAGTAGTGATCACCAGATTAAGGAGTCTTCTAGAGTACTTCTTGGGAATGAAGGGCTTAGTACCTTTCCTTTCCGGAGTTGATGTATTCCCATAATTAGTGTTTCACTGGAGCCCCACAAGAATTCCTTGTATGAATCTTGCACTTGAGTGTCCCCCCGTGAAGGTGGTACCACCGCAAGATTCAGCCCATTTCTCATCAAACGGCTAGAATGAAGTGAAGTTGAAATCTATGTCTTTATAACTTTCACTGTTTAGTTCTAGTTTGGGCCTTTAGAATCACTGGACAGCTTTGATGTGACAGAGTCAAGTATCACATAGATTCTTCTTCTTGTATGGGCCACACAGCAGCGGTCCTTTACGTCTAGGCATGACACAGCTCATTCACTCATCAACAAAGCAGGCACCAGTGCCATATCTAACTGCAGCAGGTCTGCCTGGGTGGCAAGGACCAGGGATGGGAAGGGACAGGGCTGGGTGTGGACAGCTGATCACTCTGCTTGCAAGGATCTTTAATGTCGTGGCACCCTCTCTGCTGCTGTTATCTGGGCTTCTTTCCCCAGGTAGTGGCCCAAGCCCAGGCACAGCCTGACCACTTCTGAGAGGTGCTCCAGCCCTAGCCCAGCCCCAGTGTGTGTGAATAACCAGGAAGGAATGGGTGAGTGAATGTCTCCTAATAGATACTACCTTCCTCCTCCTAAAGAGTCTGTGGTCACTGATGTCCTTGTGTTGCAGGGAACGTCAAAGAGGCAGCCCACTTGGAATAGCTCCTATGGAACAGATGTCAAGAATTTGACAGTAAATAAGCCAAAACGAGGAGTGTGCAAAGCAAGAATGCAAGAGCAAGGTTGCTAGCTAGAAAGGAGACCTCCCTGACCCCAGGAGGACAGCTTAAGGCAGAGGTCCTGGGCAGAAAAGCAGCATCAAAACCCACAAGTAAAGTGAAGTGTGTGGCATGCTCATGGGATGAGTTGGGGAAAGGTCAAAGTGCCAGGACAGAGAGGGCACAGGCAGCATGCAAGTATGCAAGTTGGAGGGATGTCCTAAATTAGTGACTGGGCAGGGACAGAATTTTTGACCAATTGGGTGCGTCCCCCGTGGCCAGTTGTGGTTACAAAGACCAGCAGCATGTGAGCTCTGTCTACAGCAGCCTCTTATTTGTGGTTATTGGAACAATTGAAGGGACCAAAGAGAGAACAAGTAAGGAAAGGAGGGAGGGAGGCAGGGATAAAGAGAAAAAGAAGGAAGAGAGAAAGAGGAGGAGAGAGAGCAGCAGAGAGTAGGAAGGAGAGGACAACAGATGAGGTGGGTTAAAGGGAGATCTACAGTGTGTTCAACCTTATAAGCACTTCAAAAAACTGGGATTATTGAATAGGTCATCTTTACAATAAAACAGATTTGCATTGTCCTTCACCCCTGATGTCCGGGCCTTGGGGCCTGATAAATGTGGCCATGTTGCTGCCACAATACATACCTCGTAAAGCCTCAGGTTCTGGCAGTGACTGTGTGAGAAGCATTTGCAAGAGACCAGGGTGAGGAACCCCTAGGTGTTCTTGCAGGCCCTCTCCCCACCCAGAATGAGCCCTGTATGCGGACACCACAAATAGACCCAAACATCTGCACAAGAAAAGAGCACAAGGTACAGGTTCATTTTTACTGATGAAAATGCTCTTCTACTTCGGGAAGTGCCATCAATATGGCATGATGGATTTTGAAGAAACACACAGGAGTGCATCACTTAAACACCAGAATTGTGACTTCTGTCTCCACATCTGACAGTGGGAGTGGTGGGCTGAGAGCACAGAGACCCAAACTGTATCAGGGGCCACCAGAAAGCACTATTTCCTTCTCTGTCATGCAAAACCCACAAGATAATTCTCAGGCACTTATAAAGCAGCTCAGTCTTTGTTCTGATTTTTGCTTGCAAAGTGAAATACATTTTGATTCAGATTTTCATTCTGGCTCATTTTGAGAAGAATCTTATTAAAGCTGTAGATCCCAAACTTCCCTGTTAAAGTCTGGACCCATATTTTAAATTATATATATAAAACATATTTAATATATTTATATATGTGCATATATAAACAGAGCACAATTGACTGTATATTTGTGCATGATACATGCACATCTGTATACACAGATATATGTATGGATACTTCATCGGCAAACTCTTGTTGAGTTTTGAGTCCAAGTTGAATTCTGCACGAGGTGACCAGGAAGAGAATAATACACAGCTGCAATGCCACACAAATATATATATGTATGTGGCTGCACTGATATGAGAATTCACCCAGGAAGAGCTGAAAAGCAGACTTTCATTGCTGAGTGTTGAGAGAAATGCTAAAGCATTAATTCACTGAGATCAAAGAGAAATTGCAAAAGAAGAAATGCAAAACGACAGATCAACATATGAAAAATTGCTCAATCTCTTGGGTAATTAAAGAAATAAAATTGAACCAGTAATGAAATTCCATCACAGTGTGCCTTTTGATTTGGCAAAGACTAATAAAAAATAGTAACACTCAAAGCTGGAAAAGCTGTGGTGAGACAGGTACTCTCCATCATTAATGAGGCAAAAATAAATGTTACACCCTACACTTTGGGGCTATGCTAATCGCCTTGACACTGTTGATTTGATGTGGTTAGTGATATCTTCAGTAGAGAGGAAGTGTTGTTTTTTTACAATTACAACAGAAAGTCCAGGGATAGCCTGAGATAAGAGCATGATATTTCAACACACAGCCTGGAAAGGAAGAGACTCAGGGAATGAGAAGAGGCTTGAGCAATGGATGGAGAGAACTGGATCAGTCCAGGAAGTGGTATTTCATTAAGCCCCACCTACATGCCTACAGGTTCAACCAGCCGCCCAGCTGATGACTGAAGGTCAAGACTGTTCTTCAGGTCAGCTATCATGGTAGGATTAGAATTACAAAGAATCTCTACCTGGAAATTCCTCAGTGTGGGTACAGGCCACCTCAGCTGGTCTCTGTGTTGTCACAGAGTTCTACAAGTCTTGTGGTCTCTGTGGAGATTCTGAGACTTGAATGGGTAGACTGGGATAGCACCCCCAAGAGTTCCTTAAGAATTCCAAGCCCAAGGATGGTTATGTCAATCAGAGATGATACTCCATTATGTCTGAAATTCAAAAAAGTCTGGGTGGGAGTCTTCACAGCTGCCAACCTGGGTCTCTGCTGTGCTCCTGCTTGCCAAGGATGGGTAATACCTGGATAACTTACTGATCACTGGACTCAACATTTCCCTTCAAAAACTTCCCTCTCTGAAACGAGCAAAAACTCCATTTATACAAAAAAAGGACAACTGAGCTGTGATTTCAAAGTACCAAAGAACTCACAGTCATTCTGGGGCTAAAGAGAAAAATCTCAACTAAACAGAACTTAACCATCCAAAAATATGACTTTCCTGGAATTTGTTTCTATAATTGAATTTGCTGAAAGTTTATTTGATAAATTCAATGTATTTGTTCAGCAACTATTTATTATGTTCTCACCAGGGCCTTTTCTGGGTGCTGGGGATCGAATGATAAACCATGAAAAGAAACTTATCTGCATGTTAGTAGGGAGAGGAGAGAGATGACACATACAATGAATAAGTCAAGATTCAAGGCCTGCCTGTTTCCCTACCTCTCTGCTTGCCCATCATGGGAGACAGGAGACTATCACATGCTGCATTAGCTACCTCGAGGATTTGAGAGTCATTGGAGCCTGAGTTAGACCCCATATAAAGACACCCAGAGAAACCTACACCACGTGGTATAACTTTTGCCATGCTCTAACACCATGGAGTCTATAACAGGGCTCTGGCTTGGTTTGGAAGCCAAATCTATAGCATGTGTCTCAGTTGGGCTATCAATTTCTTTACCCTGAGAAAAAGGATTGATAAGAAACTCAAACCCTGGAGAAATGAGGCTCTCAGTTTCTCCCCTGGCTATTTTAGAAAGATGTCTTTCACGCACAAATTCACTTTGAATGCAGCAAGGGGGTTATGAGTGGAGAGTAATAGTGAATAGAGCAGAGAGGGACGGATTCACATCCTTTCCCCAAGTTTATTGCAAAGAACTGAACATAATTTACATCTGGAATTTGGTGAATTTGTGATACCTTTATTGTCAAATTGAGAAACATACCCCTGACCTTCCAAAGTTTTCTTCGTCCCTATATCTGTGTCTATGTGTGTGTGCACCTGTTAAGTGCACAATACCTAATTGCTAAGTACGGGAGCTAAGCTGCACAGCAGATCTCTGGTCCTTGTTCATCTTATATAACTGTGATATTATGCCTATTGAAAAACTTCCCATGTACCACCCCAGTCCCGGTATCCCCCATTCTATTGTCCACGTCTATACATTTAGCTCTTTCAGATGCTTCATCTTAGGAAGAATCAAGAGATATTCATCCTTTTATGACTGTTTTATTACACTTCATGTCTTACAGGTCAGGTTATATGGTCACAAATGGTAGAAATTCTTCTGGTTTTATTTTTTATTTTTATATCTGACAAATGGTACAGTATTGTAGACCACATTGTACAATAGATCTCTTGCATTTGTTCCTCTGTCCAACTGAAATTTTAAATCCTTTGACTGACATCTCCCTGGTTCTAATCCCCTCAAAATCTGGTAACTACCAATCTACTCTCTGCTTCTATGAGTTCATTTTTAGATTCTACATATAAGTGAGATCCTGAGGCAGTTGTCTTTCTGTATCTGGTCGATTTTACTTAATATTCTGTCCTGCCACTTTATGGTCATTGCAAATGACAAGATTTTCTTCTTATTAAAGGGAAAATAATTTTACATGGACTACATTTTTCTTTTCATTCATCCTCTGGTGGACACAGACTGATTCTAGATCTTGATTCTGTAGACAACAATGAAAGGAATATCAGAGTGCAGATAATCTCTTCAACATACCAACTTTATATCTTTTGGATATATACCCAGAAGAGGGATTACTAGATCATATGGTAGTTCTATTTTTAACTTTTTGAGGAAGCTCCATACTGTTTTCCATAATGGTTGTACTAATTTACATTCCCACCAACAGTGTGTGAAGATTCCCTTTTTACCACATCCTCACTTAGTCTTTGTCTTTCATCCATTTTATAAGAGCCATTCTAACAGATGTCACTGTGATTTCAGTTTTCACTCTCCCGGTGAGTAGTGGTGTTATCTCTTGAACATCTGTTGCCTGTTTCCTTGTCTTCTTTGGCAAAATGTCTGCTTAGTTTTCTTGTCTAATTTTTGTAACTGGGTTCTGTAGTGGGGATGATGGATTCATTTTTGTTTCTTTTGTTTGCTATTAAGCTGTAGGAGATCCTTATACGTTTTGGAAACTAAGTTAACCCCTTATCAAATAGAGATGTGCAGATATTCCTTCCCAATCCTCAGATTGCCTTTATATTCTTTTTCAGTTGTTTCCTTTACTAAGCAGAAAATTTTTAGTCTGATGTAATCCTTTGGTTGCTGTTTTATTGTGGCCTGTGCTTTGATATCATATCCAAGATATCATTGCCAAGACCAATATTAACAAGATTTTTTCCTCTTTCTTTTTTTTCTAGAAAGCTTATGGTTTCAGGTATTATGCTTAAGTTTTTAGTCTATTTTTAGTTTATCCTTATGTTTAAAATGAGTTGAATTTCATTCTTCTGCACATAGATGTTCAGTTTCTCCAATATCAAATATTAAAGAGGCTATGCATTCCCTATGTAGTATTCTAGGTATCCTTATAGATGAGTTTTACCATATGTTATATTTCCAAGGGTATCTGATTGTTCAATAGGTCTCTGTGTCCAAATTTTGTCTGTGCTGTATTCTTTTGTTCATTGTGAATTCATAATATATTTTTAAAATTAGGAAATGTGATACTCCCAGATTTTTTTTCATATTCATGATTACTTTATCTATTTGGGATCTTCACTGTCTTCATATGAATTTTAGGATTTTTTTAACTGCTGTATAAAAAGCCTGTGGCAGTGACAGTGAACCTTTTAGAGACTGAGTGCCCCCACTGCAACCCAAAACTCAGTTATTTATTGCAAAGTTCCAACACTGCAATTAGACTTGAATATTGAATACTTCAATACTGTTTTAGTTTAGAAAGAACAACTCATCCTTTGTCTTAAAAGCAAAACACAATGACATTTGTGTCATAGGTTCACTACCACTGGCCTATGGGATTCTTTTTTTTTTTTTTTTTTTTTTTT
>NW_022900944.1:30150790-30223786 GCF_012274545.1 Fukomys damarensis
TTTTTTTTTTTTTTTTTTTTTTTTAGAGTAGGAAAAATTTATTGAGGGAAAGAAAGCTTCTGTCTACGAGAGACAGAAGGAGGATCAGAAAGTGGGTTTCCCCCTCACCCCACTTCTCCTAGATTGTTTTATACAACAAATCCATGTGTTGAGGTGGGCATAAAGTGGGACAAAATTATAAGACCCAATAGAAAATTACAAGGTGGGCATGAGCCGGGGCAAAATCATGACCAACGAATAAGATTACAAGTACAGTCACCCAGGTAATAATGATTAAATGGGAGTCAAATGGGGGAGCAAGTCACATAGTGCAATCATACAAGCATTTTCAGTAAGGGTTGGGGTCAGGGATATTTCCTGGATAGGCTGGATTAAGACCTTGCCCCCACCACAGGTGACTGAAGCCTGTTTGGAATATCAATCACTGCTATTTACCCCGGAGGAAGCACAAAGGTGCAGTAGTTTCTCTCTTTTTATAATTCTGGCCTTCAATAAATGTGTCTTGATTATCCTACCTTACTATGTTGGCTCCTTGAGGGTGACCCTGTCTAAATGCCTATAAGAAATCTAATTAAGTTACCTATCTGGAATATTTCTCCCCTCTGAAGAAGTATCCCTAACTGCTGTGAAAGGACAGAGGACAATGACAACTCTGGACTTCCAGATGAAGAGCATCATAGTTGTGATCAGCAGTTAGAGTTACTCTACAGAGGGTCTATCTAAATGGCTTATGGGATTCTCACAGGGATTGCTATAGATTGCTTTGAGTAGTATGGACAGTTTAACAATATTAATTTTTCCAATCTATGAACATATGATGTCTTCCCATCTATTTGTTTCTAATTTCATTTATGAATGTTGATGCTTCTTTTCAACACAGTACTAAAAATCCTAGCCAAAGCAATTAAGAAAGATAAAGAAATAAAAGGCATCCAAATAAGAAAATAAGATGTAAAACTATCTTCATTTGTAGGTAACATGGTCTTACATATTTAAAACCCCAAATAGTCCACAAAAAAAAACTGTTATAACTAATAAACAAATTTGTCAAGTTGCAGTGTACAAAATTAACATAGAAAAATCCGTTATGTTTCTAAAAATCTACAATTAACTGTTTGAAAATTAAATTAAGAAAAAATCCCATTTTAGTAGCACAAAAAGAATAAAATACTTAGGAGTAAAGCTAACCAAGGAGGTGAAAGGTAGATAAAAATAGTTTTGAAGGTTGGATCATCAAGTTCAATCTTCATTCTACGCACAATGGAGAACCATTGAAAACTCTGAGCAGGTTTCTGAAAATTTAGAAATGCTATCTGAGGGGATTAATTTGATGACTGCATATGTAGTAGATTAGATAGGGGAAAGAACAGAGGTAAGAAGGCTATTCAAGAGTGAGTTGCTTCTGCTGCCTGCCTCACAAGTGCAAGGTACTGAGTTTGATCCCCGGTACCCCCCCAAAATAAGAGTGTGTTGCCAGAAGATGAACAGGAGTTTAAAAGAGATAACTAGGAAAAGGAAACATGGAAAGAAGGTTTTAGCTATCACAAAGTTAGGAGATGCAAGGATAGGATAACAACTTACACAACAGTAAGAGAAATACTAAAAATAATAATGATAGTAAGCCTTTTACATCTGAGTATCTACAAAGATAGTGATGACATTAATGTAAATGGGGAATTTCTCACCAGAAACTCCATGCAGCCTTCAAACTTACATTGTGTATAAAGATCTTATTTCCAGTCACTAGGGCCTAATTCTCCAGCACATCAGGCTATTGATGAGTTCTCAATATACTTCTCAGATGAAAGGATTGTGACAACAAAACTGAGACCATACACTTGGCCCCAAAACCAAGACAGAACCCCATTGTTATGTCCTAAAATATTGGCTATTGAGAAAAGGCCAAGAGCTTCTGTTGTTTTGTTTTGTTCCTAAAATATACTGTATCTGAGGTGCATGCTGACATTCAGGTTGAAATGTTCAGTAAATTATGAGACCCAGTTCTAAAGATGAGGAGGTTTGAAGACCATGCACTTGAAGGCCTTTTTTGAAACCCAGAGATGATATTAACAAAGGAAATAACAAAAAATAAAAGAAGAAAGGACAAAGTCACTCAAAAGAAACTTACTTTTGAGTAAGGAGGAGGAAAACAGAGAGGGTTTAGATATGATAGACAACCTGGAGAGGTCATGAAGGTCAAAGAAGGGAAAATATTGAGAGAAAAACAGCAAGTAAAAGGCTTGAGATTGGGGGACCAGAATGGCCCCCCTGAATTTGGTAACTTGAATATTCCTAAAGATTTTCAAGATAAGCTTTAATAGAGGTATGGAGCTCATATAACAAGAAAAGGGGAAGGAGCAAGTTATTAAAGGGTGAAGGGTACAAATAATTTCAAGAAGTTTGGGAGTAAACAGGGCCACCAACACTATGGCATCAGGTCTGGCTGTGCCTTTACCTGCCACTGACTGCATCTTCCTCCACTAAAATACTGGTACCCAACTTGGATAAACCGTAGCCCTGTATGGCATTGTTACTCTATGGTCCTCAAACTAAAAATGTTTTTTGTTTGCCAAGGGTTGGAATACTATTTTATGATATGTGAAATGTGATATTAAAACTAAATTTCAGTGTCCATAAAGTCTTAGTGGACAGAAGTTTGGAGGTGAAAAGAGGTATAGCTTGGAAAGTGGTCAAATGAAAGACAATTTAGGTTGTTTTTTTAGGCTGAGATTTTTTAAACCAGCAGGAAAGAAAAGATCTACTGCAAAGAAGATCCCACAACAGGCAGAAGTTGCCTGGAGGAAGAGCATAGATGTTTTCAGCTGCCAGTAACAAAATGTCCCTCAAAAGTAGCTTTCACAATAGAGCCTCCTTTTCTACACATAAAGTATAAAGTGTCAGCCACATGTTTGGACACTTTGGAAGAACTAAGAACGAGATGTGTTTTTCAAGCAAACAAAATCCAAGTCGTTTCAGATGTGCACTGTTGGCATGGAAACCAAGAAGCTTGAGGAATTCCAATTTCAAAATTTATTTTACAACTATATTTGCATTTCATGTGGATGTGGATGCTAATTACGATCCTTAGGCCAATCCAAAGACAAAAATGCACTGTGTGACTTAATGAGTTTCCTAATACTTCATTCACTGGTTAATCAGCACTTGTGTTTTTGGACACGAAATGTTTTTATACTAACAATTTTTCCATATAAATGTAAACTATATATGTTGCTTAGTGACATCTTTGCTATTAAGGGGACCACTTTTTTGTCCAGAAGGGCATCAACAGGATTATCAAGCCTGTGATCTCACATATACTGATATATCCCCTTCCTTCTTCACCAGACAGCCTACCCCCTGCTAAAGGATCTGATTCAATTTTGGGGTCCAATTGCACTTTGCTTAAAGTGATGAATCACTCTCACTAAGTTAGGGTTTGTCACCTTCACGAGACTACTTATTTTACCCCGTGCCTATTGAATGTAGACCTTATTGATTAAAATTTTCAGCTAATACAAGCCTCAAGCATCACAAATCCTGGCTCTCTTCACTAACACCAAAGGATAAAATAGCAGCCAATTAACAGACAGCATTGGGTGAGGACTTTCTAGCAATCATAATGACCTCAAGATGGGGTCGGTAACTGTGAGAGGAAGTGGTTCTTCATTACTGGTATTTGGACACTTGACTGCTTCCCGAGTTTGCCTTCATACCCTGATAGCCAGAGAAATATTAGGATTTGGAAATGGTGATGGCCTCTCAAAGAAAGTTTTTGTTCCTAAATGGTTTCAAGGGATCTCCCTCACTAGCAACTTTAGCTTACCAGATTTCAGTGGAGTGGGCCAGTATGTAACATCCAAACCCTAACAGCCCCCCAAATCTGCACTCCAATTTTGGATGACCAAGAACTCTGATTCTCTTGACATCCTTACAACTATGTTCTCACTACCTCTCAGTCAAATTAGATCTACACTCTAAGTACAAGGCCATGAAACCATATTTTTATGGCACCTATAGAGGCTCTGGTAACAGACGAGTTCAAACTCCTTGTTCTCTGGACAGAAGAGGAACCCTGCAGCTCTCAGTGAGGTTCTTGGTAACCTGGCACCTGCATGAAGACTCAGTCTCATCTCTTTATGCTCTTTGTCTTCAACTTCAAAAGCACTAAATGGCTTGAAATTCCCTATATGTGCCTAGTAGTGGGGGAGAAGGGGGAGAGTTCAATGAGGAGGGGGAAAAAGAAAGAGATCTCAAATCTGGCTTTGGGAATGGGAGATACTGAGACAGAGTAGGCCCCAAGAGTTCCTTTGTGTGTATCCTTAGCATGCTAGGAAAAGGAAAGCTCAAGGGGACCGTCTTACTTGCTGAGTCTTCTCTGCCTAGTTAACAAAATTGTGTTATTGTATGGCTTTTTTTCCCACTCTGTGTGAATAGGGAAGGATAGCTATGGGTTTGAGCCCTCCCTAAGCATTCTCCCATCCCTTTATACTAAAATCATTTAATAGAACCACAAGACTACTTTTTTGTGTGACTTTTGTGTCTTCTCCCTACATGAAGCTGAGAATTATTCAAGGTAGGGCCATGTTTTATGGTGACCTGTATGCTTTAGTTCTTAGCTCAGCAATTGGCACAGAGATGATGTTCAAAATATGGCTGATCCATAAGAAATTAATATATGAGGAGTATAATTTCTCATGAGCTGTGTGGGATGGAGGTAGAGCAGAAGCAGTTTTTCATTTTAGTTTCCATAACAAATCTGAGACAGAGAGGGTTTCCTGCCCATTACGCAGTTCTATGGACTTGGAGGAAAGTAATTTACCTGAGACAACCTGGAAATGCACAGATTGGGTCCTAGAACTCATGATACTCTCTCCAGTTTGCCTCTCTTCTGTCTTACAGGGTTTGACTCAAACCCATTGTTCACAATAATGGGTGAAATCCTGTAAATTATATTATATTTTCAAATTTCAGAATCAGTTGTTCAGCTTTTCATGTCTTTTCCAAGAAGGAAATCAGAAACAGCTGCTGACTGATGAGTCACCGGGTTGTCTAAAGTAGAATGCTTCTCAGTGGGCCAAGGATCCGACTGGTCACCATGTCCAGATAACATGAGCTAACTCCTTTTGGTTAAACAGCATGCTGTGCCACAGTATAGCTTCTTTTTTGAACATCACTAGACTGAGGTGGCAAACTCAGTGGCACCCAGTCTGGCTTCCAGAGTCTTTTCAGGAAGACATTCTGGCACATCAGTGAGATCTTGAACAAATTTTGTTGGGATGTTCAATCTAGATTAGGTCTTATGCAAACTTGGACTTTACTGTTCCCTTCCTGCTTCCTGTTTCTCCTTCCTGCTCAATCTAAATTCACTCCTGGCTTTTTCTAAGCCAGATTAAAATCTACAATATAGAAGAGAGGGTCCCAGATTGCTTCCTCATGCAGATGTTTAACAAGCAGGATGTTTATTAAGAATGTCCTTTAAGGGCCAGGGATTTAGCTCAGCAGTTTGGTGGCCTGCCTTGCAAGTGAAAGGGCATGAGCTCAATCCCTGTTACCAAAAACAAAAACAAAAAAACAACAAAAAAAGAATGTCCTTCAAATTAAAACCTATGACATGTAAGGGACCGGGGATATGTAACAGAGGCAGAAGCCCAAGTAAGACACACACTTAATAGCAGACTCGGCTCACCCTCTGAGGAGCTCTGGAGTTAGAATGACCCTTCAGTATTGTCTCAAGTTGAGCCACACCTATCAGTTATTGGCTGGACAATCTCCCAAAAGAGGTGTAAACTTGGAGGGATTTCTGTTGTCTTTAAAGAGACTGACAGATCCTAGGATTGTCTGCTAACACTGACCCTCTACAGGTCAGTTTGTAAATCCTTATCAAAGGGGAATTCACCAGCAGCACATCACAGCACCACTGGATAGGAAAGTTAGTCTATCTCCAGATGAGGCGAAACAGAGTCCCCTTAAATCCAAGTCACCCAACTGAGAGCAACCAACACGTGTGCAAGCTGCATACCATGGATTCAGAAAAGGGACTTTAACTTTCCAAGAGCCCCTCCTAATCTTCATCTGGGTAAGCCAACTCCTACAGTAGAATTCTTATCTCTGATTTCCTATCCATTTCTCTGCTGAGACTGGAATCCTGAAACCTCTTCTGATCCCAGAGGTCCACAACCAATAGTCCTTTAGAACTTACCCAGCACTTACCATTCCCTTTGAGTTGTTCTCTACACACATCAGCCTCCAGATCAACCCACCCTTCATTCTACCACTGTAATTCATCACATTCATCATGTTCATCTTGGGTTTTTGCACTGCAGCACCTCTGCCACATTTTCCAGCAGAACCCAACCATCTGCCCCCAGTTCCTGTTCCCACTGAGATCCTTCTTATGCTGTAGAAAATGATCGCACTATGCATGTCCTGGGTCCTACAACAACTGTGACACTGGCCCACCTTGGGCCTTGGGAAGATTCCCTCCATTTCCCTAAATAGACTGCTTCACTGTCCTCAAGACCCCAGCTCAGCTCCACACTCAGCCTCAGAGCAGAAGGCTTTATACTGTAAAGTGCTAATAGAGGGACTGACTGTAAACTCCTTTAACATTTTGCTTCATTGCCCAGACATTCAGAAGCCTCCACACCTCTTCTAACCACATCCTCCTCCTTAGAGGAAGAGGTGTCGGTTTTCACTTTTCCCTGGACCCATGCATCCCTCCAGAAATCTTGCTCATCAGTTATCACTTCTACTTTTGCATTGTCAGGCTTTCTATCACTGAAGACCCCATCTCCTCAGCATATAAATATGCTCAGAGCTCCCACACCTCAAAAAGAAAAGGAAAATCTTCCTTAACCTTCTCTCTCCTACCAGGCTCTTCACACAGACAAGCTTCTTCAAGGACGGGCCTACACTTCATTCTGCTCCTTCGCCTTCCACTGATCCTACTGCTCTCCCATAAAATCACTCTAAGAAGTCAATAGCAGACATAGACTTGAACTTGACTCCCATCTCTCCATCACTCCTACCATTCAATGACAAGATTTTCCATCAATTCTGATTCTACTGGCTTAATAGCTTTTAAATCCTTCCCATCTCCCTGTTCATCAGTAATGAATTTTAGCTTTCCAAGCTCGTTCAGAGATAGGAGAAAAACCCTTAGGAGTATTTGACCCTACTCCATTCCAAACAAGGAAAATTATAATTTCACTGTCCTTGTTGAGCTAATGAAGTTATTCCTGCTGTAATCTCAGAATGAAAATCTACTCTTCTCTGCACAGGGTCCAAGGAAGGCCTTTATGATTTGGCTGCAATGAGCATTGGCCGCCATGAGAGCTACTACAGTTTGGATTGAATATCCCTCAAAAAAACATGTGTTAAAGGCTTGGTCCTCAGTGTGGCAATTTTGGAAGAGGGTGGAACTTTTAAAAGGTGAAACCCACAGAGAGGTCCATTGGTCATTGAGATGGACCATTATGGGGAATTGTGGAACCCCAACTTCCTCTTTCCTTTTTTTTTGTTTTCTGGCCATAAAGTGAGCAGCTTTTGCTCCACCACATTGCCCCTCCATAACCCAAAGCAATAGGACTAATTGATCATGAACCAGAGAAGCTCCAAAACTCAAAATAATCCTTTTGTCTTTATAAATTGATTGTCTTGGGTATTTGTTACAGCAACATAAACCTGACCAACACTGCACTAACTGAATTATGGTAACTAATAATCTAACTGGATGAGAGCATGTCCCTCTTTCACAAAATATAAAAGTTTTTCTGAAATTTCAGAAGACATTCATCAAATGTGGCCCAAATTAGAACATTTCCACAGCACAATGGATATATCCCTTTCAGGGGTAGTTTTCACACAGTTATTTCTTCAGATGTTCCCTACCACCAAAGGTACCACCCAATAGAGCTTCTGAGAGCCAACTTTCATATGATTTGAATGTTATCTCATGTGGCATTTATACTTCATGACCAAATGTTCCTCCTTCTATCCAGAAAGTACACACATTTTCCAACCTTCAACTCTTAGATTCCATCATTCTGACTCAGATATACAGGGAAGTCCTTAATATCCTTCTTGACAGAAGAGGACCTAAAATTTTAAAAACAAAGAGGGTTTTTCAATGATCAGTGTTTGCAGCACAGCTGGGAGAAAAAACTGGTCCTTTGCAACTGGGGTGTGGATATCTGGCTAAAGAAACCCAGAGCCCATGTGGTACAATATGAGAAAACCCTTAAGAGTTGGGATCACCTGTGTTAGCACAGAGGCTGTGACAGATACAAAGTCCTGGTTAAGAGGACACAGGCAATCAAACAGAAATGTGACACAGATTGGGAAGGAAATGACAACCACCCAGGAGCCCTCCAGGGAAAGAAATAGAAATAACACGGACCTAGCCCCAGAAGCCCAAGAAATACTAAGCTCTTGACTCTGACTCCTACCATAAAATTTGTTCATTTTCATTAGTACTTTTGTTTCCATCTCTAGAATACCAAGCAGGGGATAATCAGGCAACTTACTATGTTTAACTTTTGTCTTCTCCCCCACTGACATTCTACTGAGCCAGTTAAAAATTCTGTACAACTCCAGAGCTCTGGTAGTTGGGGTAGCTCCATGTTAAAGGGCCTCACCATCCAAACTAAATACACAGTGTCCTTAACATCACTAGCACAGCCCATGATCCAGCATGGACTTCCCCTTCCTTACTAGTATGTTCACACACACCAACACATATACACAAGTTCCGTACAACGTGTTTTCTCCTGCCATGGTCTAGAAATCAATTAATGACTAGATTCTCTTTCCCATTTCTCAGTCTCAAATTAAGCAAGGAGCTTCAGTTCTGCTTTGCAAACTACCTACAGAGTCAAGTCTATCTAATCTACATGCATGTCGCCTCTCACTGGCCCTCACATTCCTCACCTTTTTCTCCTCATCCTTCACGTGGATTATGTCTCCCTGAGCCCCTCTATGTTTCCAAATAAACACTGGAGAGACCTCCTTGAAACACAATATAGCTGCTTAGCTTCCCTGAGGAACTTTCTCCAGCCCTACATCCACAACAATGAATTTCAGTCATTTTGCTTGCTAATCATTCAAGGCCAGCACTTGTCATCTACCCAATGAATCCTTGTGAGTGTCTACTCCATACCAGGTTCTGTTCCAAGCATTTGGAATAAGTCAGAGACACCAAGCTCTGCCTTCATGAAGCTTACACTCACAGAGAGAAAGCAAGCAATAGCCATGATAAAGATGCAACTTCCATAGTTGTTAGAAAGTAGTAAATACTATGGAAAGAGGAATAGGAGAGAGGAAGGGGGAAGGAAAGGAAGGGAAAAGGAAAAAAAGAGAATAAAAGAAAAAAATGGTTTTGCAAATGGAGAGGGGGACAGGTTTACGGAAGGGAGGAGAAAAGGGAGAAAATCTAGATATACTGTGTACAGGTACAACTTTTCTATGATGAATGTGATCAATATATATGTATGTATGTATATATATATATATATCTCAAAAGTATACCCATGAAATTATATTTTTCTAATTTTAAAAGGAAGACATGAGTCAGGGAAAGGAGATTTAGTCTGGAGATGGGAGTGGGAAGGTTACAACTGTGAACTGGTTGGTCAGATTGAGCATAACAGAAAAAATGATATTTGAGGAAAGAGTTGAAGGTGGTGAGGCTGTGAGTCTCAGTTATCTCCAGATGGTAAAGAAAGCCAGGGCCGAGGCTCCGAGTCAGTGACACTGAGTGTACTAGGGAGGCAACATAAAGGCCAGCGCTCCCAAGACAGAGTGAGCAAAGAGGGCAGGAATGGGAGCTGCCATCAGCCAGGGAAGGGGGCTAGGTAGCGGTTCTCTATCATTCGCTGCACTAAACCTCATGGATTTCTTCTCCAACATTTGTGGGGGGTGTAACTGCCCAGCACTTGGGATTTTCTCATGCTTTACAACCTGTGTTTATGTCCCATGCCATGTCTGTCTGACCACCAACCCTTGCTGCCCGCAGAGCTCTGACCCTCACAATCCTTATGTTCCCATATGTCTTGACCACAAAACTATTATAGCACGAAAGGCACTGGACACAGTGCAGTAACTCCCAGTCTCTATCAGTCTGTGAACAGAGCTGTTCTCATTTTCCTTAGGTGGATGTATAGAAACAGATTAAGCAGCAGAAGTAGGAGAGAAAAGTTGAAAATGCTGTTTTACTTGGAAATTGAGATTAACTTGGCCAAATAGACACAATCTCTTTGAGCCTCCATTTCCCTATATGTAAAATGAGTGCAGTGATTTTGGCTTCACTGCCTTCCAGAATTAGTTTGCAGGCCTAAGAAGAGAATAGAGGTAGACGAGCTTTTAGAGTTGAACTACCCAAGTGCAAAGCCTCATCATTATTTCCCTGTTATTAATTATAAAATCCTTTAGACCCAGTAAAGAGCTGCCTCTGATTCCAATCATGTCCCTGGTATGTGCCCTTGTTCTGGCAGAGGAATGCTGGGGTAAGGTTTATCACGTGTCCCACATGAAGTGCTCTCAAACTAAAAGCAAAGGGAGCCTGATTCTTTGTGAAGAGCCCCATGAATGATGAATAGCAGGGTCTCTCAATTGATCCATTTGCTTCTCTGAGGCAGGTCCTGCAGGCACTTGTTGTCCAAGCCAACCATCCTTCCCCAAGCTCATCCCCACCTCCACAAATTGTCAAAAAGGCATCATGATAGATAGAGCTCCCACATGCCACGGGGTGAGTGTTTAAATCTTTTATAAGACAGTCAATGGCCTTTATAAACCCTCAGACGAGAATTACACTGTGTCTGAGATGGAGCTGAAAGTCAATGGGAAATTGATTCTGTCTAGCTGGTGCTGTTTCTAGCAGCAGGCTTGCTGGTTGCCTTTGGGACTGAATGTGCCATCTCCAGTGTGGCCCCAGGCGTAGCTTTTGCATACAGAGAATATCGAGATGCCAAGGTCCGTTTCTGAGCAGAGGGGCACCAACATAGGCACGTGTGGGCTCCCACCACAGGAAGGCCCTGGAAGGCATTGCCTAGTACTGGGATGGTTATTAAATGTGTTTGTTTTCCCAGGAATTGTTGCCAGCATCAATCTGATGCCATGGCCTGCACCCCAGGCAGGGAAGTCAGAGGATGATAAACGGCCATTGATCTGGCAGCAACCACAGGGCAAGACACACCTACAATTACTCTCCTTTGCTAATGGCCCCATTAGCCACTGGATCAAACACAGTTAGCGGGTGTGATGATGCTGTGGTTATTTCTCTGCCAATACCCATAGGCCTGATTCTTGCTGTTTGCCAGAAGACTCCAAAATGGACAACAAAGACCCCCATCTGGAGTCAGGAAAGCCTAAGGGTCATGGGCCTGGTCACACCAAGGGTGGCTCTGCTCGAAGAGAAGTGGTTACACTTTGGCAGGTAAAACAAATAGCACCAGTCCTGGGAGGTGGTGAGTGGAAAACAGCATCCTTCAGAGTCAGGCACACTGGGGGTCAAAACCTTGTGCTGTGATTTCCTGATTGAATGACCTCACAGGACTCCCCACCTGCCCAGATGTCAGTTTCTTCTTGTGTAACATGGACAGATGGTAATCATTATTCTGCCTCTTGGGGCTTCTGTAAGGTTGAAATTTGACAGCACATGCCACACACCTGTATAGAGCTCTTAGTTCTGTTCACCATCCAAGGCTAAACCCACTGAATCCAGAGGATGAAAAAGCAGGTGACCCCCGCCCCAACACACACAGAACAGACAGACTGCACCAAGCAATGAAAATGGAAAAATCAGCATTAAGTACCAACCATGTGCCACTTACAAAACCTAGCATTCACCCTACACCATCTCAATTCTTTTCAGCCATCATAAGTGTTCAAATCATTAACCCATTCTACAGGCAAAGACACAGAGCCCTAGGACTCAAGAGATCATCCAACAAGGGCAAACGTGGAGGGTGCATTTAGTATAGGCCTTCTCTGTGCTGAGCACCCTTCAAAGGAGGAGCTAAGAAGGACAGCAAGACAGATGTAGCTGCAAGATCAAGTTTGTCACAGAGCCAACTAGGATGCTAACCTCCTGAAGGCAAGTGCTGCATCCTCTCTCTCTTTGCAGTTTTCCCCAAGAAGAAAAACTCCTCGGTAAGTCATTGCACCTTCAAGGTCAACATGCCCTTTGCATTTCTCTACTCTCCACTTTATTTTGTAGATGAGACTGCAGGAGTTTCTGAGGCTTTCCAAAGGCCACACAGGAACTGAGGTCTTGAAATGAGACTGCAGAATTTCAGGTCTTCTTCATGAGCTGCTTGTTTTCTGGAATATTGTAGTTGATTCCACTACGCTTGGTGTATAGGAAGCCAGCAGCCCACAGTATGCTCTGAACTGTGGGAGGCAGTTGCAAGGTAAAAGTCTCTGTACCACTGCTCAGAAATATCTGCCTCATGTGCAGGAGAAACTGTTGCATCAGACTCTGATAAAGCATGGAATGGAGCAGCATCCCAGCATCCCAGCATCCCTACTCTCTCTTTTTGGTTAAGTATCACCACTGGTATTAGATAGTCAGATGTCTTTGAACTTCAATAAAGGAGCTGTATTTGAAAACCTTCAGGGTGCCAGAGACTCTTTTTCCACATCAGCAGTCTACCCAAGGTAGACTCTGCAAAGAAGAGCAAATATCACGGGCTGCTAGGGAGGGGTGGGAGCGGGAGCAGCATGGTGGTGGGATTATTAAGTATGAGGTCAGGCAAGAAGGGAGAGCAGAGGAGAGCTTCCCCGTTGTCAGACAGAGACACAAATAAACACTTGCTGGCAGCTGGAAATTCAGCTCTTAAACCCTGCAAAATGAGAAAAACTTGATATGGTCAGAAAGGACATATTGTCTGGTGCTGTGCAACAGCTTAGATTTGGATTCAGGCCAAGAGTCATTTGACTGTTTACAGTCTGAGGAGCGTGGAGCTCAGCCTAAACCTCTCCAGTCTGGAAAATGGGCATGATGCAAAGACCCAAGTACTTGGAAGTGATGTTTCCATTACTGCCCTAGAATTGAAAAACCCAGCACACATACGTGTAGTCATCCATCAGACATTATGGAGTACACTGTTCCCAACACTGGGGAATTAGGTATAAACAAGATAGACTTGCTTCCTGCCTTCGTGGAATTTAAAAATTATCAGGAAAAGCCAACATAGATGAAAGCACCTATAAGGATAGAGGCAGTACCCAGTGTGTCTGTGAAATCAGTGGGGAGGTGGTAGGAGCTGGGTAGATTACAATGAAGGTTTTGAGGGGATGGAAAAGTGAATGTCAAGGTAAGGACAGTGGTTACACTCAATACCATTAGGCAAACAAATAACTGTACTGAGAACAATGGGAGCCAGATTTCTGATGCTTAGAAAAGAAATTGACACACATGGAAAAGGAAATTGGAATTGGCAGCACTAAAATGTAAAGTTGCAAGTGAAAAGTCTTGGTGTGAATTCATGTTTCTAAAATACATACATAAATATGGAAATAGATATATATCAGGGGTTATCCGCCAGGAGTGATTTTTTTCTCTTCATGAGACAATTGGTAATGTCTGGCAATATTTGAGTTTGTAACAACTGGAGAGGAGGGAGACACTTCTAGAAAATAGAGGGTAAAGCAAGAAGTGGTACTAAATATCCTACAACACACAGAAAAGCTCCACAACAAAGAAATACGCAACATAAAATGTCACTAGCTAGAGTACAGAACACAGACATAGGGATGTGTGTGTGTAGATAGATGATAGACAGACAGACAGACAGATAGGCAACTCAGTACTCAGTGGAGCTGGATATAATACCCCAAGAGTTATGAATATACCCATTGCCATGATCTTGGTTTCTAAATACCATTCTCTACTAAATAGAACCAGATTTTCCTAGAGAAATAGCTGATTTCAAGTCTGGGGCAAGAAAGATACAAGGGAAGCCTGGGAATATGTGCTGTGTCAGAAAATACAAAATTATTCAAAGAATGATGGAGATATGAGGAGTCAGCTTGAAGGATCTCCCAATGCCCAACTTTGGGACAATTTGAGAGTCAGAATACATACTGACAGGAATATATTTAACCCATTTAATAAAATATGAATTCATATGTGTATGCTGACGAACAAGGAACAAATGCATGGGAAAAAAGGAGAAACATTTCCTTACAGTATAGCACAACCTGGGCTGGGGATTTAGCTCAGTGGTTCTGCTGCCTGCCTCACAAGCACAAGGTCCTGTGTTCAATCTCCGGTACCAAAAACAAACAGTACAGCATGACCTAATAAAAGTAGAAAAGTTATGAAAGTAGAAAGCCACCATTTGGCAGCCATCACAGAGGTGGTTAATTCAACAAAGAGTATCAATGGATGCCAGGTAGGGGTAGAGGTTTTCTAAGGTGTAGGCTCTTGAGAAAATGTCTGAGAATCTCAAAAACAAACAAACAAAAAAAAAAAAACTTCCTGAGTTTTTTGTTGCATATATCTGAGGTTTAAAAAATGATGTTTTAAACAAATTAAATTACAAGTAGAAATTTGTGGCTTTGTGATAAAGAAAACCGGAAGACAGCAGCCTGAGCACGTGATCACAGTTGATGTCATAGGGTGGGTTGACATTCTGTCTCTTCTGGTGTGCTCTATCTACTGAGAGAGCACAGAAATGGATAGCTTCATTCTAATCAAGAGAAACATTGGACAGGCTGAGGTCAGGCCACACTCTACGGAAGAAAAGTCCTGTGCCACACAGAAGTGTAAAGTCAGGGAAGACAGGAAGAGATGCAGCCATATCTAAGCATATTCTAGAGTACTTTCATTTTGAGAAAATGTGGACTGCGGTTTTTAGCAAGCATGGAGTATTGCATATGCTCCTTGCTCTTTGTCATCTCAGAGTATGAGTGATGATAATATGTATGCACATGTGCTCACACATGTACACTGGGAGAGCAAGAGAGAAATACATATGATGGAATGAGGTAAAGTGTTAAAATTTTGACAGTCCAGATGAAGGACCACACGGACTTAAATATGGGCCTCACAACTTTTGTAAAGTTTAAAATTTAAACAAAGAATATAAGAACATGTGTTAAATGGACTCTATTTTACAAATTGTAGTGTATAACACAGGGCACCTATATCATATACGCACAACCTATCATGAAAACACAGGAAGAAGACTATGAAAGAAACACAAATATTTTCTTCAGTTATTTCCGGGTGACTGAATTACAGGGAATTATTGTCTTTTTTAAATGTCTCCATGTGGTTTAATATCTCTTCCATGAATGTTACCTAATTCTTCTCCAATGAGAAAACAGCATTATGCATGTCATAAAATACTCTGACAGAAATAAATAATAAAGTTGGATTCTGAGGCCATTCGTTATTTCTCCATTGAAAACTGGGTCCCATCAGCCAGTCAGGGAACTGCTTGCCTTGCGGGCTGTTCACTGGGTCTCCCTGGCTGGGATGTAGACAGACCTCTGGCCTACTGGAAGTCAGCCAACTGGGGACTGAGCTGTTGTCCTGTGGTTTAGGCCTCCCCTATATGTGTGAAGTAACTCACAGTCTCTTTCAGAGAATCTCTGAGACTCAGATGAGACCTGAAAGCCAGACATGTTTTACAACTTGCAAAGTGCTGCTGTGTGTACAGTAATATGGACACATGGGTATGAAAGTAAAATGACTCATAATTCATAGTTACCAGGTATAGGGGCCAGCCCTTAGTCATCTTTAATGTACCCAATTCCCAAGAAGCAAAACCATTGCCAGGTGAGATATGTATCTTACTGATGAGGAAAGTCAAGGATCCTTTCCCTAAAGTGAGCCCCCAAAGTGAAGGAACCAGATCCACGCTCATGAATGATTAGAGGTCACATGACCTCCTTATGCATGACCTCCCGGATGCTTACCTGCCTTATCTCTGGGGGAAAAAATTGTCTGCTTCCTTTCCCTAAAACTACCTCCAGGCAGAGCTCAATGCACTTTTAAGTAGACTTGTGTATCTTAGAAGCTTGTCAGTCTCAGCAACGGGCTTTTCTGCCACCAGGAAGGTGACCTCTGGGCATTTCTTTTCAAGACTTCCACACATTCTGCTTAAGCTCTCACAGCGCCTTCAGCAGATACCCCTCCACTTCCAGGCTCCCCTCATCAGTCATGACAACCCACTTTTAGCCAAATAAAAATAATGAGATGGAGAGAGAAATAGCCCAGTGAGAGATCCCCTGAGCCTGGTTCCCACTTTGGTGACTCTGGGAACACAGTCATTGGAGCAAGTCGATTGTGACCCTAGAGGCCAACTGTGAGACGATCCATTCTCCCAGGACCAACCAACACATGTGCTGTTCCCGAAGGACACTAGTGAAGTAGTTTCCTTATTTAACTGTTTTTAAAAAAGATTTGCTTTTATATATTAAATGAAATATTGTCAAAACTTTCAGATACTACACGTGAAATGACTACTCATTTCCACCTACGAGAGGCTGAATTTCATCGATAAATGAGAATTTCCCTTTGACTTTTGTCATTATAACAACACTATGAAAATCAAAGTGTGTGAAGATCATCAGGCTTCTGCAGTGAAGATTTCTACTTCATAGAGTGATTCTCCTCACTGTGATTCCGTGTTTTTATACTATGGCTTTTTTGCTGAAATTGAGGTGAGAGGCAAGCATAACACTTGAGGAATTATGATTAGAAAACATTTATGCTTGCGGTGACTTGAAAGAAAAAAGAGTCGAACAAGTTCATCTGAAATAGGAGAAACAGAGTCCTAGAGAGCAGACATTCCCTGGTCAGTGTCACACAGCCACTTTATGATCCACATGGGGCTCCACATCATAAGCCTTTAAAGCCACCAGAATTCAATTCCTCAAGTGAAGTCATTTACATGCAAAAGTCAGCCACCACTAGATCATGAGCTTATTGAAGGCAGGGTCTGTAGACCTTGGCTGTTACCCCTTAGGCTTTTTTAAGCAAAGAAATGAATGCTTTGCGATATTATTCTGGTCAAATTCTGAAAACATTTATATAATTATTTGTTTTAAAACCTTTTTATTTTGCATTTTGAATAAATTTCTGTAATGCCACATCTCAGACAGGTCCTGTGCACGTGCCTCTTAAACAAAAGATGACTGGTGCTGAGATAATTAATCAGCTGGCATTGACTGAAGCCCTTAATGAAATGAAGCATGAACTGTTTGAGAAAGCAATTGAAAGCTATCATATATGCCATGAATCATCTTTCAAATGCACATTTATTAAATCAGAATTCATAACTTTGATATTTTATCTAACAGGTTTGTTACCCTTTTGAGACTCTATTGGTGGATAAAAAAGACAGATGTTTCCAGAGCTAAATTGAAAGGGGGTGGGGGGCCAAGCAGGCATCGATTAAATAGAACAGGCAGCAAAAGCTTTTACCCAGGGTTTGGGTTTTATGCAGTCATTTTTAAGATAAAACCCAAAGACACCTTTGCCAATAAACAGGTATTGAAGTAGGATATGATGCTAAAGGTTTCTACAGCCTGCCTGATATCAAGCAGACATGATGGTTCAATAGACAATTACCAATTTGGGGGTTTCAGAAATGACTGTCGTCTGGAAAGGCTGCAGCCTTACAGAGTGAGATTGATGCAAAAGCCTATTTTTACCTCTCGGGGTACCAGGAAGCTAGAGGGGAATGAGATCCTCTCCTAGCTTTGAGCTCTTCAAAGGCACCTGTTCCTTTTAGCTGAGGCAAATATATATCACCTCAGTGTCACATCCCATGACTATTGTCCCAGGCACCTCTTTGGGTAATCAAATGAAAGTGGATTGAGAAGTGTATGAAGATGTTTAGCTCCTTTGACTGCTAGCAGCCGTAAATTGGTAGATCAAGGTGACATTGTCCCCCAGGGCTCACAATTGCAACACTTCTTAGAGTCTCATATTCATAAAAGCAGACCTAGAACTTTCACAGGCAGACCTCTTATACTGCAAGGAAAGGGGACCTTTCCTTTTAACTGCTTTGACATGATGCCACCCTCCTCCAAAGCCTTTCAACCAACCCTTTTCCCAACCAAAATTATGGTCCAGCTGCTGATTTACATTTTCACTGAACCTTTTGGCATTTTCATTGTTCAGATTAGCACACATCTAAATAATGAATTTTCTCCATCATAATCTAATTAAATCACTAGAACTGCAGTAATAAGACCAACACAAGTTAACTTGGGCATCAGCATATTTAGAGAAAAGTAACAATTTTAGCCACCATCTATGGTAGCAACACCTCCTCCTTTCTTTGTTAAGCAGCAGATATGCAATTCAAAATCAAAAAGAAAAAAAATGTGCATGATTTAAATAAAAGTTGCCAATGAATACAACAAATTCATATGGTCCACCCCTCTTGCATCCCTTTCCTTTCACACAAAACTGGAAACTAGATGTCTACAGAGTTGTAGAGCTTGCAATTTACGTCACTTCCTTGTGCTCCAATGGGATGTGAGAGGGGAACAGCGGTACACCTCGGCCCATACTGATAGATGCCTCCCAACAAGCGCAGCACTTCTGAATCAATAGGTTTCAGTGAGGCTCAACAATTTGTATTTCTAACAAGTTTCACAGAGATGCGGGTGTTGCTGGCCCAAGTACCAGAGTCTGAGAACCACTACTGTAGGCAGAGAATGCTTCATTGGCTAAACCACGCTATTTCTGCAAGGCAAGGTGGAAGAGATGAGATTCAAGGCCTTCTAGCCTGGGTTCCCATCTGGTACTAGTACTTCCAAACAGCCAGATTTATTGTATTTTTATATTGTCTTTGTTATTTACAGCAACACGCCAACTATTAAGCTTAGTAATATGTGTAGTGCAACGGGGACTCAGGCTTATGTCATTAAGCTCATCAGTGCGGAAGGGAAATCTGTGCTTAGAGATTCACCAGAGCCACCACAGACCTGAGCTCAAAACTGAGATCAAAGAGGCCGAGACACTTGCTGGGATGACAAAACAGAGATAGAACTAAAACCTAGGGCTGCTAATACCCTGCTGAGGCCTTTCTCTACCTCAGTCCAATGGCTTCCCTGAGGAATAACCTGCTGATTCCAGCAGAGTGGTTTTCTGTTTATAAGATGGTCCCTTTTTAGACCAGTGGTTCTCAGCTCTGCTTGGCTTTCCATTAGCATCCTCTGGGGAGCTAACAAAGGATGACAACACCTGCCCCGCTTCAGAGATTTTGATCAATTGCTCCAGGGCGGGGCCAGGTATATAAGTTTTTAAAGCTCCCCAGGTGATTCTGAGGTGCAGTTAGTTGAATTTGAGAGCTGCTACACAGACTATGAGATTCTCAAAGGCAGGGTCTCTGTTCTCTACCATTTTAGCATCTAAGCCCTAGGACAGTCTTGGCAAACCATGTCAAGTGAAAAACTACAACAGTGCTTTCTTAAAAGCCCAGATCAATGGCATTGTCCTGGGGAACATTTCAGGGAGGGGAACTCTCAGGCTCCACACAAATATACTGAATCAGAGGCTTTGGGGAAGAGGCCCAGCCAACTCGAGGTTGGCTGAGGATTTCTGGAATGGGAGAAATAAATGCATGGACAAACTGAGTTAGGAACATAAAGTCCAACTGGATTCTGTGAGAGAGTGATGATCCCAACAAAAGGTGGTGGGAAATCACTAGGGAAGGAGTTTGGGGTCTGTGATACATGCAGGAGCCCTGTTGTGCTAGAGCAGATGCTGGGTGAAGGCCAGGGACGAAAACAGAGCTGAATAAGTCTGCAGGTCCTTGAATGGTGGTCTCAGGAAATGGAGGTTCTTCTTTGTCTAAGACTCAGGGATTGGGGGCGCCATCACTTCACTGGGAAGTGGAAGACCACCAAGAAGGAAGCTATGCTCAGGCTGTTCCTGGTCTTCAAGAGAGCACAGCAGGAGCAATGCTGCAGGTAAATGATGCAGGCAGCAAACAGAGGGGAAAAGACAGGCTTAGAAACCTCCCAAATCCTTCTGTGCATTATCGAAAGACTTAAGCTCCCATCACTTTGGGTTCAACATTCCCTAGAGTGAGCACAGTAGGCTCTTAGCAAGGTACTACAAAGATGATGGAGTTACAAAATGATGGGAGTGTTGCTCAAACATGGCAGTGCAATGAGCATTTCAGAGGAAGAAATGTGGCCCTAATGTCATTGTCCTCATAGGATAACAAAAGGAACAAAAGAGATGAATCACTCACTAACTTACAAGGGGGGAAGTGGCTTTTTACTGAGAAAAGCACAGGTAGTGGTGTTTTGTCCAGAATCTCCTTGTGTGTGGTGGCTAGCCCTCAAAACCCACTTCAACTTGGATTCTCTTTCATTCAGGTCTTCCACTTTAAGAGGTATAAGCCATTGAGCTCTCCCCAGACTTGTATTTAACTAGCCTTCCTGCCTAAGAATCCAAGTGGCTTATAGGACTACATCTAAGGGAGACATTTATTTGGGGTACTGTTTGAAGAAAACACAAAAATAAAGGAAACCTACCTGAAGTAATTAACTTAAAAGCATATGGAAACCACAAAAAGCTCTCTGCCTTCATATCAGATCTGAAAGGGCACAGGCTGGCTTTGAAAATGAGGTACAGCATGCAAGAATATTTCAAAGTGATATGAGCATGGTCTTCTCTCTGTTCACTGATCATGCCAGTTGTTCTGTTCATCCAGTGAAAGGAGACCCACTTTCACTTGGGCAGGTATTTTTTATTTATTAAATTATTAACAAGAGGCCTTTGTGTGCCACCCATTACCGGGAGATCTGAGGAGCAATGGAGAAAAATGGAAGAGAGGGTATCCATGCAGGTCTCAAAGGGTTGGCAGGAAAGATTGCTGGACAATTGTACTCATTTTGTCACCACAATAATACTATTATATTTTCCATTTTATAGATAAGAAATTGAACTTAGAGAAAAACTACAACAACCACCTTAATAATTAAATGGCAGAGAAGGGATTTGAACCTAGGATTTTGTGTCTCAAAGATAATGTTAACACCATGTATTTTGGGGGTGGCAGACAAGTCCTAGATCCTCTTTCCAGCCTTTTGGTTCCCATCTGCAAAACAAGCGACTTGTAAAGTAAAGTATTAATTTTCCTCTCTTTCCTTCTACACTAATAGAAAGTCAGAGAGGAAGGGAGAATTGCCCAAAATTACACAGCAAAACAATAGCAAAACAAAGACTAGAGACCGGGCCTCCAAATACTTGGGTCTCTCAAATTTATAAGCATACAGATATACACATACACCTAAACCCTTGAATAATCTTATTTGTCATAGTTAATCATTTCTGCTGAGAAACATTAGGAGATAAGGGACATCAGCTTCTCCTTCCAGCTTAGAATGCTCTCTGCTTTGGGGAGGCATCTGAGTTAAACCTCTGGAAAGCTTCATTCATTTAGCAGAAATACCAGTTCCGCCCAAGTCAGACAAAGGGACCAAATCTTGCATCTTTTATTCTCCAGCCACAGGCAGAGGATGGGGTAAAGGAGACTGCTGTAAATCAGCCACCAGATAATCATACATTTTTAGAATTTTCTTGTAATTAGTCTATATTCATAGTGCTGAATGGACAGAGATATCTGTACCTAAGGAAACCCTGAAAACCAACATTTGTTTCAAGTAACTGAACCATATGCCAAGTGACACATAGAAAACCTCTCCCCTGTCTGAGAGAACCTGAGGCTATGCACATACACGCATATACCTTGATAGAATCTTCCCTACTCCCCCATCCCAAGCCCACCTTATCTCATCTGGCTCTGGTTTCTCTCTTTTTCATTTGGCAGGGTTTTATCTTGTGACAGTTAGGGTACAGTGCCATTGTGATTGGACTTGGGATCCCCCTGGGGAATTGGTGGAGCACACTTCTCGGTGTGCCTAGATGCAACATGGAGTCATAGCCTTGAGGTCTATGTCTTGTCCCTTTGCCTCCTTTTCTCTGGTATTGTCCTACTCTTCTTCCCAGCTGTCATGAACGAAATGTCCTTGCTCCTCCATGCCTTTCCACCACCGTGTTGCTTCTGCCTTGGAGCTGGCGAACCATGGACTGAAACCTCTGAGATCATGAGCCAATTAAACATATCCTCCCTTAAGTTGTTAGTGTCAGATATTGTGTCTGAGCAACAGGAAAGCTGACTAATAAATGTCTCAAGAAAGAAAATTTGTTATCACCTTGACTGACTTCTCAGGAACATCAACCAGTGTGTTACAGTAGGGAGAAATGACACTGACATGAATCAAAACAACTATACTTCACACTGGAAATACTGCCTCATGTGTTGGCCATACACAGTCCTCTGATATGCCCTCATAGAAGGCATCCTACCACCTGAGTTGTCTATGACCAAGGATGGCTGCACATACTGAGTGAACTGCAGTAATTTTAGTTAGCTTGAATTCCAGCACCATCCTAGTTCTCTGCAATTATAACACTAAAAAAACAAAAACAAGCACAAAAAAAAACATGAATACTCTAACAGCCAGGCCTTGCAGTTTCCAAATTTATGTATCTCAGGTACATATGTGAAAACACTCAAAATTTGACCTTATATTTTATCTAGTTATTTTGACTTTGTGTTGATAAAGTCAGTATGCTACATCCTTTACAAAAAGTTTTAAAAAAAAAACATGAATATGACATGATCGTATTCTCATGTGTGACAAATCTCAAATGTCCTTTCTCCTTTCTGGAAAACCAAGCCCTTAGCACAGAGGCTACATAGTCATTACTCCTGTACAAGTTTCGTATACCTATGGGAGGAAGGGGTGAGCTTCTTGAAGGATCATTATTAACCTGGTCAGCTTTCATAGGATATCAGTTACCTATCTACAGACTCGTGCCATTTGTTCCATTTAATCAGACTCAGAAGAACTCTGGGACATCATGCAGCAGCCAAAGAGACTGAGGTTAGATGAATCCATATCATATGATAATCTAAACTTTATCTCCTGCAACAAAAATGAACTCCAGCTTCCCTCAGTGGACATCTCTTATCATTTTTTTTTCTTCTATATCCAGGGCCCAGCACAACTCCTGGCACATTTCCCCTATTTAATAAATATTTGTTGACTGATTCAATGAACAAACAAAAGAATTGGAAGAGTGGTATCTGATTTATAGGTGTATTTGTTGGATCTTTGCCTCCTACTCTGGTCAAAAATAGTCATTCTCAACCTTGCCATCAAGATGATGACCACAAGGTTCTTTGAAGAGTGGGGACATGCCTCTGGAGTGACACAGCAAATCACCTGGGGAGCTGGCATAGAGCCCTTGTCTGGCTCCACATGGCAGCTGGACTGCAGTGAGGTCCAGGCTTCACTGTGCTTTAAAGACTTTGCAGGTGATTCTTACAGTTAGTCAGGATGGGTAGGGGATCTCAAAGGCAGTGGTTCTCCAAGTGTGGTCCCTGGAGGAAGAGCCTCAGTATCGCCTGAGTACTTGCTAGAAATAAGAATATATGGGCTCCCTACCAGATTCACTAGAGAAGAAACACAGGGCTGGGGGTGTTCTACCACATCCCCCAGGTGAGTCTGTTGAGTAAGACATCATTGGAGACCAGATGTTTGCTCCTGTAGCTCAGTGCCCAGTGTGAGAAGATGGGGCAGGATTCCTTCCTTCCACTCAGAGCCTGTGATACAGAATCAAGACTGCAGGAGCTGCAGCAGCCCCAGGGTATATGTCACTGTTCTTCTGTTCTAAAAATTGCTACATCTGTACATGCAACAGCTAATAAAAACGTCTGCACCACAGGATTGAGAGCTTTATTACTCACTGTCGAGTGCCAGATTGCTCCAGGCTGAGCACACACTCACCGAGGGCAGCCAGACACGCAGCTCTTCTGGCTTCTCCTGCACCCCAGTCCTGAGCCAATTTGGACATCCCACGAAGTCTCCATTGCCTTCCGTGGGGGCTTTCTGGGCTCTTTCTTTGTTCTCCAGGCTTCACTTGCTGTATTTATCTGCATGCTTGCTCCCCTTGTCTTGGGCCCTGAAGCCTTTATTTGGAACTTTCAAGGCCAGCCCCAATGATGGAACAAAGTCCTACCTACTCAGCCTCAGACTGAAGCCCCCAGACAGCTCAAGGACATGCAATAGTGAAAAGCAGGGAGAAGGAGAGAGAGCATTTTGGAAAGATCAAACAGAAGTGCAGAAGGAGACCTTAAGTCCCAGCCTGTAACAGGTGACTGAGGAGGGCAAGAGACTGGGATTCAGGGCTTCAGCACATGGGCCGGAAGGCCTCATCACACCACATGTCTGAGCTGTGGGTTGCACATCTGTACAACTAGAGAAAAGTACAGCGGGCCACTGAGGAGGGACCAGGGGTCCATAGCATTTTCAGTGTTGTGTCGCTATTTCCCCAGGCTTACATGGAAGAAAGAAGAAAATGTGAGAGGAGAGGGAGAGAAGGAGGATAGGAAAGAAGGGAGGGAGGGAAGATGGGGAAGGAAGGGAGGGAGGGAAGATGGGGAAGGAAGGGAGGGAGGGAGGGAGAAGGGAAGTAAGGCGGCCACACACTCTTACAAATGGAAGCTCAGGCACATTTCTCCATCCCTCTCTTGGAATCTCATCCTGTGCCAGCCTGGGAGCAACAGACTCTTTGGCTAGATAGTCTTCTCAACGTTTTTGTGCTTGGGGACCCACTAAGCCAAGGATGGAGGTCTAGAGCTGAGAAAGAGAGAAGAGAGCGAAGAAAAACGCCAGAAGATTGCATGAAAATAATAATCGACAAAGATGATGGTCATGTCTTAGCTTTCTTTGCAGGGGCTTCTCTGGGCCGTGCACATGCTGCAGGCTACCTGTGGACCAGCTCATTCTTCCTCAAAGAAGCTTTCTGAAGGGGTCTAATAGGTGGTGAACCAACTCTCAAAGAAATCTTACCCAAGGCACATGCCCTTAAGAGGCACAGCTGGACTTCTGGCAGAACTGTTCCAGGACTTGTAGAAAATAATATGAAGCATGAAACTTAACAAGAACCCAATCAAAGGTGGCTATGATGAGAAGGAAGGCAGCCAGAGGTGAAGTCCTCCTTGGGATCTTTCCATCTACCTGTGAAACCCCGTCAGCTAGACCTGGTACCTTGTTGGCTTGGCTGAAGTCTGGGGCCCCTGCTCTGCCCAGCCCTTAGTCAGCACAGCCTCCCTCACCTGAGGTCCCAGGTCCCATCACATGTGGCTAGCCTCAGGACAAAACTAATAATGCCTACCGCTGGCAGGACTCACATACGTGCTCACTCATTGTGCGGGAGACTCTCTATCTCCTCAGCCTGCCAGGAGCCCTGTTCCTCATTAGGAACCATCAAGGAGCAGATTCTTCCAACACTGGAAACTCAGGACTGAAGCCCAAGGTAGAGCCACCCTGCAGATCCCGGGGAAGGTCCAAGGCCCTCTTTTCACTGGAAACAGACACAGACTCTTCACCTAGCTGAGATGACTAAGGAGTTCAGCATTCGATCTCTCTAGCCTCTGTTTCCTCTCTGCAAAATGCCACCTGTCCAGGTATCCTGATGAGTGCACGAGTCTGTGTGCTGGAAGCTCAGTGCATGCAAGCTCACTTCCCTTTGTCTTTGACCATGCAGAGCCTCCATCTGTCACCGCCTGTCCCACATGGGGACTCTTCTTACCTGCCTGTCCAGAGCTGCCCTTGCAGCCTGCTGTGGGCACAGGACCTGGCCTATATGAAGGACATTGAGAAAGCTCTTTCCCTAGAACTACACCTTGGGTCCTCCCCGGGGGGACACTGCCAACAGGTAAGAGGGTAGAAGGAGAACAAGGAGCCATCCTGGATGGCTCACCCTGCCCACTGCAGGGTGCTCATGGCTAGCCATGCTTTCAAAGCAGCAGCTCCTGACAGCAGCCCTCTCTGATGAGGACAGCTGCTCTAGGCTCTGGCAACCTTTCCTCCCCTTCCTGGTCAGGGCTCAGGGTGGCAAGAGTCCCATGTTGCTGTCCCCAGAGTGATGCACTCTCTCACTGATCTTCCTGAACTGTCACCAATAATCCATTTACTGGACTTTCCTCCACCCCTGCATTTGAGGTACCAGGAGCCCCTGTCGCTTTTTGGGTTTGCAATGCTCATTGTTGTTTGAAGTGCCTCTGCCACGCTCCACCTTTTCTAAGAAACCCTGGGACTAGCCTTCAGGGGCATCTCTGCTGACTTTTCAGCAACCATCTGGCCTCTCCTCTCAGCACTGTCTGCTTCTCATCACTGGACGTCAGTCCATGCACAGGACCCTGATCAGCAGCCAGAAGGGCTCAGGCTATCTCTGTGCCTCTTCACTGGTCCTGACATAGGCCCTCTGTGCTCTGGAGAGTTCAGAGGCCAACAAGCATCTCCTCCCTCCTGCAAGCTGGAGAGCAGAGCTTCTGCACTATTTTCAACACCACTGATTTTTCCTGCTCACCTTTCTTCTGCCCTGACTCCCAGAAAGGCCCAACAAGGGAGACACCTGCTATATTTTCCACCCAACACCCACGCACAAGCACCAGGGAACCTTGGAACATGGAGAGTTAGAGGAAAGGAGAGGTCATCCGTGTCCATTCGCTCATTTTGCTGATGGAGAGAGGGAGAACCAGCTGGCAAAAGGGATTTCCCAAAGGCCACAAGACCAGTTTGTCACTGTGGGAAACCAACACAGGCAGGTGCCTTTGGGGCACAGCGTTTACAGAGTGCCCATGTGCCCCTGGCCGCGTGGCAGGAACCTCGCCCATCTGGGCTTCCCCGTGAAGGTGCAGTCACTTGTGAGTACACAGAATAAACTCTGTGTTCTCCATTTTTAGGAGGGCCAGAGAGATAATATGATTATATTCCTAGAAGGTCTGTTGTCTCCCAGGATTCAGGGAAGGAGACTTAAAAGGTCAAGTTCACTAAGGGGAAATAAATGAAGTTGTCACCTCACAGCAAAATATAAGGAGCATCAAAAAACTCAGTAATAAAAATAAATTATGTTTTTTGATTTGTTTCATTTTATTTTGCACCAGAGATCCAGCCCAGGGGTATTCTACAACTGAGCTGCACCCGTAGGCCTTTTTTATTTTTTGAGAAAAAGTCTCAAACAGTTACCCAGACAGGCCTTGAGTTTGTGATCCTCCTGCCAGAGGGCAGTAGCTGGGATTATATGAACGTACCAGTGTGGCCAGTTAAATTGTGTTTTAGTGCAGTACATTTTTTACACTTCAAATTTACACCTAACATCTATAATGAACAAAATATCAAAGTTTTAAATAAAGAAGCATCCCAATCCTGCCTTTGCCCAACTCTGCCTCACTCACCTCATCCCTAATCCTGGTACTGGTTCCAATAAAACTCAATTTATGATAAGGAATGGCCAGTTGCCAATTTAAGCTTTTAAAATATTGCGTCCAAATTGATTATCTCAGTCACTGAGGTTTCTTGGGTCCCAAGGTGAATGCCTGGGTCTCTTCACCTTCATCCAGGTCTTATTCATTAAGGAGGCATTAAAAATGTAAAAAGCAACTGAAAAAAGGAAACATAGCTATACTGGTGAATGGGATACAAAAAGCAATTTTAAGATGAAACAAATATTGAAACCATGCCATGCTTTGGACAATATTGTTGGACCCCTGATCTGAGTTCATTCTCCCCTGAATTAGGGTACTTCACAAGAACACAGTTGGACTGGGTTATTCTTATAAGTCAGGTGAACTGTTTGGTTCTACTCTGTGTGTGTGTGTGTGTGTGTGTGTGTGTGTGTGTGTGTGTGTGTGTGTGGTTTTACTGGGGATTAAAACCAGCAACTTCACACTGAACCATATCCCCTGCTTTCTTTAGTTTTTATTTTATTTTATTGGTACATTTTACGTATACAATACAGTTACATTCATCATTTTTAGTTTTTATTTTTAAACAGGGGCTCTCTAAATAACTAAGTTTCTCAGGCTAGGCTCAAACTTGCAATCCTCCTGCCTCAGCCTCCCAGTGTGTTAGGATTGCAAGCATGTGCCATCACATCCAGCTTTTAGATTAAGAAGCTAAAGTTAAGTAAAAACACACTTGCCATTTAATTTTAATAGTTTAAATAGTTAAATAGTTTTAAAAGAGACACATGAGTGACCTAACAGGTTTTAATCTGACTTATTAGCCCATTTATCCCCAGACCAAGTACACTGAGCTTCTGAAAAAACAGGTTAGGCAATATAATTTTTACTTTGGTTGAAGAATATTCCCAGGGGTTTTGTAGGTATCAAATATTTTAATAACAAGCAATCATCAGCACTTTGGTAGACCAGACAAGACTAAACAAGTTGCAAATCTGAGCTGAACTCACTATGACCTAAAACTGAGGGTCGGAGCCATAGCTGGGATCCTTGGTGCCATCTGCATCAGATGTGTCATCTGCAGCCTCCTCTGTCTGGAACAGTCATCCTCTTCCCCCAGCCCAGCCAGCATGGCCTGAACTTCAAGACAGCCACATATCAGCCCTTTGCAGAAGCTCCCTTGACAGGTCTTCGTTACTTCTGCTGCCGCTTCTGCCTTTGACCGACCATCAGCTCATTCATCCATCCCAACAGTATCTGGTGAGTTTATGTATCCCAGCACAATGAGAGGACTCGAGGACACGGCAGGGAAGGAAGAGACCTGTGTGTGCCCTTGAGGAAGTCACAGTCGGCTGTTCCCATAGCTTCTGGTTTCTCCCTTTCTCTTGTGATGGGGTGGTTGCACACTAAACTCCACCGAGCTGTTCTTCCCAGCTTTATTGGGTCACAAAAAGCCATGTTTTATCTATTTCTGAATCCCCTGAGCATAGCAGGACCTGGCCCTAAACAGTTGCTTAATAAAAAAGTGAGACAACCAAATAGGCACTTATCTTGCACCGGTGTTTCATGTCCTCTGTCAGATCATCATGGCCATTGGCCCTGCCCTTTGGCAGCTTTTATTCTTAGACAAAGTTCCAGGTGGGATGCCTACAGGAAGCAGAGCTGCTTCTCCACCTAAGAGACTCAGCACCAACCCTGTGAGGCAAGAAGTCTCCTCCTAGCTCTACTCAGTACACATCTTGAACAGGTGTTCACTGGGCTGCTGAGAGTTATGAAGGCAGCATGTCTGGTGCATGGCTTTTCATTGGAAGGTGAAAAAACAGTTCTCAGTGACTCACTCTCCTTAATTACATGAAGCAAACACCTGCTCAAGAAGAGCCAAGATGTAGTTTTGCATCTTTGTCTCCTGGCCCTCCTATCTGGTTAAGAAGGAAGCCAACACCAGAATGAAAAACAAGAGGACCGAAAGCACATCTGCCTCAGAAGGTGCGATTTCTGTAGCATCAATTTGAAACTAATACTCCTCTTCCAAAATTCCATATATAAATCTATAGACTGTGTTTCCCTCAAAATCCCAGTGTGTTTCTAAAACCCTAAACCTTGTAATAGGTTATGGGTCAGCTTGGAAGTGGGAGGCCATGGCAGGTAATAGGCCCTTGGAGAACTGCAGGGGTGCCTCAAGCCTGAAGAGACACTGATCTCACAAGGTGGTTGCAGGCCATGGAGGCTGTGACCCAGGGCTCCACAGAAGCACAGGGCAGCTGTGCCTGTTCCTTTTCCTCTGCACTCCTGGTCTTCCTCCTCCTTGGGTTTGCCTTTTCCACTGCCACCCTGGAAAGAGGAAAATAAGGAGACTGGATAATTATCTGAACCCAGAACCAAAATCAAGCAGCGAGGGCTGCATGACTATCATGACTGTCAGAGCTACAGGCAGTGCAAGGGCTCCACAGGAAGGGAACAAGAAGGTGAATAGCTCAGCTCCCCCCTTTGTGGATGAGTACCTTTGTTCCACCATGCACTCTCTACTACGATGTTCAGCCTTGTCTCAGACCTTAAGCAATGGAGCCAAGTGACCCTGGACTGGAACCATGAGCCAAAAATAAATCTTTCCTACTTTAAGTTGCATTTCTCAGGTATTTTTTCACAGTGACAGAAAGTTGGCAACACACTCAAATTCTGGCATTCCTCCTGGGCTCCTGCAATTAACTCACTATTGAAACAGGAAACCAGAGGATGCAGTGGGCCAGACAGTGTTCCAGAAAAGTGCAGCCTCCCAAGAATAAAGCAAAGGGCCACCATAATTATCTAGGTGGAGGGTTCATGTCCCTAATATGAAAGGATACAGCAAGTCCACTGAACAAGTGCAGCTTAATGTCAGTTTGATCATAACCTCGCCTGAGTCCCCTATCGTGAAGTTTCTTCTTCTACATTCCCCTTACCCTCTACCTGACAGGGCCTCTGCCTTCATTTCTAGTGGGGGGGGTAAATTCTCTTTTTATTGGGTTGCCACAGGTGTGTTTGTTAAGATTTTGAGAGAGAGTATTAAGAGACAACCCAGCAAACTCTCGGAGTCACAAGTACATTCAGCACTAACCACTCCCCTGCTGGGGAGGAGCAGACACATTTGCCATGGTATCTGGGGATCAGTTTCCAGTGGGCCAGCTGAGTGGCCCCTTTCTTTGCTTGTCAGTCTAGTGGCAGGAAACACCTACGTACGATGTCCTGTTGTTTTAACTTTTGCTAAACTCTGGATCCCAAAGGCCTGTGTGTTACAGGCTGGGTCCTCTGGTGGCACCATTGGGAAGTGGTAGAACTTTTGAGATGTGAACACTATGACTTCTTAGATCATCGAAGGTGAGCCTTGAAGGGGACTGTGGGACTCTGGCCTCTTCCTGTAGCATTTGCTTCCTGGTCATGAGTTGAATGGGTTTTCTCTACCACATTCTCCTGTTATGACATCTTACCTCACCACAGCCCCAAAGCAAATGGGCCTCCTCCCCTCATCTTGGACTGGAACCTCCAAAACTGTGAGACAAAATAAACCTTTTGTTTTACAAGTTAATGATCTTAGGTATTTTTGTTATAGAGATGGAAAACTAACTAATACAGATTCCCATTCAAAATATCCATGTTTTGGCTCCATTGGGCACCAGGGCCTCTCAGTTGAGGGTATTTTGAGTACTTCTTTGTAGAATAGTACTGTGTTGTTGACAGAAATTATCACGTCTCAATATAAACTTATGAGATGAATACTTATTAACCCAGCCTATAAATGAGAAAAGAGAAATTCAGAGAGTTAGATTAATTTCTCCAGTGTCACAAAGAGCTAATATTTGAGTATTGATACTGAACACTAACATTGGGACCTCTTCACAGGACACTTTCAGGAACATGTGTGTAGGCCCAAAGATTTAGTCCCTTGGGTTGTTAGGGGATATAATTTATTTCTCCCCACAAGGCCCAAATTTTGCAGAATTTGTGGGAGCAAAATGTTCATGCATACATTGCAGAGAATCCAATGGCTTATTTTCTCTTCTTCTGTCACTGTCAAGATGCCACAAACTCTTGGAAGAGCTTCCTCTTACAACCACCAAAGACCCAGTGGCTGTTCTCCAGGCTTCTGCTAGGAGAGAGACTGATAACAGAAAGCACATCTCTGGAGCAGTTTTAATCAGAGATGGAGCCACCAAAGAAAGCATCTTCGCAAAAGCCCAAGGCCTCTTTCCCGTGCTCTTTCAAATTAAAAGAGTTCCTTCTGCTAATATATTAATTAAAATGAAATATTAATAGCTGATCTCTATTATTTATGGGCTGTTTTGGGAGAATAAAATATTGATATCCAAAGAGGAATCAATTTCAATGAAACTTCCCCTTCCAGAGCAAGCCTGATTCGTGTCACATAATAAAGAGGTAAGCTTATCGGCAGCATCAGTTCAAAGATGTGGGCTGTAAATGTTGATTTTGAACCAATAAGAAGATTATAAGCACTGTCATAAAATATCCTTCCAGGATGTAAATTATTCAAAGCCCTTCATGGACAGACATGGTATCTCATGCCTCAGTGATCCTGCTGCATGCAACACATTTCATTTATTAAAGCCGGAGAGGCCCTCTGTTGATAAAACCCCCTAAATAAATGATAACCTTCATCTCCTTCTTCCAAATTATTTTCATGATTAGAATTTAAAATGTTTGTGCTTGAGGTGTTGTGTCAAAAAGTGCAGCCCCTGTAAGGCACATGTACATCTTCATTGGGAGGTTCAGCTCCTCATGATAGTCAAGCCCTCTTTCTTTGGAGAAGGGCAGTGGGTCTAGCAATACAGACAGTTCTGAGGGCTCACCATAATGCTTCGGCCACAAGAGGAAAGGTGTAGTGGAATGCAAGGGCTTGGAGGGCCAATCCTGCTGGTCACCCAGTCTCATCAGGACCATGGATGACAGCATGACTTAACATGACCTGGCCAAGACATTCAACCTCTCTAAAACTGAGATTCCCTTACAGGGATGAAGGGAATAAAACACACAGCCACCAGGCACAGAGGTTTGCACACTATACGCTCTCAGTAATCCTTCCTAGCTGAATAACTATATTAGGCAGTGCTTACTAGAGTCAGATGTAGAAGAGTGCAAGACATCTGCATGCTGGAGACCAGAAGGATCCAGTCAAGGTCTTGGAACCTACAGCAGTGTCCCACGCAAGTTCATATTAGGAGGCCGAAGGATCTGTGCCGGAAAAGCCCAATGGCCAATTCCAGAAGCCAAAGTGACTGTGCCAAAAGACTGAAGAATCTGAGCCAGAAGACTGAGGGAAGCCAGGAAGCAACATCCAAGATGAAGTCGAGGATTGAGCTCCCCCAAAGAAAGAAAGCAGCCTAAGCTCCTTTGCAGAAAAACTGCCCAAGAAAAGCAGCCACAAAGAAGCTCCTTCAAGGAAGATCAGCTGAAATCCTTCCCCCCGTTCTCCTTTCATACCATTCAGGCAGCCATACTAACTCAAATCATCTGGGCTATCCTGCCCAAGTTGACAAGTAGTTAACTACCACAATAACCAAACGTGGTGTAGTCTCTTAGGGTACTCTTCTTGGCTCTTTATGGCCTACTAGAACTTTAAAAGTATCGCAGAAGGTTCTGTCTGCCCCAAAAGGTGCCAAGAGCAGGCTCACCTCAGGCTTATCTCTGGCCTTTCTTCACATAAAAGCCAGGGCAATCTACCTGTCTTCAAAGTCCCATGGTAAAAGTCATCTCACCTGGAAGTATTTCATGATTTCCTCACTTTGATCCTTTCCTTCCTTTTTATTTGTCCTCAAATATTGATAGTGCCTTTCATGTGACAAGCACAGCTCCAGGTTCATAGTGTCATTTATTTCAGGTTCAGACTCGTGCAGTCTTCGTTACACCTTTACCAAGGCAAGGCCTATTTGATAGAAGAAGAAATCGGGCTCAGAGGGGTGAGGTATCTTTCTCAATCACACAGTGAATAACTGGAAGGACCAAGTCTGCAACCCTAGGTTTGGCCTGATCCCAAAGCCCACACGCTTTTCTTTCTGTTCCACTGACAATTTGTTGCTACTGAATCCATGGCTCAGGGCTTCCTATCTGGGCTTCACTTATCCTGCTGAGCATGCCTGGGGTTCTCTGCTGAGAATGGGCTTCAGAGCTTGTTTTGAGCACTGTAGCTCCATCTGCCTGGTGTCTGGCTGGACCAGTACCCGCACACTCATGGTACCCACATCACCAATGAGTCCACCAGGTAGGTCCAGAATGACTGCACTAACTGATATCTATCTCTGCATCCACCATTCTGTCCCTCAGTTTCTTCATCTGTAAAATGGGACCACAGTGAGATTTATATCTTGACAGATATTAGCTTCTATTGTTATTATCCTAAAGGTTTTTGACTGCATCATTCTAACTCCCAACTTATGCTTTCCCCATATTATGCACCTGCACAGCAAAAAGCTTCACATGCAGTTCATGGTCGGCAGGCTATGAATTGATAATGAATTCTTTTGTTTTCCAAATCATGTGCCAGTTGGTGCTGGTAATAGCTGTATGAGACACCAAAGGGTATACAGGTTCAGGAATGTGGCTGGTATTTAATTCCTGCCTCTGATATCTTCTAGTGGATGATCTTGGATGATCACTCAATCCTCCCTGAGCCTGTTCATTGGCATCTGTAAAATGAGCCTAGAGGGAAAGTCTAGATACCCAACGTACCAGTTCACTGGAGCTGGAAAGAGAAACCATCAGTAAGAATGCCATAAACTCCTATTTCCCTCTCTCCTTCAATGCATTGCTTTCATTCTCCTCTTTCATCTCTGGACTTCCAACTTATGGGTTTTTTACCTCTGCATCCTTTGTATGAATGTCACTAATGCTTGAATTCCTGCCTGTTCTTGTGTCTTTGGTGACATATGTTGATCCATTGATGAGTTTGTCTTTGTTCTTTCTGGAGGAAATAAGCAATATATGTTCAGAGAAAAAGACCACAGCCTGGATCATCTGGACTGGCAGAAGCTGCTTAGACATGTCCCACAAATAGCCAAGGAAGAAGTTACTGTCATCAACCAAGAAAGTGAGCAGCTGGCAAGAAAAAGAGCTCCAAACCCAGCCCTGGAACTCTCCATTTTCCTCCATGCCAGGTAGGTTGCACAGTGGCAAGAATTCATTGTTGTAACAACATAGTACTAGGAAGAAAAATGCCAGTGCATTGTGATGGTAACCAAACCAAGCCGAATAATTTCCAACATATTTTAAATCCTCCCATATAGACAACAAAATATACACAAGTGTGTATAATACTGTAAGAGCCACTGGAAGTATACATGGAGATTGCAAATTGCCTACCAAATTCTCTAGAACGAGTGTGTTCTGAGTTACCTGCCACCCAGAACACAGACTCTGTCCAAGGCATTTTGCTCACACAGCAATTTGGTTTGTCAAGAGCTGACAATCAGACATTGAGAACAAGTGTTATTGCATGAATTTTGCAAAAGTATCACTTTGGGAAAACAGAAACCAAAACAAATTGAGAAATCACATAAATAATTACTTTGAGCTTCAACTCTAACATGAAAAAGGAAGGCATACAAGCAGAAATGCTAATTAATATGACTGTTTAATTATAGGGGCCCAAATTAATAAACCGTAATGACTCCAGATTTCCAACAGGCAGCCCTTCTTCACACGTAATCTCAGAGGTGTGGCTCAGTGGGGGACATGCTGAGGCTTTCTCGCCAGGTGCCCAGCTGGAATAGCATCAGAAAAGGGAAAGGTGAGGCCCCCATGAAGAGAAACTAGGTCCTCACAGCCCCCACTCTCTGCTTAGACATGTTGTGGCCTCATCGACATCAGCAGGTGCTTGCTTCCACCAAGACAGCTTCTCTAATTAGGAAATCATTGTACACACAGCTATATGAGCCCAACCACAATGTGCTTAGGACAAAATAAAATCCAGTATACATCCAAGGGATGGAATTTATTAAGCACCAGTGTATGTGAGGTAGGCTTCTCTCCCTTTCTGTCTCTCTGTGTCTGTATAGCCCTATCTCCCTCTCTCTCCCTTCCCATCTCTCTCTCTCTCTCTCTCTCTCTCTCTCTCTCTCTCTCTCTCTCACTCTCCCTCTCCATCTCTCTCTCTCTCTCTCTCTCTCTCTCTCTCTCTCTCTCTCTCTCCCTCCCTCTCCCTCTCCCTCTCCCTCTCCCTCTCTCTCCTCTTCTCTTCTCTTCTCTTTATTTATATTTCTGTTTTCCCAAAGTGGTACCGATGCAAAATTCATATATATCATTATGTTGTATGCCTGATTGTCAGCTCTTGGCAAGGTAGAATTTCCACAAAAGCAAAATGTATCAGACTCAGTAAGGTACATGGCATTGCCTAGATAAATATAATCATGCCACTATACAACTGTAAAAACCGAGATGCCGAGGAACAGCTAATCTGATTTTGCCAAATCTGCATAACTAAAAAACAGAAGGCTCTGGATGCAAAGCTCTGGGTATTTGAGTTCAGAGTTATGCACTTAATTACAGTATGCTTTCTAGAAATTGAAATGCTTCCACCAGCTCTCAATACAATTACAGCAGTCAGTCAATCATTGGTTCGTTCAGTAAAGTCAGTTGTGTACCTACTATGTGCCAGCTTCTGATGAGCAAGCAATGACCCAAACCCTATGTTCAAAGAACAAAGGCAGTAGAGGAGAATGACGGAGACAAAATGATCACACAAAGAAGCACATTCATAGTTTTTGGCCAGGAGTACATAGGAAAAAGAAATGGGGCTAGGAGAACTTATGAAAGACAGGGTTCATGCAGTCAGGAAAAACTCACCTAAAAAGCTACAGCTTAAAGTGTGACCTGAAAGGTAAGTGTGGATATATAACATATAAAGAAAAAAATGTACAAATACAGAGAAATGTTCTATCCTTGTCCTGTTTACCCACCCCTGGCCTGCTCCAACCTAATCTAGCTTTAGCTCCCAACATTGTGTCATAGACTTGTGCAGTGAGTTTTACAGGCATTCTTGACTTGCACAAGACTGCAGACAGTTTGGACAAAGTTGATCCCTCCCTTCTCCTTGAAATCATCTCATCATTGACTCCTGAGCAACAGCGTGCCTGGTGTTCCTTCTGCCTCCCTGGATTCCCCTTGAAATTTGTCCTATCTTCCTCATTTCCCTAGAAGTTCTTCAAGCCTTGGTCTGACACTTCTGTCCCTTTATAGTCTTGCCCAGGACAATTTTGTCCATGCCACAGCATTATTTGAACCCTAAAGTGGTAATTCTTGTGACTTTATCTCTAGTCCAGAGCTTCCTATCCGACTCCAGATCTATATCCCCAAATTGCCTAATGCTATTGCCAATTGCTCTTCAATGTCTCAAAGGCACTTAAAACTCAGCATGATCAAAACAGAGTTCATCATGTGACCCCCAACTCCATTGTAGCACCATCTATCCAATATGCAGGCCAGAATCCAAGATAAAATCTGTGTTCCCTTCCCCACTTGCCTTATATGATTGATCAGATAATGGTGGTCAAAGATGTCCAGGTGTTGCCAGGCATGGTGGTGCATGCCTGTAATCCCAGCACTCAGGAGCCTGAGGCAAGAGGATCGCTGTGAGTTTGAGACCAGCCTGGGCTACATAGTGAGTTCCAGGTCAGTCTCAACTACATAGTGAGAACCTGTCTCAAAAAAAAAAAAAAAAAGAAAAGAAAAGAAAAAGAAAAAAGATGTCCAGGTGTTAATCCTGGGAACCTGGAAATGTTAAATTTTTAGCCTATGAGATATTAAAGATGTGATTAAATTATGAATCATGAGATTGAAAGATTGTAAAGATCATTTGGGTGGTGCCTAAATGTCATAACAAGTTTCCTTATGAGAGGGAGCAGTGGAAGATTTGAAGACAGAAAAGAAAAAAGGCACGCAACTGCAGAAACAGAGAACAGAATACGCAGCCATGTGCCAAGGAAGGCCTACAGCCACCAGAAGATGGAAGAGGTCAGAAACAGATCTTCTCCCTGGGAACCTCAGAAGGAACCAGCCCTGTCAACATGTAGAGTTTTAGTCCTGTAAGACTCAATTCTGACTTCCAACTGCAAGAAATGAAAGAGAATAAATTGCTACTGTTTTAACCATAAATTTGTAATAATTTCTTGCAGCGGCAATGAGAAACTAGGACAGCCTACTATAACAAACATACAATTAGGTCCTCTTTGTGTTTTTGTTTTTTTTTAAATTAGCAAATGTTTGCAGTTCATAATGACCTTCTTCCTTGTGAGGAGCTGGTACATGTACATGATACATCTTCTTTTTCATCCCTTCCCCTCCTCTCTTCTTCCGTCTCTTGGTCCCCTTCCCGTTTGTACCGGGTAACTCTTAAATGCATACATTTTCTCCATCTTCACTACACCTCTCATGAAATAATCTATCATCATCTCTCAAAAAGCAGATGCCATACTCTCCAGCCTCCCATGGCTCTTAGAATAAGGACCAAAGTCCTTGGCCCACAGGAACGTCCTTGTCCTAGACTCTGTTTCCCCTTTTAGGATTACCTTGTACTGTGAAACACAATGGCCTGCTTTCCATTCTTGGAAGGAGCTAATCCTATATTCTCCATCAGGCCTTTGTACAACTTTTTCCTTCATTTAGATTGCTTGTTAACTTCAGATAATAGCTTAAAGGTCACTTCCTCACCATAGGATTTCTGATCCCAGAATGGATTCATTCAATATATCTAACAATTGCAATTTTACACTAATTTTAGGATTTTTTAAATTTATGTATAACTCCTCAGAGAGCCAGTAAGCCCCCAGAGAATAGGGGGAGAATGGAGTTATAACTGGGTTTGCCTACCACTCTGTGCTCAGCATCTAGCAAAAAGCCTGGCATAGAGCAAGTTCTCAACACATATTGGTTGGATGGCTGCCAGGGCCCAGGGAAGTGTCTCTGAGTGTGTGTGGCAATTGCAGGCTTAGTACTTGACTTTGTTCTAACCCTTCCAGATGTACAGTTAGAGAAAGGAGGTTGGATAACATGTGAAGGACTTGACTGAGTGCAGCAATGGCCCAGATTCTCTAGAATGAGAATCTCACCTTCTTTAGTCCGATCTTCAATAAGTTAGGTCCTGGGTGGGTTCCTGTTAATTTAGGATTCACAAGATAATCTTGGGTTTTTCTTTACCACTTAGCTTGACCCTCTCCATTTCTGGGCCTGGAGTTTCCTTGTCCACTTTTTTAGATTAAAGCACTTCAAAAAGTGTCTAACAATGGGCCAGAGTCTTTGAATAGCTCCTCTGTGTCCCAGTAGCCTAGCATTTATCTGAAGGCACCTCATAAGCCAGTTGGGTTTAAGGTGACTCTGAAGTAATCAAAACACTTCTGGACTTAATTGACACTTTTAGCAGAGTAGCTGGATACAAGGTCAACATCAAAAATCAATAGCCTTCTTGTACACAAATAACAGATTCAGTGAGAGAGAAATTAGGGAAACAATTCGTTTCACAATAGCATCCAAAAAGCTGAAGTATCTAGGAATCAATCTAATGAAAGAAGCAAAAGACCTCTACACTGAAAACTACAGCACTCTGAAAAAAGAGATTGAAGAGGATATAAGAAAATGGAAAGATATCCCCTGCTCCCAGGTAGGAAGAATCAACATAGTGAAAATGGACATACTACCAAAACTGCTATACAGATGCAATGCTATGCCAATTGAAATTCCAACTCTATATTTCACAGAACTAGAAAAAATAATCCAAAAATTCATTTGGAACTAGAAGAGACCTAGAATAGCAAAAGCCATCCTAGGCATCAGAGAAGTGGTAGCGGGTATAACAATTCCCAATTCGAAACTGTACTACAAAGCCAATGTGATAAAAACAGCATGGTACTGGCAAAGAAACAGGCCTGAGGATCAGTGGAATAGACTGGAAGATACAAAAACAACTCCAGATGTACTCAGCTACCTCATCTTTGACAAAGGAGCCGACCATCCTCACTGGAGGCAAGATAGCCTCTTTAATAAATGGTGTTGGAAAAACTGGATTTCAACCTGCCAAAGATTAAAACTAGACCTTTATCTTTCACCACGCACTAAATGAAAATCCACGTGGATTAAAGATCTAAATATTTAAAAAGAGTGACTAAATTTGCTGGAAGATAAGTTAGGCAGAACTCTTGAAGACATTGGCATAGGAAAAGACTTTATGAACAAGTCCTCAGTATCACGGGAACTAGCAGAAAGAATCAACAACTGGGATCTCATCTTATTAAAAAGCTTCTGCACTGCAAAAGAAACCATCAACAGAACTAAGAGACAACCCACAATGTGGGGAAAAGTTTTTACCATCTGTTCCTCAGACAAAGGACTATTACCTAGAATATATAAAGAACTAAAAACAATCAGCCCTCCAACTATGAAGACCCGATTCAAAAATGGGTATCTGAAATGAACAGACATTTCTCAGACAAAGAAGTAAAAGCAGCAAGTAAATATGTGAAAAAATGTTCCACATCACTGGTCATTCAAGAGATGCAGATGAAAACAACACTAAGATTCCACCTCACCCCACAAAGAATGGCTGTTATCTAGAAATCACACAATAACAAATGTTGGCGGGGTTGTGGGGAGAAAGGAACCCTTCTCCATTGTTGGTGGGAGTGCAGACTGGTGCAACCACTATGGAAATCAATATAGAGACACCTCAAAGAGCTGGGATTAGAGGTTCCATTTGTCCCAGCCATCCCTCTGCTGGGTATCTTTCCAAAAGAATTAAGATTCATATCACAGTGATATATGTGCACCTATGTTTATAGTGGCACAGTTTGTAATAGCTAAAACTTGAAAACAGACCATTTGCCCATCAGTTGGAGACTGGATAAAGAAGATGTGGTTTTTCTATAAGATGGAATACTATGAGGCATAAAGAATGAGAAATTAGATTCATTCATAGAAAAATGGATACATATTGAGAATATACTCCTAAATGAAATAAATAAGTCACACACATGTAAATACTGAATAGTTTCTCTGGTGTGAAAAACTATAATGGTACATAAGATCCTAATGATATAATTGACAATGTGAAATAGGAAGAAAAGGGCTAAAAGTGTAGGAGAAATGTAATAAGGGAAAAGAAAAAATGAGAAAATGAAAAAAAGGAAATAAAGTATTTGTAAATAGGGAAGGGAGGAGGGGGTGAAGGGAGGGCAGGGGTAAGGGGAAAAAATGAAAACCAAGACCTGTCATGTAAAGGTGCAAGATTCCAATGATGAATGTAACTGTATTGTATACCTAAAATGTACCAATAAACTCAATGAGAAAAAAAATTTTTTTAAACATGAAGTAACCAAAGAACCCTTCTTTATCTCTTCTCTGTCCTGGCATTCCACATGGAAAATTTTTAATGAAATGTTTTTATAACTAGAAATAAAAGGAAAAACCATTATTATACTCATTCACACCACACTTTATACTTTTAAAAGTATTTGTTAATTTTTCCACTTGGTTCTCATGCAAAGTCTTCTAGCTCAAAGGAGATTATTAAACTCCAAAGAATAAATCAAAAAATAGGACTCAAGGTGCTTAAATAATTTAAGCAAGATCACACTTCTGCTGTAGAATACAATTTGCCCTCAATTCTATGACACTGGGCTCACAGAAGCTATCAAATGGTGTTTTGAGCCAATTTTATCTATTCATTAAGGCACCAGATGAATTCGGTGAACATTTAGGTTTCTTATGCCTGAAGAGAAAATAGCACACCCTTTTAAAACTGGTTTCCTCTACATGGCGAGATTGTGAATAAAGTTATTGCCTTCTGTATGTTTCGCTATCACATCTACAGTGCGCCCACATTAATTTTACAATTAGAAAACAAGGAAGTATGATCATAAAGTAAGTCAAGGAAATAATGGGAAAACAGAAAATTTCCAACTCACCCTGCATTCAGGGGTGAGGGAAGTGACTGACCGCTCAGTACTTGCTCTGAGCCTGCTGTGCCAATCACTCCTCATGTGATCCTCAGGTCTAACCTCTCTGAGCTCCAGCATAAATAGAGAAAATAAAGCTACCTGAGTCAGTGAAAGCTCTTGATGATAAATACCAAAAAATGATTGAAAAGCAAGGAAGTTAACTGAGTCTCATAAATGAAGAGCTAAGGCTCCTCACAGCAGACTCTGCTGTCTATCCATCCCTGAGCTCAACCTTCCCTTTCTTGGTTCTTACATACTCTCTCTCTCCCTGTGCCTGGAAATATGGTAACCAGCCAGTTTTCCCCAACCCTCTCATATTAGCAAATCTGGTAGAAATATAATTCGTCTCAGAGCTATACCAAACCCAAGGATGATCTAATAAGCCACACTTACTTAGTTCTTGCTCTCTGCTCTTCCAAGAAAGAAGCACTGTGCCCAGGCAAAAGGGGGATTGAGCAGGAAATAGGGAGTAGACTGGACCCAGCCAATGCACTCTGGTCTCTAAGGGCTTCCGTCCTGGAGGCTCGGCTCTCCTGTGATAGATGTTGTACACAGCAAACTCTTGACCAATCCTGGTGAAGCAGGCATCTCCACTGGCCAGAGGATCCAATTTATATGTGTTGCTGAAGAGTTTAATTAGCTTGTGAAATGTATTAAGGGATAAATACATTTTGCCAGCCAACGTTTCAGTACTCAGCAAAGGAAAAATAAAAAAGTTTAAAATCCAGGTGATAACACAAACAAAGGAATATTTTGTTAGAAAAAAATAGAAATTAGGTTCAAGAGAAAATCAGCACAGAGCAAGGTTAAAAGAAAATAGGTGTGTGGCTTCTGACACAGACCTTATGCCCACAAAGTCCTTATCTGTGAGTCTCGTCTTTCTTTGCCTTTTTCTTTCTTTCATTCTTTCCTTCTTTCGCTTATCTGCTCTTAGAAAATTGGAGACAAGAATTGTAGAAGATGCTCCTCCCCCGATAAAACTTCAAATAAATTAGATATTGAACAAGACACTGAGACCCTGGCAAGAATAAACAAAAAAAAGTGGGCCTCGAGCTGTTGGGAGACGATAAATTGTCAGTTTCTCTTTAATAAGATTGTGTCTCATCACCATCTCCTGTAAGGATTTGATAGCTTTTGCTTTTAACCTGTGAAGATTAAAATCAATTCCCAACTAGAGTTGGGAGCTTCAAACCACAGAGCCACAAGTATATCAATTAATCAATCAATCGAGTCTGTCAGTAGATCAGCATTTCCATACTGAGGCCAGTTTTTGCTGGACATCCAGAGCAGAGAGAAGAATTATAAAATATGACCCCAAAGACGCTGCCTGAGGGAAGCCATGCTTCAGAAAGTGTTAATTCCAACTTTTAAGGCAACAGCAAACCAATTTCCATTAGTGAGCAATGTCCCTTTGTCCCGTGGATGCATTTAATTTGGGGCCCTGAACTAATGAGACTTAAACGGAAGTCTTCTGTGCAGCTTGGCTGTTCACACTGTCAATGTCTGCCCTTATCTGTCAACGGGTCCTACCTGAGTGCCCAGGAAACTTCACAGGAGGCAGAAATGAGAAAGGACTCAGAATGGAGCTCAAAGTCCTCCTCCACCAATTTCTACTTTCCCACTTTTGCTTAGTTTATTAGGCCCTCTCAGCTCTGACAGCTTTCAGTACCAATGCAAAAATGTGTTCTGCGATCCTGTGAGGATCAAAATGAGCACATGTATGTGGAGTGCCTGACGCAAAAACACAGGTAAGAGTTAATGGTACTTTTTAACATTACGATCATTACTGGGGAAGTGATGTGATTTCACCTACTGGGTTTTACTCCTAGGTTGGATTTTTAAATTATTTTATTTAAATTTTTTTCTGCATCCACAAAAAATATATAAATATGGCTTGCTCCTTGTTTTTCTTGTTTGTTTTCCCCCCTCCAAATGGACTCCCTCACCCTATGATAATCCTATTAAATTCTACAGACTTCCACTTACATGACACAAACACCCCTGTGGCTTCAGCCCAAAGAAAACCTAATTGTCCCCTTGTTTGTCTGTGTATGGATTTGCTTTTCTAAATAAAACATTTGAGACTCTGCTTTCTTGTCCCTTGGTGGTTTTTAACAACCAACACGGTATGAACTAGCCACAGACACAGGATTTCTTGGCTCAAATAAGCAAGAGTGTGTGAAGCAAGGTTCCATTTGAAGCCACAGCTCTTAAATTCAACTAAAAAATGACTGAAGGAGTGTGATACAGAAACAGCACATAAACTTGGAGGCCAGAAAAGGCAGTATCTTAGTAATCCCGCTTCTATCTCCCCCGAGTTTCATGACTCTGGCTCAGCTACTAAATGAATGCAAGATCAGCCATTGTTCATTTTCTCCCAAATATGAATTCAGCATGATTTATGGACACCATTTTCTTAAATGTTCCACAAAATGACATCAATAAGGAGTCATCATTTACTCACAGGTGGGAAAATCATGGGAAAGATTTCCAAGGGAGATTCTGGAGAAAGGAGTCAACAACAAAAAGCAAGAGATTCAAGTTCAAGTCCCGGCCCTACCATCAAGGTCTGTGTGACCTGAATAAACATCCCCTCCATTCTGGCCTCCAGAACACTTTGGGCCATAGCTTCCCACCTCATAAAATCTTTCTGCTTTCCTCTCTCTTTGCTTCCTTAGGAACCACACCTGCTACGCATTGCCTGTTTACAATGACAGTAAACCAATGTTTGCAAAATGCCTAATATGAGCTAGAGATTGTGCCAGATCTGTGAGTGCCTTCCCTTACTTAATTCTTAACATAACCTCCAAAGTAGATACTACAGTCACCCTTAGTTGATTGTTGAGGAACCCAGGCTATGAATTGTTATGTGGCTTCTTAATTTAAAATTTTTTGAACAAAATATTTCTGGAACTTGAAACCTTGAGTCTCCAAGGCTTTCCTGCCTTTCAACACTTAAATTCAGCCTCCCAAGATACACAACTTGCCAAAGTCATCTCTTCTATTTTCAGGTTCTCTGAATCATCTTGCTCAATTTGGCAGCTCTTCCTAGCTCCACTACCCTACTCTTCGGATATTGATTTAAGTCTTCGATGGGAGGCTCCATGAGGTCCTGAGTAGTACAGAGACTTGGAGGTGTACTGAGTTCCTGCCTCTGCCATTTAGTCAGAAGGAAGGTGCTTTCAGGTGCCTCCCCAGCCTGACTGTTCTTGTGTAGAGCACTCCTTTCTGTGCTGCTGCTGGGACTCTTCAGTGGGATTCTATAGATGGAGCTCAAGTGTAATCTCCGAACACCACACAGAACCACTGCCGAACAAGAGCCTCATGCTCCTCTACTCACATCCCCTTTTCTTTAGGACCCAACCTTTGCAACGCTGTTTTCTTTTTTTTTAGAGTTGACCTGTTATTCCTCTTTGAATCTTGTTTGGGTCCAAACAAGGAAGAAATCAACAGAATGAAAACAGATTCAAAGAGAGTTTCTTCAAAGGAGCTTTATAGGAAGCTGAAGATAGACAGCACTAACGGGATGAGAATGGGCTAGGACTTAGTAGCAGCCGAACTTTATCGTCCACAGGACCAAAGCCTGAGTGGAGGAAAAAGTTGCCAGAAGCCAAGACTAGAGCAAGTAGAGAAGCTCTACTAAGCTTCTTTGGAAGAGCTTCATTCAAAGGATCCAACTCGCCAAAAGTGACCTGGTAGGGAAGTGATTAGGGGATAAGTACTCTTAACTTCATTTTGGCTGTGAGAGTTAATTCCAGAAACATAGCACTGGCCCAAGCTATTTTGATAAAGTAACTGTACAACAGTGGCCCAAAGTAAAGTCAAGGAATGTACTGATTAATAGTGTTGCTTTTAACTACTATGGGCCCAAGGAATTTGGGCCAGTTTGCACCTGTTTGTCAGCAGTGTTTATTGACAATGGTGAGATGGATGATTGGCATTCTCTCACCTCCCTATGCTTTTTATGATTCCCATTACCTGGACCTGTTTGAAGCAGCTAGCAAAGGAACCCATCCATCCACGGCATTTGTGAAGTTCAGCTTCAAAGAAGGAGAATGGATTTGAGAGAGTGTATCTCCCCATAGCTCCTCCATTGTGAAGTTGTAAACATTGTTTAGCACTCACTGGGCTCCTCTTTAGAGCAGCATATTGTACATATACAATGAAGACCAGCCCCTAAGACTTTACAATCCCTTTATTCCCATGGGCACCCCGTAGTCCAGTGCAGAGCAGATGTATGAGTAACTGCATCTCCTAGAAGACCATCCAGCACTGTGGAGAGCAGCCAGTTGCTTGCTCTCCCCAAGGCTGATCCTTCTTAAATGCTCCCCAAAACCTTACCAGTTGCTGAGCAGCTACATTTTATTTTATTTTTTGTTTTTTGTTTTTTGTTTGTTTGTTTGTTTGAGACAGTCTAACTATGTCGTGCAGGCTGGCTTTTTTGGAAGGTGGAGAAAGAGAGCTGAGGGGAGAGAGAATGTTTGCAGGCTGATGCCTAGTCATAACAATCCTCCAAGTGTCTCCCTCCAGTGACATTAGGTAAACAGAGATGGGAATCACATTTCAGCCTGACAGCTTAAAAGGCATGTCAAGAAACAATTAAAAAGATCTAGAGGACTCTGATCCTGAGAGACTTCGGTTAAAGGGAATATGCTTCCTACCAGGCCCAATGCCCAAGTGATACGGCCCTGGCACCCATGCTCAGGGCCTTGAATTCTCAAAAGCAGGATCCTCTGAGACCCAGGACTGAAGATTGTGTGAGCCTGGCAAATTTGACCCTTTCCTGCTTGCTAGTGTTTTTGAAATCACCTGTAATCAGCAGCACAGAACATCTGCCTAGGAAAATCTCCACCAGAGTAACTACATACTACCTTCCAATTCCCATTAGAACCTCACTCTGAGGAATAATATTTAGAGTAGCGCCAGAAGGACGTGCTGTCCATCACTCCTCTGGATCAGCATTTCTCAGACTGCCTTCCCTAGAGCCCTGGAGTTCCTAAGGGTGCCCCTAGGACTCCCTAGAAGCTAATTCCCTGTCTCACTCCCAATCCAGAGAAAGTGGAATCTCATCTGCTACATGGGGGATACTAAGGTTGGATATTTTAAAACATCTTTTTAAAAAGGGATGCTGATGCCTGAAAAGAACAAAGGTTGTCTTTTTAGCCTAATTTTTTTCAATGATCAAACCAGATTATGAGAAATCCATTAAACTAAGCCATGTTGTTTTGCTCTGCTGCTCTTAGAATTTCTAACAGTAAAAGGAGTTTTAGTGGAAATCCCACCAGCCCAGATTGTGGAACCCAACAGAAAAAAGCTACTGACATTCCTGAAATGTTCTTTGAAGGATGCCTTTTGGTGAATCCGTGATGCCATTTCTTCTGTATCAGGGAAAACTGATTCTAGTTTGACTGTGCTGTGCATCCACTATGGACTGGAAAATTGACCTTGTTTCCTCTTGGCCCTGGCCTGGGAGGTTCTCAGTGCTATTTCCACAGCTCTTTCTACAGTTCAGAATCTGTGCTCTTATAGACTCTTTTACCACAGCTTCCTCAGTAACTTACGTTACTTATTATTTTGGTTGCATTTATTTGTGTGAGTTAATACAAAATCTATGTATCCTTCCTCCTTAGTGAGAAGGAGAGAGACTACAAGTATATAAATAAATAAAGGTGATTCTTAAAGAGAAAAAGAAGCAACTTCACCCATGCTGTCAGGCTTTTGTCACCCTGCAAACACATTCTAATCTTGGAGATAGGCTGGTTTTCTCATTCCTTTCTGAAATCCCTCTTCACTCCCAGACTGGCTAGAGAAGGACATCTAGGCTCCTGGGGATGGGTGGAATTCCAAGACCTTCCCAATCTCAGCCTAACAGATTAGCTCTGTCCTCCCCTGCTTCCTACACCCCTATTATGCTGAAACATTCACCAGTCCCCAAAGTCAAACCTTGGCCCACTTGGTTTCTAAGCTTCTAATACCCCCTATTTTCCTGTGGAAAGGGCAGGACTTGGAACAAATTTCAACTCCCCTATGACATCTGTTCCCGCAATCAGTGCAGTCAGCCACCCCACTCCATTTCTTTCATCTGACTCACACCTCTGCTGGTCTCCCTTAGTTTCTTCCCCTCGACTCCAGGTTCTGGGTTGGGCCACACCTTTGACCACACTGGGTCTGCAGCAGAACGAGTTTGCACTAGAAGAGTTAGGGTCTTGGCTCATGTCACAAAAGACAGGGAGACAGACCCAAGAGGCATCGCTTTATTACTTACACTCAGCACAAGCTATAGAAATGTGATGGCCATAGTCACTCCCGGCTATCCCTTGTTACCACATTCCCATCCCCTCGGCCCTCCTGAGATCCTCCCCTCTGATCCCAGAGTACATCTGCAGGCAGCTGAGTGTCTGGGATGTGTGTGACTGCCATTGGCCCAAACTCAGGCTTCACTATTTTTAAATGTCTGAGCTGAGGAATCCCTGTTGATTTTACTAAGATATGGAAATGTAATTTGGGACCTCAAGAAGCTACATTTGCTCCTGTGACTCTGTTGTCTTGATTAATGATGTAGAGTGAATTTTCCATGGTAGCATGGTGCCCCAGCACAGCTATACACACAGCACACTCACAAAAACACACACCCATGAAACCTAAATGAGGAATTTGCAGTCAGAAAGACTTGAGCTCAAACACTGGCTCAGCCACTTGCCAAGTTGGGATGGAAGGGGTTTTCCAATCTGCATAAGCCATACTTCCTTCTGGGCGTAAGGGAATGTCCTACATGATTTCATTTCCTCTATTAGTCAATGAAGTAGGCATAAGTAATAGCTCCAGTTTAATACATTGCTTAACCCCTCCATGCCTCAGTTTTCTTATCTTTAGAATGGGGAACATATGTGGGCATACTTCATTGGGTTACTATGAGAATTCATACAAAAAGGTATGTACAGAGCTCAGTGTGCAGGCTTGATATGAAAGCTTGTTTATTGTATATGAGCATGTCTCTAGAGGATGAAAACTTGCAGCCTTTGATGGGTTTTCCACTGACCCAGGGGAAATGTGACCTGTGGTTCTGAAGTCTGCCAGATGACCATAAGGATTCCTGGGAAAGAGTGTCCTGCTACATTCCTTTGGCCAAATTCTTTGATTCCAAGCACACTAAAGCCACAGTTATTGATTGCTAATCAGCCCCTGACGCCTCTGTACTTCTGAAGCCTTATTGTGAGGGAGTGTCCCCCTGTCAACATCTGTTGTCATCAGAATCACGCCCCTCACCCAACCTCCACACCTCTGCCTGAGAGTTCAGTGACTTCCTTCTGCAGAGTGCTGATCACCAGAATCTGGACATAGCAGTCCCCCAACCTTTATCTATATTTTCACTTTCCAGTATCAGTGAACCACAATCCCAATACAAAAATATTAAATTAAAAAATTCTGAAATGAACAACTCATGAGCTTTAACTTGCACACCAATCTGAGTAGGGTGATGGGGGAGGAAAGCTCAGTGTTAGAGCCCTTGTCTAACACGTGCAAGACCTTCAGTTTGATCCCTAAGGAGGGAGGGAAGAAGGAAGGAAGGAAGGAAAGAAAGAAGGATGAGCTTGATGGAGTAGCAGGATGAAATCTGAAGCTTCTCATTTACCCATTCATGATATGGGTTGCCCCTTTATCCAATATGTCCCCACTACACACACTACCCATGAACTAGTTATTTAGTAGCTATCTTGGCTTTGCCAGATCTACTGTCATGGTATCAAAGTGCTAGTGTCCAGATAATATTTATTTTAATAATGTCCCAAGAGAAGAGTAATTCCCAGAAAACAGCAAAGTTCTGTTGCTGTTGTGGTACCTGGCAGTGGAGTGTGCTGAATGTCTATAATTTTGTTCAGATAACTGCAGAACCTGGAAAAGCTGTTGCTGCTATTGATGCATAATATACTGCTATTATTGGTCTTTTTATATAAATATAAATATATATGTACATATATATATAATTTGAATTTTTGGAAACTTTAACTGTGCTGTCGACTTTAGAAAAAGTTATCCTAATTTACGTGTCGAGTTGGCATTGTACAGAAATTAACAGCCATATTGGGCTAGAAATGTTAATTTTTTTTCCATTTCTACAGGGGTGATGCACGGTATTAAATATATAAGGTCATATCTACCTGGGTTTGATTACAGAAACTAATAAAGTATTCTCTAAAAAATGAAAAAAAGAGTAATATAAGACTACAAGAGCAAGAAGCAACTTAAATATGTTCAAGGACCATTTTCATCTTCAGAATTAAGGATTATTTTAATTTTACATCATTGCCTTGTCTCTTTTACTTTCCTTTTTAGTTTTATTTTAGGATTCCCTATTTTTAATGTTCATATAGTGATTTCTTTAACTGAAATACCGAATAGTTTCTCTGGTGTGGAAAACTATAATAGTACACAGGATCCTAATGAGATAATTAATAATGTGAAATAGGAAGTAAAGGGCTAAAGGTGTAGGGAAAGTGGGAAGGGTGGGGGAAAGGTAATAAGGGAGAGGAAAAATATATGAGAAACTGAAAAAAGGAAATAAAGTGTTTGTAAATGGGGAGGGGAGGAGGGGGAGACCCATCATAAAGGTACAGGATCCCAATAATGAATGTAATTGTATTGTATACCTAGATTGTACCAATAAACTCAATAAAAATTTTAAAAAAATAATAATGGTCCCAAAGCTGAAGAGTAGTGATGCTAGCAATTCAGATTTAAGGAGAAGCAGTAAAGGACTGTTTTAGGTGAAAAGGTAAAAGTTCTCAAGTTTACCATAGGCACGAATTTACAGGAACAAACAGTGTATATGTATGGAGGGTTTGTTACTCCCTGTGGGTTTAGGCACTCACTGGAGCATAACCCCCGTTGGTAAGGAAGGACACTGTACTACATTTAAGCTGCCAACTGGCTTAGTTGGCAAATGAGTCCCTCTCACATTCCTCTGCAAATGTCGAAGTCCTCTCCAATACTCACAGCCCAGCGGGGGACTCTAGCCTCAGGGGCTGTTCCTCCTAGCAGACTCTACCCCACCACAACCGTCACTACAGACACGTTCATGCAGTGTGACAATAGAGCAGCCTTCCCTGGGTAGGTGCATATGAGAAGAAGGGATGCACCCACAGCCAGGCATGGGGACATCGCAATTTCTCTTCCTGACTTTCTTCACTCCCAAGAGACCGTATTTAATTCATGATGCTGGAGCTCGCACCATTACCAGATATATTTCCTTGATGATTAAACATTAAACACACCCGCATTTCAAAGCATTTGAAATAACTCAGAACTAATGAAGGACTAATTGCTTCACTCTGTGTATTCAAATGGTGATGTTATTTTTTAAAAATGCATTCTTATGTCAACTGTTGCATCAATTAATTGCAAATTTTCCAACAGCTAGCTATAGTGTGATTAAAGCATATGAAAATAATCTTTTAATTAGCTTTCATTTTGAAACAAATAGACAATTAAACCAAAGAAGTAAGTGTGAAAATTCTGTTGGTCTGCTTTGGGGGGGGCATTTGTACAAATAATGACCATATCACTGGAAATTATTTCATTGCATAGCCTAATGGTTGTTGCAGTAACTTCATATTTTTCTTTTTATATCCCTTTTATTTCTTACAATCCTGTACCCCTACTGTTTTCCCCAGAAGCTTAAAATATATAACTAGATGAATAATAGCCTTTTTAAAGAATGTCTTTCTCTGTGAGCAGAGCTATTCAAAGTACTGGCCAATTCTTATTAAAAATATCATCATACCCGTCTCTGGTGCTTAAAAAGAGGTAAAAATATCTTTTGGGGACCACAGAGTCATTAATTCTTTCACACATACACACACACACACACACACACACACGATGCAGGGCTAAGACTAGTGTGAGAGGAAAGGAGCTCAGGGCAAAGATGTAAGGAGGATGTATGCCCAGGTGCCAAGACCGCAGAGCACATGCCTGCTTCAATTTTGTGCCCTGTGGGTACCTCATTTGCCCCATGCCAGGCCAGCCCAACTGTGACAAGTTGCACACAGTGTTCCTACAATATGCTTAGTGCTACTCTAGGACCAGTTGACCCAAGAAAGGGACTGGAGAACCTACTTGTTCTCAGCCCTTTTATGTGACATGCAAGGAGTCTGCACCCCAGAGGAGAAAGGATGGGCTCCATCTGCTGTGGAACAAAGATGGAGATGACAGGGATCTAGCCCTTGTCTATTCAGTCACACAGCATTTTCTGGGCATCTCCTTGAGGTGTAGTGTGTGTGAGAGATCACAAGCCTCAAATGAGCATCAGGGCCAGGTAAGGAACACTCTGAAGGGTAAAGCAAGGGAGCCCAACCTGAGCAAACCATGGCCTAGTGACATAACATTTCTTATCCTATGAATTTTATCTTTAAATAGAAATATTTAAGTCATGGTGAATACCAGAAATAATACAGTGGGCCCCCAAAGTTGCAATCCCCCATTCCTGAGCACCTGTGAATTGTGAAAAACCACGAATTTCAAATATAGTCAGAAAAATGCCTATAAATCCCTATTTTTGTAGTTTGAACCCTAAATATGCTATGTCTCCTGCACTTATGTAATTTAATTTAATAAAATGCTGTATTAATAAAGCATCAGAAGGTGCAAAGGTTTTAGTAATCTTAGGGCTTTAAGAACGAAATCAAGAACACCGAGATAGCTATGTGCGTCTTACAGCTACCTGTTAGCTGCGAGGAATGTTGGTGCATCTGCTGGAAATGGGTTATCTGGCAGCAGCCAGTCAGCAGCAAGGAGAACTGAATAACACTCTCAATTGGCTATTGCAAACCTCCCGACAAAAAAAATGCAAAGGATATTTGTGGTTTCCAGGAAATGTTAGGTGTTTCTGCCAACAGTTGTTAGGTCCTAAGTAAAAATCCACAAACAACTAAGGCTACAAACCCTGAATCATGGCTTCGGAGAGTACACTGTAATGCGAATATGGTGTACAGTGACTGACATGGAGTAAACATATTGAACATAGATAGCATTTTACAAGTAAAGTACTATGTGCCAGGCACTGTGCCAAATGCTTTATCATTCTATCTGTACAGAAACCCATGGGTTAGATATTGCAGACTTCATCTTATATATAAGGAAACAAGTTAAAGGCAATGAAATAACTTGCCCAGGTTCACAAGGTTAACTAGGAAGAGCCAGGATTTAAAACCGGTCAGTCATATCTACATGTTCAAGCTCTTAACTGTTAGCCTAATGAAAGGCAGAAAATGGAGCTCACATTTGGGGACATAACCAGGGTTAGCAGGATTCTTAGGAAAAACCCTATAGATTTTAAATTCATCACACCATTCCCTCAGCTACCATCACAAACTCAATTAATGTTGCCTCCTAGCAGCATCAGCAGCAAGAGTAGTATTGTAATCTCATCATGATGGAAAGCAAGTATAATATGTGAAAAAATCAATTTCCACATGATGGTTCAGTTGCATCTAGATATTTCTATTCATGAGAATAGAACTGTGGCACATAACAGAATCAACGAATCTAAAGATTGGAAGGAGAACTTTGTGCAATATAATCCAACCTCCCTGGCACCCCCTGGCATAGGTAGCACAGTCTTATTCAGCCCATGTAATTCATCACAAAATGTTTTTAGTATATTGAATTGAAGTCTGCCCTTCAGGGACCTGGAGTCGCAGACACCCATCCCTCCTGGCCCAGCCTTCCAACTGCCTCTTTTCTAAGGTAAAAATCCTCAATCTTTCACCTATTCTCCATAGGCACACTTTTTATATGCCTTACCAGATCACCAACTCTTCTTGTAACCTCTGGGGTTTTGACAGATGTGGGCATATCCAGTGCTACCACCATAACTAGCCTTAAAGAAGCCAATTAATCTCTCAAAACTTCAGCTTCCTCTTGTATAAACAAAAAATAATAGCAGCTACCTAGGTAGTGTTGTTATATTAAATGCAATAAATGAGATGAAGCCTATAGGCACATTACCTGCCCTCTCTGTACTCAATAAATGCTAACCCCCATTGTCATTACTGTGGTCACTTCAGAGAGGCCTAAGAAAAAAGTAAAGGAAATTAAGGAGTGTCCAGAAGACCAACCTGAGAGAGTCTGAACCCAAGCGGTGAAGTCAGGTCGTCTTTCCCACAGGGGAATCAGAGCATAAACACTTGTATTAAATGGAGCCCCCACAGGGACCCTCCAGCTCTAACGTTTCTGCAGCTCCATTCAAATATCATTTGGATTGTGCTAAATCATTGCCAGAATGTGTTATCACAAATCACTCTGACTTGGCAGAATTCATTGAAATGTGATCTCAAATCATAAATTTAAAAAGTGGGGCATTTGCAATGGCATGTTCATTTACACCATTTCATTTCATTCTTTCAACTGCTAAGACATTCAAAGCTCCCAGTAGGAAGTGTTGGCCGCAGCAGAAGGAAGGCATTGAGTTATGACGAGACTTTGCAGTCTTCCCTGCAAAATCATACACAAGCCTGTGCTATTGCTGTGTTGATTTACAAAAGAAGGGGGCCAGGTAAAACACACATGGGATTTCAGAGAGCTCAAACTATGGAGAGTGCATTACAAGGATGCCAAGATAATGTCTTCTTTTCAGCATCAAGCAAGTGAGCACATCATTAAAAAGTAAAAAGAACTTGGGGATGCCACATAAAATTCACATGTTGAAATATTCATCCCAAGGTGATGGTATTAGGAAGTAAGGCCTTTGTGGTGTGATTAGGTCACAGTGATGGAGGTCTCTTCAATGGGCTCAGTGCTTTTGTAAAAGAAAAGCCTGAGAGACACTGCTTACCCCTTTTTTCATTTGAACTTAGTGAGAAAAGACGACTGTCTGTGGGGAAGCAGATTCATCCTAGACACTGATATTGGACTTCCCACCATCCAGATGCCTTGATCTTGTACTTCCCAGCATCCAGAAATGAGGAAAATAATTTTGTTGTTTATTAGGCACCCAGTACACAATATTCTGTAGACACCATAATGCAGGGATTTTTTTTTAACTCATCCTCCTCACTTCCTCCTTCCCCCACAGTTCCTTGGTCTACCAGCTGGGATTAAAAACTCTATAATCATTCCAGTTTTGTGAGGTCTACTGGTAATATACCAAGAATATATTAAAAATCCAACAGGGACCTAGAAAATTTTCTGCCATCTTATAGTTGTCCAGAGATAAAGACAGGATGGGGTACCCAGTGACCTGAATCCCAGATTTTAAATCTACCCACGTCAGCTAAGATCTTGACCCTTTTACATTCACTACTACCAATCTTGCCACTCGAGCTGTAACTGAGATTTCCCCCCAGTTCTGTTCTGACTCTCCTATGGCAACCTCCTGTGATTTTAATAGCATACTGAAGCACTAAATTAACAAAACTTGGGTAGTTTCATCTTAATTTAGTGAGAAATCCCTCCTGCATTATATTAATGACACTACGGGCAAGAGAGAAAAAGAATGGTGGTGCAACGATATGTGTTTGCCAAACTCAATTTAGTCTCCTCTCCTATAAGAAATAGAGCCCTAGAAATACACCCCTGTGATGCACCATGGAATAAGAACAATTATCTCCTGGATATTTTCATGTTCCAACCCCTTATGTATAAATTGTTGTACATCCATGTCAGTTCACTTTTGACTTAGATGCTTCTATGGCTCCTTCAACTTGGTATTGGCCATATTGGCCACATATCCCTTTTCCTCTCTCTGATCAGGTGTTTCTCCATCTATTCCTCATCACCTTTAAGACTACTGGTTAATCTAAGGCATAGTGAGAAGGTTTTGGGGAGGGGTTGTTTTTTGTTTTTTGTTTTTTACACTCACAATAGTTATCATTAAAAGAATAGAACAAATCTGCAGAAAAGGAGGAATCCGGCTGGTTTTAGTTTGACCATCTAGGTTGACATTTATTTATTTATTTTTCTTTTTTCTTTTTATTGAGTTTATTGGTACAATCTAGGTATACAATACAGTTACATTCATCATTGGAATCTTGTACCTTTACATGATAGGTCTTGATTCTCATTTTTTCCCCTTGTCCCTGCCCTCCCTTCACCCCCTCCTCCCCTCCCCATTTACAAACACTTTATTTCCATTTTTCAGTTTCTCATATTTTTTCCTATCCCTTATTACCTTTCCTCCACCCTTCCCACTTTCCCTACACCTTTAGCCCTTTACTTCCTATTTCACATTATTAATTATCTCATTAGGATCCTGTGTACTATTATAGTTTTCCACACCAGAGAAACTATTCAGTATTTCAGTTAAAGAAATCTCTGTATGAACATTAAAAATAGGGAATCCTAAAATAAAGCTAAAAAGGAAAGTAAAAGAGAAAAAGCAATGATGTAAGATTAAAATAATCCTTAATTCTGAAGATGAAAATGGTCGCTTAACATATTTAAATTGCTTCTTGCTCTTGTAGTCTTACGTTATTCTTTTTTTTTTTATTATTTAGAGAATACTTTTTAGTTTCTGCAATCAAACCCACGTAGATATGACCTTACATATTTAGTACAATGTGTTACCCCTGTACAAATGGAAAAATAAAAATTAAAAAAAATTAACATTTCTAGACCAATATGGCTGTCCATGTATGTACAATGCCAACTCAACACAGTAAATTGGGATAATTTTTTCCAAAGTTGACAGCACCGTTAGTTTCCCAAAATTCAATTTATATATATATATATGTACATATATATATATATATATTTATATAAAAAGACTAATAATAGTAGTATGTTATGCATCAATAGCAGCAACAGCTTTTCCAGATTCTGCAGTCATTTGCATTTGCACAAAATTATAGATATTCAGCACATTCCATTAAACAAAATTAAAAAAAAACAAAGAAAAGAATAATATCCAGAAACAGCAACGTTCTGTTGCTGTTGTGGTATCTGACACCATTTTATATTAGCATCTTAATCATCATCTGGAAAGAGAACATTCTAGAGTAACATCATTAACTATAGCTCTGATAAAGCATGGTCACTACTATGTATCATAAAGCAGGTACAAGATATTTTACATTCACAGAGGTATGATACAGTACTATCCTACATCAATAATACTAGAATCAGTTTTGGTTTGAAATTTGCTTTGTCTGCAAATAAGATTGCTACCCCTGTTTTTTTCTGGGCTCCTGTCACATGGAGAATTGTTTTCTAACCTTTCACTTTCAGTCTATGGGCTTCTTTTTGCCCTTGGTGTGTTTCTTGTATACAACATATTGTTGAATTTTGCTTCTTATTCCATTTTGCCAGTCTGTTTCTCTTGATTGGTGAGTTGAGGCCATTGACATTGATGATTATAACTGATATGTACTGACTTATTATTGACATGTCATTGGCCTTTTGTTGACTCTTTTTACTTTTTCACCTTCTCCTTTTAGTTTCTTGCCTTGCCTTTTTGATTTGCTCTGTTGGGCCTCATGGTGTTGTTGCCTTCATTGTCTTTTTCTAGGATCTTGTTTAGAATTGCTTGTAGTGCTGGACTGGAATTCATGTAGATTGACATTTATTTAAATGGGAAGACAGATAGCTAATGATCATTAGTGGAAAAGAAGAGGTTTGATTCCAGAATGTTAATTCTAAGTAAAAATGAGTCAATTAAATAAATTAAAATATTCAAAACACACTTAGAAATAGAAGATCTAGGTATAAAAATGTTGGAGTTGTGAGGATATGAAAGTCATAAAGGCCAAAAAAGGGAGAGGTTTCAAGTGTAAAGATGTAGGCAACTTTACAAATGCCATGAGAGGTCAAGAGAAAGCAGAAAATGAAATTTGGTGGAATTAGCTATATGGAGTTTTATGGTGACCTGAAAAATGTAGTCTCCCATTCAAGTGCTAACCAGGGCTGACCCTGCTTAGCTTCCAAGATCAGACAAAATTGGGCATGTTCAGGGTGGTATGGACATAGACTTTAAAAATGTAGTTTCAACGGGTCAGAAGAGTACTAATAACACCTGGAAGACGTCAGTTAACACTGGGAGGTCAGAGAGTTAAGAACACAGAGACAAATTTTGAGACAGCAGGAGATTGGATGGTAATTGAAGGTGAATATGATGTCAAGGAGTCAAAGTTGAGTTTTCCTTCTTTTTTTAAGATGAAAAGTATTATTTCTTATGTGTATGTTGATAGAAATGATCTGTTCAGGAAAAAAAAAGATACAATTCCTAAAACAAATACTTAAGTAGAAAATATACCTTTTATTGGTGGGAATAGATTCTTTTTATTTATTCATAAGTCATTTAACAAATAATTTTGGAATGTTTATATGTGCCAGAGAGACTGGTATGGGCAACAGACAGATTATAAGCCTTATTTTGGCCCCCTCAATGGATGCTAGAAAACTCTCTCTATCTCAGACCTCAAACTGAAAAAAATGTTGAAGTATTCCAATACTGGACTGATTTTTAGTATCTAGAAGGCATTTGTCTACTGCAAAAGTTTTCAGAAGTTGGAGGTAGCACAGAAAGATCCTTTTAAAAATTATAGCCACCATATCCGATTATAGCCACTGTTTCTATTTCCTGCCTCTTCCCCATTCTCTTTGATAAACAGAATGCGGGTCCTGAAGTATTGTGATCTCTGGCTTATGCTCAGCCATTCTACATGGAAATACTTCCAGAGAGCACTACTGCTAACATTTCCTCTTTTAATCTCTGCTCATGCAGAAAGGAGATGCTACTGCCCATCCTCACCATGTGATGTTGAAGGCCCACTCCTGCCACAACCCAAAAAGCCACACCACCTATACCCTGCTCTTCATGATCACAATGCATCATGGGAGAAGTGGTCTAAAAGCAGGCACAGGGTGAGAGGAAATGATAGCAATGAAGAGAGTGGAGGTGCCACCGTAGCTTCCCAGTGTACTGGTCAGGGACTTGCATCCTGATATCTATGAACAAAATGAAGTGAAGATGGAATGTCTTCTTCTGGGTTCATATCTGACCTCAGCAGAGGGTGAACTGGCCATCCACTTTTGTTCTAAGTACACCGCCTTTGCAGTCCTGACTAGTAGAATTGCTCTGAAACTCTGGCAAACAATTGGTTTTTCCCTTGGCAAACTAGGAGAGTTTTATTTTTAATCACATTTCACCCTCTTGTCTTCAAGTTTATATTAGGGATAACTTACTTGATGCTTTTAAGTATACGAAAAATTTTAAGAATGCTTCTTATGTTCTTATGTGCCACTTTATCTCCTGAAAGAGAGCACAAGCTCTTTGAGGTAAGAGGCAAATACATTGCTCTAGAAACAATAATACAGCCACAAATCACATAATGACATTTCAACCAATGACAGTTTGAATATGCAATGGTCATCCATTGGGCATTATAGCCATCTTACTTTGTGAGCTGCTCTTATGTAAGTCTGCTCCTGTGTAAATCTTAGTGATTGCATGAAGATAAAATTGCCTGACACGTGTCTCAAAATGTATCCTTTAGGAGCATAGAAGATTTCAGAATAATAATTATTAGTTAAATAGAAAGAGACTAATCAAAGAACTGAGCCAAGATGGAATGAGATGGGTTGTATCTCATCAAATAATGATGAGATAAGGGAACTGGAGGCTGCTCACTGGCTGATCCTAGTTTTAAACCAAACTGACCCTAACCCTTCACCCCTCCAGGGAAGCAGCAAAAGACTCCCCATTTCTAGTGTTCAGTCTTCACTAATCTCAATACAGTGAATGTATGTGCATTGTTCCTGCCCTGTTGCTGCTCCCAACCCTCCTCCAGAGTCCATCTTGGCTTTGCTTCTGTTTGTTACTTTGCCTCATCTCCATCTCCATTATGCATTCCTCTGGTGTGAGCTCAGCCTGTTACAATTTTCACTTACCCTATGGATTTTCCTCACCCTGGATTATTCAGCCTACCCTGACACCCCAGATAGGCTCTGCCAGATCAGTAGCTACTCTACTAGCTCTTGCCAAGGGAACAGAAAAATGGAGGATAAATGTAAGGAACTGGCATAAATAGGACTGTAATATCAACACACCTATAAAGTAGAAATCACAAAGATTCATAGACCCTGGAGATTGGTGCAGGGTGTCAAGTACATTTATGAGACAATATATCAGCCACAATCCCTCATTTTGGCAAATTCTCTGGGAACTAATGGCATCTACTGATTTGAATTCACAGGGATGTGCTCAGATCACAGGAAGAACCAAGAGATTGGTGCTTTTTTATCCAAGATTTCCTTGTCTTTGAAGATATTTATTTAACACTACTTCCTCAGTGCCTCTCACTATGACAGGTTCTAAAGATACTATGATAATCAACAACACAGAACCAGAGCAATCCCTTGCAAGAAGCACCATCTGGATGGGATGAGTGACTTGACATTAACCAATCAATACACAAGTAACCTAAGGCGAATACTTTAGTAAGTCTTGAACACAGGGCACTCTGGGAGTGAATGCTGTGGGTAACTGACCTCATCTGAGAATCAGAAAAGATTCATACAAGGAAGGAAATTGTTTTTAAGTCTGGAGAATGGTTGGCATTAATGAGGCAAAGGGAGGTGGGAGAGCTAGGGACAGGAGAAATAATAAGTGTAGAGCTTCTGTAGCCAGTGGGAACCTGAAAGATTTAAGGAAAACCAACCTGTAGCTGGAACTGAGAATGAGATGGGGTGTTTGGGGCAGGGAAGCTGGAGCTTGAAGTGGACTAGAGCACATAAAGCCAGGGCAAGTTAAGGATTTGGACTGGAATAACAGGTCAACATGATTAGACCTGGGTTTAAAGAAAAATTAAAGTCAGCTGCTGTGTGGGTGCTAGGCTGTAGGTTTTGTCAAAAATGGAAAGAGCCAGACTGAGTAGGTGGTTACTACAATGGCCCTAAGGAGAATGATGAATGTGGGCTTGAAGTAGGAGAGCTGCAGTGGCGATGGAATGCACAGCACACATACCAGAGATGTCTAGGAGGCAAAATCTGCAGAACTTGGCAAGCAGTTGCGTATGGTGTGTGAGGAAGACTGCAGTGTTTGGCTTTAGTATTCTTCCCAGGCTCACCTGTGCAAGCTCCTTCAAAGCCAAGCAAAACAGGCTTCATGAAGCTAGGTTGGATCAAAAAGTTGGACTATGGTAGGCTGCTCGTATAAACAGCATTGAAAAGCATAGCTACGCTGCCCTTTCTAGAATTTTCTGTGGTGAACACAATGCTGTGCTTTACATCTTCAGACATGTTTTCTCTTTGGTTCTGTTTTGTAATCTGTTTGATGTAAAGTTATTCTAACCTTAGTCTGTAGAGAAAAAAGCTACTGCACATTTTGTAAAATGGAAATTCACAAACATATTTTTACTTCAATCTCATCAAAAACCTATATCAGAGGGCCAGTGATTTAGCTCAGTGGTACCACCACCTTCCTTGCAAGCACACCCGAGTTTGGTCCCTAGTACCAAAAACAAAATCAAACAAACAAAAAAACCTATATCAGAATACTTAAACCAGTTCCAGTTTTACAATTAATACGTTATGTGACCTCAGGCTATTTTCTTTCCCTCTCTGTGCTTTTGTATCTATTTTAGAAATGCTGAGCTAAGTAATCTGAAAAGCAAATCTTAGCACTAAAATCCTTTACCTATGTGACCACCTATGCACATAAAAAGAACATGTCCAAAATTGCAGGTAATTTAACTTCTGTTTAAAACTATGTATTGTATCCCATATGTTAATTCATAAATTTCTTTCAAACAAAATTCAATATAATTTACCATCAATTTTGAAACAAATTTGCACTAATGAAAAGTGTTCTAGGCAACAGCAACACTTTTACAACAGTTACATTTTCCTAATGGGCAGCAAGCAAAGGGAAACAACAAAATATGTTCCAAGTCTGCAACTCCCAGGTTGCACGCCACTTAAAGACGCCTGCTTGTTCCCAGTAAAATTAGCTACAGGTTAACCTGCACAGTCAGACTCCATGGATGATTTTTCAGAGTACTACCAATTTATGTCTTCAGCCTCCCTAGCGCAGCACACCTGATTGCCTCGTCTGCCACATCCTGCAAAGGAACATCTGCTCTTAATGCTTCAAAGCTGCTTCCAGGAATATTCCATGCGTAGAACTGTAGATTAAATGCCCCCCTTCTACCCCTGCTGCCAATACCTTACTTTAGATTCCTCATCAGCATCCATTGCATGGACAATGACAACAGCAGAACAACTGGTCTACCTGACCCCAGTTGCCCCTTTCCATTATTCTATTTTCTGGATCTGTTTCAAGAATGGTCTTTATTACAGGCAAGTCTGTATTCTCATCCCCTTGCTCTGAAACCTCTCTGCTACTCAGGTTGAATTCCAAGCCCCTGGACATGGTATTCTAGGCCCATCAGGAGCTGTTTCCAGGCCACCTTTCCAACCTTACCTATCCAGATTCAGCCTCGAGTGCCCTTCCTCTACTTTTCTTCTCAGGATAGGTCATTCTTCGCCCTTTCACTAGCTTTTTTTTATTCATATTATTCCCTTTGTCTGGACCCCCCCCGTATATACTTGTTCATTCATTAAACAAATATTCGAGCACCCACCACAAGACAGGAACTGCTGATTCTGTGCTGTGTCCTCAAGGATCCCAGAGACAAGTGGCAGGACAGGCATGGTGAGATGCTTGCTAGTATAGAGGAGCAGAACCAGGGGAGACTTGGAAGACTTTGTAATGAAGACTGTACCTATTTTGAACGTTAAGAGGATAGGAGTGAACCAAAGATGCAATCAGTTTGGATGGTGGGAATAACCTAACAAATGATAAAAGAGAGGATGCTAGCTGAGTTGGCAAAGTAACTGGTTACATTCACAGGACAGAGTGCAGGTTGAAGATAGGAAGGATTAGGGCGAGGAGAGTCAGTGATGCCGAAGTCATGGCAGAGTTTGGCATTCCCAGGACAAGACAGCTACTGCAGACTTCAAACTCAGGAGTGAGCTGAAATATTTTCCTCTTAGCTTGACATCCTGAGCCGTACATAGTAAAACTCAGACCAGAGGGAAGGAGAGTGGTAAGGTTGTGTTAGAAAGGTGCACATCATGCGCCTTAAAAAAAATGTTAGCTGAAAAGAGAAATGAATTAAGTAATTAATTATTTTATCATTCTCTTATTTGTAATTCACTGAAGCACCCTTAATAATACAAACAGATTGTAGTGGATCAATTAATGACTGACTTGGAGCACCCAGGTGAACTGAGTCTGTGCATTTCTGAGCCTGGAAGATCCACGTGAGGTTTGTTGCCAAAATGACATAAAAGGAGAATGGGAGGTGAAGATTGAATGTGTTCGTCTTCCTGGAGAAGCTGGCTGTGCTGGTTTCCCTGATACCAACTAGGCCGCTCTCCTGGTAAGACGATCTCAGGTTCTTGCTTTTGCCAGGGATGGCTGGTTCTCTTAGGGAAGGTCTGGTCTTTGCCTTAATTGTTGCTTCCCAGCTCCAGTGCCGATCCTTCACCCTGGTGGCCCAGATCCTTCTCCTCCCTGGCACAGACTTTCTAGCTTCCACCACTGGCCTATGTTGCCACGGGCTCTTGGCCTCCAGCTGGACTCTTGTGAAACATCGTGTGGGCGCTGGGCCCTTGGTTGGATTCTTTGAGTTTCTAGCAAAGATCTCTTGAAGTCTTCTACATTTGACATTTTGGGTGAATATCATAAAATAATCCTATAAATTTGCTTCCTGTATTAAATCTATTCCCTTGCAAAGGCTGACTACAAAACAGATCTATCACACTGATCCAGAGCTCACCAAGCAAGTAAAGAGATCAGTATTTAGTTAGTCTACATTTTTTAAATTACTTATAGGGATTGTACTCTCTTGCTTTGCAAGTCTAGCTAGACAGAAATTGGCAACAAATAAGAAAGGTGGCTGCAAATGGCAAGATGGTCAAATTTGAAAAGTTCTTTAGACCACTGATACCTTTTCCCTGGGTGCCATCTTATTCCATTGTTTCTGCAGCCCTACAAAGTAAGGAGCAGGGACACTGCAATGGTCGCCTCAGGCAAGGTCCACTGGATTTCAAAAGCATGTTGTTCTCATCCATGAACTTTACTCTTGTCCAAGAGGATGTTCACATGGAACTACAGCAAATGAGAAAAAAAAATAGAGGTACTTGTTCATTTGGCTTCTTTTATTACAAGATTATATGCTTGTTGTATGGGAGATGTTCAAATGTCCTTCTGAATGAAATGATTATGGTGGTAGAAAGTGGAAGATATTTTGTCTTGAATTTTTAGCTTTGCTTTATGTCCTTACTTAACAAAACAAGAAGTTGGCTACTCTAATGTGCTCCAAAAATATTTTTTGGAGATTTTTAAAGGCTTAAAAAATATCAGAGGTTTGAGGCCTACTGTTCTGCACAATTTGGAAGTTCCAGGCAGGACATTCTGAACCAAAATAAATAGATTTTATTGAGTGAGTTTTATTCCATGAGCTAACCCCAACTTATTGGTAATTGCCTGGAAAAATGTATTGAGAAAGATTCTGAGCCTCATCTGTGCTCAAAGGGAAAAGTATGTGCTAAAATCCATTAGTGGGGTCTGCCATGGATAAGAAAAGTGGCAGTTGTGACCCATTTGCAGTGGTATGCTGGTAAATATTTAACAACCACTCTCTAAAAAGAAGAAAGCTCTATCTGGCAGTGTTGGCCAATTTCCATTGTGAAAATGCTCTCAATGTGGCCAGTTGCAAGCCACTAACATCATGTATCTGAAAAAGAGCCACACATAATGGCTCTCATGAAGTGCTCCAAACCAGCTCTGGGGCAGCATAGCACACTTACCACAGATTTTCTGTTCTAATTCTAGATAGTAGGAGCCACGGACTGTGTGTGGTTCATGCTTCCACTCACAGACTACTACTTTTCTTCCCCTATTCAAACATCCACAGATGTCCATTTGGTTGAAAAAGTATCATATATTGCTGTTTCTTATACTCTTATACTCAACCATAAAATAAAATGGATGAATTCAGGGACTCTTTGAGGGCAAGAACTGTAACACTGAACGCGAATGCTGAACGTGAACTTCAAAACATGAGCAGTGACACTGGATGCATTGCTGGGAAAGAGCTGTTCCAGAAACAAAGCTATTGAAGTGAATTTCATCTCAGGAAATTGGAGCTCGGTGATATGGCTAAGAGAGGCCTAAATTCCATTTGCCTTCTTATTATGGATGTCACAGAAACAAATGCTCATTAAACAACTAGAACTCATTATCTAGTGTCCAAAATTCAAGATGTTATTCTTAGGCTGAGCTAGACAGCTTACTAAAGAACATCAAATTCCACTATTTACTAAAATGTTGATTCCTAATTTTAAGTTTGGGGTCTAAAGCCCAAGAAACTTATTCAGGACTGAGAGTTGACATTGTCAAAATGTATCCTATCACTTTTGGTGTTATCTGGGCCTTCTCTTGCCTTACCTTGGAAATCTAACTCCTCAGGGAGGAGCCAGATACTAGTCCATGAAGGCTCTAATGTGCAACTATCCAAGTTTTTTATGTATAGCCAGGGGCACTGTGCACAGAACAACTCCAAGAGGCACTATTTTTATATGAACATGGCAGCCCTACAGCTACAAGTCCTGACTTTGAAGTATGGCATGAACCAAATGGTCTATGATCAAGAATAGGAATTTAATGAAAGAAATTGAAGAAAAAATAAAAACAGTGTTGAATTGCTATAGCTGAATCCATTGTGGGAGAAAGCTGTTCTAGAACTTTCTATCAGAAAGCAGCTTTCATATGTGGAAGTGAGCCCCTACAGGGCACAAGAGAGAGATGTCCAGCCTCCCAGCCTGAGTCTATAAGACTCAGCATTGTACAAATGGGGACCTAGACCCAGAAGGAGATTTTCATTGCCCAGGACATGACAATAATAAAGCTGTTATGTGGAAAAGACTACCTAGAGACAAGCAGCCCTTGCCACTGAAGCCCTGGAGTCCTTGTAAACACAAGTGGGCATAAGGATAGGAGGCCAGAGACAGGAGCAACCCTGAGTTAGGAGTCAGGAAATGGACTCCAGGTGGATGTTCCAGGACAAGAGCAGGATGACCAGATCCCACTGTGCTTATGGCACAACATTCTGTATGTGGTCATTGGCATGTACTGTCCCATTGCATCTTCCTTCAACTCAAAGGAGCAAGAATTCTTCTGTTCCATAGTCTCAGTATTAAAATAAACAGGAATGCAACTTCCCACAGTAAGGTGGCAGCTTGGATCCAGTGATGTCTAAATCTAAAGGTGTGGCCTTTGTTATGTACTGGAAGTCCTTGGACCAGAGCAACAGTCCCTCTTGGAGCTTGTTAGAAACTGCAGATTCCATGGCTCCCTCCAAGGTCCATTGGATCAGAATCTGCATCTGAGCGAGATCACCACTTGACCCAAGTGCTCCTTTCAACTGGAAATCTGTAACACCCCTCCCACGTGTCTGCTACATGATTCTGCTTCCAGAGTAGTTAGGCCTGATTCATTTTTCTCCTGGTATGGTTTGGCTGAGATATTCTGCCATTCCTAGCTGAAAGTCACCCTAGAGTAAGAAAAATGTCAGGGAGTTGAAGCTGTTACTTCCTCTTCCATTTTTTTGCAAATGAAAGAGAAAATAGCATGGCCATGTGTGACTTCTCTCATGGTGATGACACAGCCAAGATGAGGCTTGTTTTAAGGTGAAACAACTGCTCTGAGCTGGCCACTGTCCCAGAGCTTCATCTGGCTCTACGTGACTTTTCATCACCTCGGCTGTCAAGCAGGAAGAAATTCAGTGTAGTTTGCTGATGCGGGTGCTATGGAAAGGAGAACAAGGCTGCAACCATCTGATTTCACCTCTTTTTTCCTCAAGCTGTCAGAACAAAGCAAGTTCTATCTCCCTCGCCCTTAGGAAATTATAAAAAAGATGTCTGAGAGAAGTCACCCAACAATATACCCACTCAGATTAGCCTTCCCTTCCACCACCCTGTATGGAATATGGGGTCCCGCCTTGCCTTTGCTGGTAAGATCAAGGAGGGAACAAAGAGACAACATGGGCTTCCTGGATTCATGTAATCATTCCCATTCTATCCCCCTCTTTCCCTCTTCCCTTTAGTCCTTCTTCTCTCCTTCTGGCTCTTTCTCCCTACTTCCTCCTCACTTTCTTTCTTCTCTGCTCAACACCTAATATCTAGAAATATGTAACAAAGAAGTTTCTCAATTTGCAGTGAGAAGTTAGAGCAAGGGCTCTAGCTGACCCTGTCCTGTGCCCTGTAAGTCCTAGCTCTATGTATGAAAGCTGCTTTTTGAGGGAAAGCATCTGGCTGCAGGAGTGTGCTGGGCCACCATGTAGAGGATGTGGGAAGTGGTGGGGAGTTGATGCTCCTCAAACCATCCCCAAGCAGAATCTGTTCCTAGAAACCCCACTTTCTCGCCCTTATGCAGACTGCTTTAGAGTTACTTGATCCACACTGATGCCTCAACTTCCCCAAAAGGGATTAGGCTCCCATCATCCAAGGTGGGAAAGTGCTTCATAAAAAACATTTTTGGCTTTTCCCTCTTTCACATTGCCCACTCATCCTAAAAAAAATTTCTAGTAATCTCCTGGAATTGCCTTCCAAATAGCCACTAGTATTTGAATCCTCATTTAGGGACTGCTTCTGTAGTTCATCTCATGGAACCCTCATAGATGAAGGTGTCACAGAAAGATGTAATGAAACTCAGACCTACATGGTCCCCTATGTTCAAGACACCTACTAGAAAGCCTTTTTCTTCCAAGAGACCAGGGAAAAACCTTGATCTCTGCCCCCTGGAGAACCTAATTGGATCAGTGGGCCAAAACCAAGACAAAGGCAGATAGAGGGGCAGACACTACTGTAATGGCCAGCTCTTCCTCTGTGCTGGGCAGTCTCCTAAGTACTTTACAGGAGGTGATGGTTATAACCCACACAATCTATAAGGTACATTGCAATCATCTACTGATGATTTACTGGTGAGGAAACCAAGTTCCAAAGAGGTTAGGGCAAGTGATTTGACACAGCTCCTGAGTACAGGTTTAGTCTCAAACCCAGGTAAGTTGATAACCTAACCATCACAACAAGAAGGTCAGTATGACTTTTTCTGAGGTCTTCTCTTTTAGAGATGAGGTTTTCATATTTCCAGAACATACAACATGCAAAAAAGGGGGGGGGGCATAGTCCCCAGAAGCTTCTCCACTAGACCTCTTGAAGTAAGTGGATTCAGTCCCAAGTGATCAAGTGATTCTGAAGCCTCAGAACTTTGGAGTTGGAGTGAGATTTAAATGAGGGCACTATCCTAGACCAGGTCCCCGGGAATACTACAGTGATGCTCATTACAGCATCAGAGGGAGAACTGCCATCTACTTGTTGCAACCACGGGATGAGTGCAGAGCTAAGAGCTTTATCCCTTTTATAATTTAGTGCACCCTGCTGAGTACATTGTATTATTCCCACTTTACTTCTCAGAAAACCAAAGCTCAGAGAAGTTAAACGCTACAGACTCTTGGGTTTCTCTGACTTCCAGAGCTTTCTTCCCTGGAGATTTTGGGCTGGTACTGGTCTGATTCAGATTACCAAGGTATTTGATTAGGTGGCAGGGGCAAAGGGACAGGACCCTTCAGATGGAGGAAGTGTATGGCCACTCACCACCCAGGAAAGGACACAGGGAGCAGAGTCCAGAAACCAGAAATAACTCCTGGAGCAAGCAGGTGTCAGAGCTCCTGGCACATCTCCGTGGTGAGGAAGCATCTCCAGAGCTCCAAGATTTTCTCTGACACCCACCAGCATCTTCACTCAATTATTTTCTTTCTGGATCTACTCTCTTTAGCTTAAGGAATTCTTTTTCTGGTTCTATAGTAGGAAGCTGGGCTCAGACCCACCATCAATCCTCCCAAATCTACTTGCAGGCATGAGTGCCTTGTTTCCTGTAGGGTGTATGGTTTTGAAGTTCATTAGCCAGTAAGGAAATGGATGACTGAAAGAGGAATGAGCCAAGGGAACACCGGTTCCTGTTTTCAAATCATGTCACCACTCTCCCCTAAAAGTATGTTACCTCAGTTGTTAAGCACTGCTTCACATAGCATTTAGGGGAAATGTGGATTTGAATGCTGTTTCAAGACAGAGCTCCTGATTTTTCTTCTCCTTTAGATTCTTAAAGGTCTGTATACCCCAGAGACCCAAGAAGTCAAGAAGGAGCTTGAACCAGACAAAATCACTGATTAGAAGGTGCCCCATAGGAGGAAATGGAAAAAAAAAAAAGCTTTTCAAGAAAATAAAAATAGAAAAAGGAATACTGGTGGCATGGGCTTTTTGCCACTATGAATAGCAGCAGTCACCTCCCTGTCCTCTGAGCCCATCTTTGGAAGCTCATTGTGGTGGGAACTGGAATCCATTTTCTGTTTAAATTGATGTTAATTTTATCCCAGCATATTTCAGGCCTCTCATCACGAGATGATTCATTGCTGTGTGTAAGCGAGTACAATCATCTCAAATATTTGTAATCCTTATTCAATTGCTGTAAGAAAACAGGGAACTACATGCCACAGATTGCTCCTCTCCCTGCCAGCCCCACCCTGGGCCAAGGTGTTGGGCGAAATGACACACAGTTGTCTGTTCATCCTCTCTGCTCTGCGGATTTAGAAGCACACAAAGCATCTATCTCCCTAGAGATCAGCAGCTCCTGTCTAGAAGTTTTTTTGTGGGGAGGATTATGCTCCTGACAGCCCAGGCAGGGATATCTCCAAGGGTGATTAAGAGGAAGTCTTCAAAGACCTTGCTCTCAAGACAAGGTCTTCTTACTTTTGAATCCAAGTAACTCTCAGGGTGTGTTTTTTTGGTAATCACCTCAGCCTCCAAGAATCTCAAAGAGGCCTCTTCCTTCCCATGCCAATAATTGTACAGGGGAGAAAATCAAGAAAAACAGATTGCATAGACTGGTCTAGGGTCATGGGGGAAGAGAACCAAGATTAAGGATGGCCCAGCCCGCATACAGCTGCTGATACTCCAGAGGTTTTATTTTAAAATAGTTTCTTCTCTCTTTACTAAAAATATTTACATCATAGAATTTTAAAATATGGAATATTCGTTCCCTTAACTGTCTTCAAAGAGAATCACCATCGAGACCAGGTTCATGGATAGCCAAACTATGCACTCAGAAAAGATTTTGCATTTAGAAGGTTCCTGTGCTTGGTTCAGTGCTCTGATATTACCATCTTGAATTTCTTAATAACTTTTCGAATGAAAGGTCTTCCACTTTCATTTTGCACTGATCTTTGCAAATTATGTAGGTGCTTCTAATCACCATCAATATTTTATGTCATCTTTGCCGATGCCTAGCATCTCGCTTTATCTCATTCATTAATTCCTCCACTTGACAAATGCATATCAAACACCTACTACATGCCAGGCCCAGAATCCCATGAAAATCTCATTTTCTGAAAGAAGGGATTGAGTGTTTTAATGCATCAATACAAGCTAATGTGTTGGGATTGTTGATCTAGGAAGATTAAACTGGTTGTCTATGGGAAAAGATCAACTAAAATTCATTTGACTCCAAAAATAAACACCACCTAAGGGAGAGATCAGACCGAGGGAAGGAAGAAGGTCAGACATGGGTTTTTGACATCAATGGTAATATATTTTGTGTGTCCACAGATGTGAAATGTTCTGATATAGAGATTAAAGACAGTTTGAAATCCAGACAGATGTTATTTACATGTAAGTAATGGCTCGCAAAACACATCTGTAATTATAGTTTACACTATAGCTTCAGGAAGTAGGATTAGACTCCATCCATTTCCCACAAAAGCTAGTCCACAGTCATACCCCAAACCACTTTGGTGAAAACTGGTAATTGTTGAGCTACCCTTACCCTTTCTTGAGTTTTCCACCATCATTATGGCCAGGAAACAGCAAGGATTTCTTTGCCCTAGAAACTAAAGAAAAATGCTTTTCAAAAAAATGAAGAGTTATTTTCTCCAATCAGCTAGTAGTCTATATAAAGGAAAGAGAAGAATTAACTCAACTACAGATAGACATTAGAAATGCAAAGGACAACTCTGTAGTGTCTAAAAGTTATTCCTCCACAAGAAAAAATATATGAGTAACCTTTCTTTCTTTAGACCAAAGGCATCTGATATGAATGCTCCACATTTATAGCAATATACCCCACAGGATATTTGAAAGCTCTGATTTAATCTTTAATTTCCCCCCAACAAGGTGAATACCTGATTGTACCACTGCAATAAAATAGAAGTTTCAACTCTAAAACTAAGAGGTGTTCTAACTCCATTAATATGTACCTGTCTTGCAGTGGTTCTGGAAAAAGGGAATGGTCACAACTATAAATGTCTCCTTGGTGTTTGACCCCATTTATTTCATTGCTGGACACCTCCAAGGATTAAAGTTCCATGCTCTCTAATGTTTAGTAGACCAAGTTTGCCCTCTCATGTTTGCCTTCTTCCTGGGTAGACATACTCCTGCCGTTTCTCTGTATTTTTCCTGTGGAAATTCAAAGGCTGATATCGAGAAATAGCCAAGTCACTAGCTCTGATGGGACTTGAGATAACTACTGGAAATTTTCCCCCATAAAGTGAGGCTGCCTACCACCCACCTTGCCACTGTCAACTCATGCCCCCTCACTAAGACCATTCTTAGTGGCATTCTGAAAAACAAGTTTATGGACTTTCTCCAAAATTACAAAAGCCAGATGAACCCATGGATAGATGCACCCCAAAGTGCAAGTAACAACTGTCCCTAAAGTCAACATTCAACCAATGAAGAATGACAGTCAGGGCAGAAATGTCCCTGCCTCCTGACTTTTAGAGAGACAATTCTGAGATATACTCTATGCAATTCATTAAAGGACTCCCAGCAAGACTGAGAGTTATTGATGACACACACAGTTTCTGCTGTTCTTCCTCCTCTATGTCACTTTTGAACACCACATCTTTCCCCTGGGACCCTCTTCCAAACAAATAACATGCACCCAAGTCCTCATCTGAGGCTCTGCTTGCAGAGGAATTTAAACTAAGACACAATGTCATTCCCCTTCTTAACAATCTTCACAATCTCTTCATGCTTCAGACAAAAGTGAAGCTACTTAGCTTAATTTTCAATGCCTTTAAGAATTTGGCTATGGACTATTACTCCACATTTGAACCCCAATGCCAGCTCTACCTACTGACCTGTAGTAAAATCTCATCCTTCAGTACACACCTTCACCTCTTCTTTCATGCTAACTTCTCTCTTCCTTATGTTCTTGAAGTCATCTTTCTTACATTCTTCCCTCCAGACCCTGGTTAAAAATCCTTGCCCACTCCATGCTCTGCACCAGGATACATTTCCATAGTGGCTTTTTCACAGCATCAGTGTTACCAGTTAGTGTACCTGCTCATTTCCACTGCAAGCTGTGTATTCCTCAAGGGCACAACCAGGTCTTAATTTGTCAGTGAGCCCAGAGCATGCCATAGGCAGGCATTTTTAAAGGGTCACATGGCTTTTCTTTCTGTCCTTAGCTTATTTGGTGTCCTCTAAGTATCCTGCACATTGTTATCTTTTTATGTAGGCAACAAAGACCTCTTTTTGAAAGAAGCAGCATGAAGTGGTTCATTCAAACATTTACTGATGTATCTACCCTGAAAATGCCTTCTTCTGGAGGGAGGGGAGGGGAGAATGTTTTTCTACAAACATCCATACAAAAGCCAAGACAAATGAGGCCCCAGGGAGAAGAATTGTGGAGCCCTAAAATGTCAGAGATGAGCAAAACCGAGATACAGTCCAACCAGGACTGAGAAAGTGACTGGATCAAAACAACATTCCAAGGACAGGAAGCTCAGGTTCTGAATTCCCAGGTAAGAATACATTCCAGCAGCGCGTGTGGCTATCCACAAATGGTGTATCAGAACTAGACTGGCTAAGTCTCCGTCTTATCTAGCAGGTCAGAATGCAGTGTATTTTGAAAAGTGAGGAAGTAGAGGGAAGCAGTGTTTTGAGGAAAATAATTGTTCTATGCATTCCAATTCAAACTCAATCTGGCAAATTTCCCCAGAGAAATCAGAACACTCTTTGTAGGACAAAGCTAGAGGAAAATGAAAAAGAAAAAAAAGTAGGGATCACTGTGTTGATGGATCAGGTTTTCAAGTATGTGCTGTATATTCTAAATATTGTCCTTATTTTCTTATCCTTAGGTGTATGGGGAGAAAGCTTCCTTTCCACATTGTGCATTGTATGATATATGATTATGAATTCAGTAAGACAGGAAGGCCTTGTCTAACTTGTTTTCATTTCTCCAGCATTGACTAATTCACTATACTGCCACCTTAGACTAATAGAAGGACTGGATTACATATTCAGCAAGGTGGGTGGACAAGAGGATGTATAAGATGCATGGATGGACGGATGGATGGATGGATGGATGGGTGGGTGGTTGGATGGGTGGGTGGATGAATGGATGGATGAATGGATGGATGGATGGATGGATGGATGGATGGATGGGTGGATGAATGGATGGATGGATGGGTTAGACTAATAGAAGGACTGGATTACATATTCAGCAAGGTGGGTGGACAAGAGGATGTATAAGATGCATGGATGGACGGATGGATGGATGGATGGATGGGTGGGTGGTTGGATGGGTGGGTGGATGAATGGATGGATGAATGGATGGATGGATGGATGGATGGATGGATGGATGGGTGGATGAATGGATGGATGGATGGGGGGAT
>NW_022900944.1:30223889-30321003 GCF_012274545.1 Fukomys damarensis
TGGGTGGATGGGTGGGTGGATGGATGATTGGGTGGGTGGGTGAGTGGGTGGATGGATGGATGGGTGGGTGGATGGTTGGGTGGGTGGGTGAGTGGGTGGATGGATGGATGGATGGATGGCAGAGGAACACAGCAATGGGTGGAGTGAGATCTCTCCTCAGTGCTTCTCTTTCAGTCCTGTTCCTTTGTGACCTCTTATTTATTCTCTGCATCCCACACCCACTGTCTTTTTCCTTTTTCCAAGGTTGGTATTAAGAAAGAGCATATTTTTCCCAAGCAAGTAGAGTATCTATATAATCCACAGTTTTTACAGGCTCTCTCTGTTAGTCAGATTTCTGTCCCTGGGACAAAGTGATTGAGAAAGCAATTTTAAAGGAAGAAAGATTTATTTTGACTCATGGTTTCAAAAGTTTCATTCCATGTTGACTTGGCCCCATCATTTCTTGGCCTGTGGTGAGGCAGAACATCATGACAGAGGACAAAAAGTTGCTCACCTCATGGCAACCAGGAAGAAGACAGTGAGAAAGTCAGAGAGGAAATGGCTATGAACAAGAAATACCCTTCTAGGACATTCCCCTAGGGATCTATTTCCCATTTTCTAGAGTTGCCACAGCCTCCCAATAATGCTACCAAATTTTGAATCCATGAATGGATTAATCCACCGATGTAATCAGAGCCCTCATGATCCAGTCATTTCCTAAAACCCCACTTCTGATCATTGCTGCACGGGGGACCAAGCCTTCAATACATGAGTCTTGGGAAAATACCCCCAATCCAAACTATAATACTGTCCTTGTCTCCTGGAGAAATGAGTCTCCTCCACTATGAAAAGCCTTTCTAATGTCTTTCTGAACCAGATGGGCCAGTCCTTAGAAGCCTAAGGGGTGTCAGAAGCCATCTTTCAGACTTCTCCAAGAGAGATTTAAGACTCTCCTGAAAGTTGAGATCCACCCTGTACCAAGGCAAGCTCCGCAGCTCTATGACCAGTCCAATGACACCTCCTGAGACAGTTTCTCCATTGAAAGTCTATGCCTCCCTTTACCATCTCCTCTCTCTTCATCCTAGTATTTTGCAAAACATGCAAACAGTTTCCATCATGACAGTTTCCCCAGACAGTTTCCATCATGTTTATTTCAGGATCTCCAGCAGTCACTATTAGCGTGACCTACATATTTTTGATGTCCTAGGTGTTCTTCAATTATCATTAACCCAGTATGTTTCAAAACTAGTCTTACAAGTAATTATAGAGAAGAACTAGTTTTGCTTCTTTCTAATCAACAGGATGAAATAATAAGAGAAGGATTTCAATCATGAGCTGAGAAATCTGCTTCTTAAGCAAAAATCCAAGAGAAAAATTGGCCACTTGGGAAAGAAGGAAACAAAAATTTCTTGATCCTCTCTTGTGCACTAGATATTTTCACCTGTTATGTTCCATAATCCTCCAAAAACTATAGAAAGTATCACAATTGGCACTTATATAGTTGGGGGAATGGAGGCTTAGAGAAATTGGGATTATCTTCAAGATAAAAGGAGTAAGTAGAGAACCAGAGATTTGAGCTTGCCAACAAGCTTTGCAGGTACAGAGTATTTCTAGACCTTGCTTCTGGTTAGATATAATCACTTCCCACTGTACCTTCCTTGCAACACAGCATCTTAAGGCAGGAGAAAAGGCAGCCAGGGTGTTCCTAGACTTTAATCTCTCCCCATCTCCACTGAACGGAGTTCATAAGTTCAGGGTTTGACATTAAACCCAAGCCTGACCAATAAGACTCCTTCTCTGGGATTTTCTACTTTGCAATTAGGAGTCAGAGCCAACCCTCTCTGATATCTCTGGCCCTCAAATCAGGGGCCATGGGCAGTCATTCACAAGACCAAGTGGAGATGAAAGAGGAACAGAATGGGATATAATGTCTGAGCCCTTAAAGGAAATGGTGCCCAAGGTTCACCTGTCTCTTCCTTTCCTGGAACTCAATGATGCAATACCCCTTTGTTATCCATCAATCAGTAAGTATCCCTTCTGCCTAAACTGGCTGTAGTCACATTTTAGTCTTTAGCAACCACAAAGAGTTGAGACTAATAGTAAGGTCCTATATGCACATTTTCTAGTCCTTAGTTAAAAACCCAGTAAGTTAACCTGTAATCAGTTGAGTCAAGGATACCTCTGCATTCTATAACATAAGGCTTGAAAAGCTTCTTATGTCTGATATTGGGTGATGAATTTTTAAGGAATCCAAAAGATTGATCCTAACTCAAAACAGCTCAGTAACTGAGCAAGAGTGAGGAGCTGAGAGATGGATGTAGCTTCTTCAGAGTCACGCACAGCCTGTTCCACACTCTCAACCTCTGTCTCCTCATCTCTAGAATGAGACAGTTGCCTAGACCCCAGTTTCAGTCTCCCATCTACCACTTTTACTATAGGAAGCAGAGTTCATAGAACACTTTTTAAGAACAGGTTCCCTTTGTTGTTCTTTTGAATAATAAACGTAATGTACCAGCCATATTTTCCCAAGGCACACTAAAATGCCTAAACCACTCAAGTAAAACATGTTTGACTCTGTGCCACCCAAATCCACTTGGGCTCCACACCCTGGAAAACAATGGAGCCAATAATCTCTGAGAAGCTGACAACCATATCACAGAAGACAATGATAGGAGGCCAGGCCAGGCCAGTCAGAATTCATTCAACAAATGATTTCAGAGTCCCTGCTCCAGGCCAACCAGTTTGGGAAATTGTAGGAATATGTGTAGCTTCATCTGACAGTAAGTCGGCCTTTATGATGGACTTGGCACTGGACTAAGCACTTTACAGCTGGTACCTCATTTTTATCCACTGTAAAATCCCATGAGCTTGGTATAACTTGTTTCTGAATCTCAGAAAGGTGAATAATTCATCACTTAGTCCCAAAGCTAGTATATTAGTTTTCTATTTCTGCCATAGCAAATCATCACAAATGTAGTGGCTTAAAGCATGGTGCATTTATCATCCTGCAGCTCGGTAAATCACAGATCCAGCATGGGTCTCACTGGGCCAAGATCAAAGTGTCAGCAGGGCCATGTTTTTCACTGGACCCAATAAGACAGGATCTGTTTCCTTGTCATTTCCAGCCTTGAGAGGCCACCACATTCCTTGGCTCATGGCCCCAGCTTCATCTTCAAAGCTACACTGTGTCATTCCCTTGTTGCCATCTCTCTGGCACTCTGTAGCCAGGAAAAAAAATAGTCTGTTTTAAGTGCCTGTGACCAGGTTTCAAGACCCTTGGATAATTAAAAAAATATATATCTCCCATCTCAAAATCCTTAGCCTCAGTTGTTCCTGCAAAGACCCCAATGCTGTGTGAGGTAACACGGTCACAAATCCCAGAGATAAGGACATGGGCATTGCTGAAGCACCGCAAACAGTAAAAGGCAGAGGTGCCATTTAAACTTTTATCCCAGAGGTTTATCTGCCATTCTAGACAGAAGCTGTCATCAAGGGGCTTGGAAAAAAATAGGAGGTAGGTGGAGTGACACAGAAAGTGAGACCACTTCAAATTATACCCCACCTTGTGTTGTTCTCATCTAGAACGGGGAAGGGCAAGGATTCCATATGCCCTGCTCAGGCTGACTATTCACCACCTAAAGCCCCACATCTCATAAGGCAGTCACAGCCACACCTGGCCACTGAGCATCTGCAATGTGACCAGTGCTGGAAATGTGAGATGTGCTGTAAGTGTAACACAGGCACTGGATCTCGAAGACTTAGTGCGAAACATGCGTAATATTTTAATATGGTTTGCGCTGATTACATGTTGATTATGTTTTGGAATTATTGAGTGAAATATATTCACAAAATTTATTTAACCTTTTTGCTTTTACTTTTCTTGATGTGGCTACCAGAAACCGACATGTAACTCAGGCAGGTAGCTGTTGGATGGTGCCTATTTAGAATACTTGGTATACAACAGTAAGGAGAGGGAGTGAAACAGCACAGGGTAAGTGGGGAACAAACTGAGTGTGCCGTTTTCAAATGCTCACCCTGGATGGGGAACTCATGGGCTGTGAGGCAGAAAGGCAGGCACTACATAGGGCATGATTCAGACACAGAGCCAATGTTTAGCAAATCCCTCCCATGTGTTAAGTTGTACTGTGTTTGGATAGAAATCAAGACAAGTAAAAAGAAACAAGGAAAATTATAATTTTAAAATGGTTCTTTTAAAAATAATCATTGAAGCTTCAGCATAAAAAAGTCAGTCCTTTTTTTTTTTTTTTTTTCAGAACACTTACTTCAAAATTCCTAAGGGTCCTAAAGGTACAGTAAGTCCAGTGGACCCATGCTTCACTTTTTTTCTTTCTTTTTCTCTTTTTTTATTTGTGTATTTTTGATACATAATAAATACATGTGTGGTGGGGAATTGGTACACAAACATGTCATAAGTTGATCCTTTTCCCCTCCTCTTCCCCTCCCTCCTATTTCCCCTCATCTGCAGATTCCCCTCCTATCTCCACAGGATCTTTTCACCCAAGAACAGGCCGTCCTTTCTCACCTGTAAATCAAACCCCCTCTTTCCAGTGATCGCTCTTCCTCGAAACCACATAAATACACCTGTCTCGAGGTCATGACGTGACTCTCTTGAGGGCCTATTTGTTATTCTTGAGTACATATTTTTTAAAGTCTGCTTAATAAGCCTCCTTATGCCTATTACTAACACATCTTGAAAATTCTTTTCCTGTGTTGGAAATCAGCAAACTTTCAACCTGCCCCATGGGTAGTCTACGTTCCCCACCTCCGATTTGGAGACCTCTTCAGTCCATGCCTGGTGACAAAACCAGTGAAGGATTATAAGCTAGTGAGTGACAGGGCTGGCTTTCTTTTTAAGAAGGAGCATTCTTCATCGGAGTTATGACAGGCTGAGCTGGGAAAGTCTTGGTCTTCAGGCAAAAATGAAGCTTGGGAAGATGGTGAGTCACACTCTCCTTAAAATAAAGTAGCTAGGAACCAACATGAAGGGCTTGAGAGGGAAAAGTGAGAGAGACTGGCTTTCTGTCTGTCTGAATCAAGTTGGATAAGAAGCAATTAAATGGAAATGGGTAAAATTGTAAATGGGGGAAAAAAAATCACACCCCAGGGAGGGTCTGAGGATGAAAGAACAAAGGTGCTAAAGTCCAAAGCAGAGACTGAGGAATCTCGAGCAGACAGCAGGAAGGCATGTTTCATTCTGCAGATCACAAACTGGAGGCAGCTTCCACAGGGACAATGTGGATGCCCAGGGGTGGGGTCAGCTCAGCTAGTGCCAGAAAGGCCATCGCCAGCAGGCCAAGAGGAGAGGACACCCCACTGCCCTGTCCTCTCAGCACCGCTGGGCCCTTTGTTATGGAACCAGTGGCAACACACTTTGGAAGGGAGGCCAGCTGGTCCTGAGACCTTCTGGAGCCCTGTTTGCAATGTGCCTTCATTAAATATTTCACAGAGCAGAAAGCCACTTCAAAAGAGAGCAGCTTCTGCTGCTGGAGGCTGCAGCATCAGAGTGACAGCTACCGTGGCTGCAGGGACTCCCCACATGCTTTCGTCTGCCCCTCTTGTCTTGTCCCAATTAAATCCAAAACAGAGATATAACCCACAAATATTAAATCCATTAAAGCAGGACAAAGGAGTCACGCTGAAGGCACAGGGGTTGAGGCGAGAGGAAGGACAATTGTGGAGCAAAGGGACCAAGGGATGCCTCAGGTCAGGAAGCCTGGGGTCCAGAGCAAGTCAAGGTACACGTCTACCTCCTGGAGCTCCAGGCTCCTCAGAAAGGCAAGGCGTTCCTCTACTCATGAGATTACAGAGGGGCCAAGGAGAGGGAGAAAATGTGGAAAATGAAAAGGGAAGTGACTCCTGGGAGGAAATGTGAGTTTTGCTTTTTCTCCCTCCCAAAATCCCATTGAAATGACAGTAAATATATTTTTAATAAATAAAAAATAAACCAACAAACATAGAACGCACACCAGAGATGATAGCCGCAGAACACTGGCAGCAGGAAAGAGAGAGACAAAGAATGACTTGGTTAGACCCCAGGGAGCAGATGCGGGACGGCAGTGGCTGAAAGGAGAGTCCTTACAGCACAAGGTCTGCAAAAGGCTCAGTGCCTGGACCCTGGATGTAGGACTCCTCCAGGCTGTGAACACAGAGTCATCAATGCAGGGGCTCCGGTGACTGGGGGACTCAGGACCTGTCTTTGACTTCTCTCTCTTGACTTGATGCCCTGACCCCTAACTCACACTAAATACTCCAAAACATTCTACCAGGAATGGGGAGCTATGATTGTTTTTGTTTTTGTTTTTTAATTTTCTCAACTTTTTTATTTACCCCAGGTTTAATCATTGTTTTTCATATGCTTAGATTCCAGGTATGAATCATTAACTCAACCCCCCAAATCCCTGCTGATTGTCTAAATCTCCTCTTTTTATATTCAGATATATTGAGCATTTCATCTTTTTAATTATTCTCTCCTTGAACTATGTGCAAGAAAAAAAATGTGGTATAACTGAAAATTTAGTTTTGGGTTCTGTGTATAAAAGTCAAAAGAATGTAAATTCTCAAAATCAACCCAGTGGAAATTATGATATAATCTTATGGAGAGAATGGGACTAAAGAATGTGTGTGGGTGAGAAACAGCTAAACCCTTATCTTTCATGGTAAAGGCATTAAAGCCAAGAGGTCAAGAGACACAAAATAGGCAAATTATTAAAGGAACCGATGTGCACACCAATGGAGTCAACTTGGAGTTGAAAGGGATTGCTCTGAAGGAACATAATTCAGGAATAGATTGAAAATTGCAAGGGTTTTTTTCATAACCTATTTTGCAGAGCTATTTAACTCTTTAGATTGATATAACTTTGAAAAAAAATATACCCTTCCACCCACCCTTCATTCCTACCATGTTCACTGTCTGAACTCCAAAAATGAAAGTTGCTCTTAGCCCACAGCAATCCAAAAGGTCATTCCTTACTTCCAACCACATTTCCCTCAAGTTTTTTTTTTATTGAAAATGTTAAAATGTATAGAAAATTTTAAGGAAGGTACAATAAATTCTCGTACTCTTTTCAAGAATACAAATGTTCTGTATGTCTTCTTTCATGTGTGTTCATGTGAGTGAGTGTGTGTGTGTGTCTATGTAAAATATATGAAAGCATTTCAGCCTGTGTTTCCTAACAAGGACATTTTCAAATCACTATGGAGGTTTCTCAAAAAACTGAAATTAGAAATTCCATTTGGCTCAATATTCCTCTTCTATGTATCTTTCCAAAAGCCTTAAAGACATCATGTAATAGTGATGCTTGCACACCTGTGTTTATAGCAGCACAATTCACAATAATTAAATTTTAGAAGCAGCATAAATGTCCATCCACAGATGAGTGGATAAAGAAAATGTGGTTTTTACACACAATGGAGTATTACTCTGTCATAAATGAAGATAAACTTGAGTCCTTTGTAGGAAGAAGGATGCACCTTGAGACCATAAAGTGAAATTAATCAGACACACAAGCTTAAATATCACATGGCTTCCCTTATATGAGAATCACAAAGTATAAATAAAGAGCAAAATAAAAGATCACTTGAAGTAAGGAGATAGATCTTTCTCAAAGAGGAAAGAGATAAGGAGATGGAGGAGAGAAGGTGGGAAAGAAGAGGGGATAAAAAAAAGGAAATAAGATGTATTATTATAGGTATCAAGTCCACACAAAGAATGTAAACATTATGCATTGAAAACATAGAAAGGACTCAGGATATAGATGGAAGGGGGTGGGTCAGAGGGAAACGGGATGGGTGCAAGGAATTATGATGAGTTTTGTACAAGTGGCGATTCCCCACAAGGAATGAAAACTTTGCATACCACAGACATGCACTGATTGAAAACATTCACAAGAAACTTATACATGGTCTATCTATTGATGTATGTATGTAAACACATGCATATATAGGCGTATATTAACGTGTGCATATTCACAGTGCACAGATGTGCACCTACCTACGTGTAAATGCATACATTTATTTATACATGTGTGCATGCATAGAAAGGCATGCAATTATAAACCCACATTCACACATATGTACATGGCTGCATACGTGTGTATACACATCGGCTCACGCAGTACACATGGACACACACAGACAGACATCCACACATGCGTGGTATGCACACCTATACCTTTTTGCCTCTTGCCAGTAGTGGCTTTCTTTTCAGTTTGAAGAACCCAGGCTCGTTGTTTCTTAAAATGTCCTACACTGTGGATTCTTGCTCTTGCTTCCTCATTAGATTCAGAACATACGTTTTCACCAAAGACAAAGGGTGGGTGATGTCTTTGGTCTCATAAGGAGCCACACAAGGCCAGAGCAGCAAGATCCCCGTGCTTGGTGATGCTGAGTTTGATCATTCAGTTGAGGTGGTGACTACCAGATTTCTCTGCTGTAAAGGTCCACCTGTCCCCTTGTCACTGTAGCTGATCTTCGCACCTGTATGGGTACATTGCTCTCCTGATGGTTTCAGCATCCGGGCCATCCTGAAATCCATGACTGTTCTGAAGGCTGCAAGGTGACAATTTTGTCATTCTCCCTCCCTTGCTCTCTCCCTCCCTCCCTCCTTCCCTTCATCCCTCCTCCTTCTCTCTGTCTTCTCATCTATTCCCAAGCATGGACCCCTGTTTATTATTCTGTTTGATGCTTGGAAAAACGTTTCCCAGATCTGTCCTGTGAGAGGCCAAGCAAGGCGGCAGCCTTGTCTCTCATTCCTCTCTGCCTGTCTCACAGCTGTGTGACTTTGGACAAGAGACAGCCTGTCTGTGTCTCAGTTTCCTCATCTGGAAGACAGATAACATAACAGTAGACTAGTGCAGGCTTTGTGTATGGCTTAAATGAGTGCATGTCAGGTGCTTGAACCTGTGCCTGCCACGTGATAACCCCTACATAAGCGCTTCTCATTACATATTCTTACTGCTGTCATCGCCAGTGCCACCACTCAGCCCAGACTCAGGCACAGAGCTAGAGCCCCATGCACAGTTTAGGAAGGAAGGGAGGAAGGAGAGAGGTCAGTCAGAGTAAAAACCTTTAAAGAAGAGGAGATATGTGGGCAGCCCTGAAATGGCTTCCATCTTCCACTGCCTTCCTCAGCTCCAGACTACTCTGGCACTGATACCTACCTCAGAGGTGGATGAAGTCTGGCCCACCCTGCTGCTCCTGGGAAAATATTTGGTGAACCAAATTACTGTGGGGCTATTAGATAAAGTGAGCTCTGGCTGGTGAAATGTATTCTTCCCCATCTAAACAACGCCTTCTAAACAAGGCAATTGCCATCAGTTCACTTGTGGTGATGATTCAGCTTTTATGTAAGGTATTTCTCCTTTCATTTTCTTCTGTGCACAAGTCACTGATACAAGGCAGCAAAACCCCAAGTAGTCTAGTCTCCATGTCCTTGATCCCAGAAGACACCTTGGTTCTCTCTGCGAGGACCATGAAGAATCCATGAATGCTGGGTCAGGGGAGGTAAAAGATGAGTACATAGGAGGTTGAAGGTGAGATGTGTGTGGTGTTGGTTTATAATTCTCCCTAACTGTGCATGTTTGAAGACTTCCAACACACACTGAGAAAGAGAATCTGAGGGTGGGCAGCTTAGTGTGGTTTTTACAGGGTCAAAAAGGGTTTCTGGCAGGCTGGGGATTTAGCTCAGTAGTACTGCCTGCCTCACAAGCACAAGGTCCTGAGTTTGATCCCCAATACCAAATACAAGGGTTTTGGTCAAATAAGGAGAAGTAGCAGAGAAACAATCCAGACAGAAAGAGACAGAAGTAGAGCTCAGAAATGGTCAGCCACCCAAACTTCTGGCCAACTAGTTCCAAACCTGGGAGTTCCTAGGACCCCTTTAGATCCAGTGAATGTCTACAAGGCTCACAGAACTCAGGACAGTACTTTACAATTTTATTATACAGGATACACATCAAGACCAGACAAACAAAAGATGAGCTCTGGAAGGGTCTCAAGGGCAGAACTTCTGGGCCCTCTCTTTCATTGGGTCCGGAATTGTTACCACCCTGTTCATCAGTTTTCTCTAGTGAGGAAGGCGGGCAGCATAGGGAGAACAGAACAGAGAGAGGGAGGGAGAAAAATTATAAAAAGTAGGAGAGAGGGAGGAGTGCGAGGGATGAAGATAAAGAGGGAGAGAGGGAAGAAATTCTTGACTTCTTTTTATAAGAAGCTAAACTCCTGAAAGGGAGAACATCGAGTCCAAAAGCACAGGTCTTACAGAAGATAGCAACAAGATTCAAATCCAGGCCAATCCTACTTCCATCCAAGTTTATTTAAGTCTAGAGCAGAGGTCAAAGTGAGATTATGCGGGTGGTGTATAACAAAGTTGCTGAGCCGCTATTCCTTTGGGTGATAAGAATCTGCAGAGGTTTGCAAACAGGGGACACAGTAAAAAGCACACATGCAGCTGTGGGACACAGACAGGATGGAGCCAGAGGGAGGGGAGGATGAAGAGACGCCAACCAGGTCCAAATGGCAAAGGCTGGCCTGACCTAGAGAAGCCACAGAGGGGTGCAGAGTGACAGACCCAGAGGCAAGGATACAGTGTTCTCTGACAGTTCCTTTAGAAGCACGGCCCCTTCCCCAGCCACTTCTACACTGGCAGGCCTGCATGTCACACGGTCTCTAGCTCCCGCTCTCTGTGCATCTGTGTCAGAGAGCTCTGCTTTTATGTTCACCTATGTGTGGTTCTTTCGTCATCCTGCATGGCACTGGGCAGAGAGCCCAGCAGGGCCGCTTTTGCCCCCTGACTACTGCAAAATTTTAAAGAAAATCAGTTCTTCTGGCTGAAGCAGTCCAACAGCTCCCCACTCAGGTTCCACTCCCCCTCTTCCTGTAACTGACCTCCTGGTACTGATAAGAGAAATGGTCATATTAAGTTTTGTAACCCCTGAGGAGCTATACACTCTGTAAACAACTGCTTTCTGTAAACAGAGTTTATGACACTCTGTTCCCACATGATTCATAAGACACTGCCTTCTTACAAGGCTAAAATAACTAAACTGTCTGCCTTTGTCCTGTTCTGGTAAACTCACTTACTGCATCACTAGAAAGACTACCCCCTTCAATTAAATGTATAGAAACTGAAACTTTTCTTTGTTCAGTTGCCCAGCACTTTGGACACAAGTTTGGCTGGGCCAAATGTACACCTAGTAAAATCCTCCAGATTCACATTTGGTCTCTCTTGTCCTTTGGAATTCGGCAACATGACAATATACGCCACCCATTCTTAAAGCAAAGACCCTCGGGGCATTGCCTTCCCCCTGTCACCTTGCTGTATGACATCTATGACCGACCGAGAAAAGTGACCAAGGCTTGTCTTGGGCAATTTTCTGATGCTAACAGCACAGGGCCACAGACTGAATAAGTTATGAAAGAGAGGTTTACTTGGACCATGGTTCTGCTCCAAGGTGCAGAGCCACAGCAGGTGATGGCTCTGCTGCTGGCAGTGATGAAGCAGTACCAGGCATCATACAGCAAGAGACAAGGGTTGTGCAAGAGGCCTAGCCAAGCTAGCTTTCGTAGCAGATTTACACCTGTGATAGCCCACTAATCCATTAACCCACTAATCCAATGAATGGATTAAGCCATCCACAAGGGCAAAACTCTAATCATGTCCTAGAGGACCCTCCTGAGCCCTTCTCTCAAAATCTCATGATGGACATTAAATTTCAGTATGTTTCAAGGGTATGCTGTGGCTTATCTGGATCCCCCACCCTCCCACAAAGCTTCGTGTGCTCAAAGGCAGGATATTTGAAGGATGATTGAATCACGAGGACACTATATTGAAAAGTGAAGTTAGGAGGTGGGACCTGGTCAGAAGAGGTGGGTCTGCTTCCTGGACAATGTGAAGCGAGCTGCTTTCTTCCACCAGAACTTTCTACCATGCCTTCCTGTTTTGGAGCCAGGCAACTATGGCTTAAAAGCATGAGCCAAAATAGATTTCTCTTCCTTTAAATTGAGGGTGTCAGGTGTTTCGTCTTGGTGATGAGAAAAGTGACTAAGACATGTGAAAAATCATATTCAAACCATAGCAAGGCTTTCACACAACATCCTGCGCAAGACAAGCAGAGTATTCAGCAGTCCTGATCATCTCTTTCAGAGAACCGCACCTCCCTGACACCACGGGACTCTGAAAAGAATTTGGGGGGGGGCATCATACCTTGCACATGGGGTGGAGGAAAAGGAAGAAGGGGAGGAAAGAGAGGGAGGCAGCAACGTCTGTGAGGCCCATCTAAGTTAAATGAATCTATTATTCACTTTTCTTTCAAGGTACTTTGAGCCAGTTTCTCTCATTGGATTCCAGAGATGGTCTGCTAATCCCTGGCATTGCTTTGAATCCTAGGCCCAGTTTTTAGTTTATTGCTGTTGTTGATAATAATCAGGAGCTGTCAGAGTCATATGGACAGCCGCTGGGCCCTAGTGAAGGGAGTATGCTAACGACTTCAGTTATCATTTTATTCAATCCTTATTGAACTCAAGCTGGAGCCCATTTTATAGATGAGGATGTCTAATACATGCAGAGGTTGAGTAATTTGTCCATGGATTCTAAGTTTGTAAATAGGAAAGTCATTATACAGATAGGAAAACTAAGGATGGGAGAAAGAAAGTGACTGATTCAGTACTAGCCATCAAGTCAAACCAACAGCAAGATCAAACTCAAATCTCCAGGTCTGATTCTAAGTGTTTTTTCTTAGTCAAATCTGCATTATTTTAGCTGCTCCAAAGAAACTTTGTCCAAGGTGCAGATACATCACTAGGCTGGCTAGTATTCTGCATTCTTGGATCCTCCCATGATGCTCTGGTCAATCCTGGCATATCAAGAATGGATGGTCCAGAGGTGTTGCAGCTTGTATCTAGATGTTCCCCCCAAAGTCTCGTGCTCTCATAGGTGGGGCTTTTCTTGGATGTGGTTGGCTTTAGGGTGTGTGACGCTAGGATCAAGGATGTGATTCTGGGATTGATTCATGGTGTGAGGCTAGAATTAAGACTGCCCCACCTTAGAGTGGGTAGCCTGGTTAGGATATAAGAGACAGAAAGAGAACCATCACTTGCTGCTCACTGCTTGCCGCCTGCTGCCTGCCCTGCTTTACATGGATTGCTTATCCTCTGTGATGCCCCTCTGCCACGCCATGCTGCCTTGGAGCCAGCTGACTATGAACTGAAACCTCTATAAACTGTGAGCCCAATAAACCCCTTCCCCTTTAACTTTGGAAGTCAGGTATTTTGTCTGTATCATTCCAATTTTAGTATATGTGCTGCTGAAGCAGGCACATGTCAGGTATTTTGTCTGAGCAGCAGGAAATGTAAACAAGACAGGGGGATATAAACCAATAATACAAGGGCTGATCAGAAGTGTTGTTGTTTTGCATGAAGAGCAATATAAAAATGTGATTCAACACCTTAAAATGGAGAGATTGCACGTGCATATCTGAGCTATATCTTGCCAATAGATTCCACTGTGCATGGTGATATCTGAACCCAGATTGAAAGCAGAATGTCAAGCAAATACAATAAGCCCGCCAGAGTTTTCCTTCCCCATCTCCATCTCCATATAGCACACTGGTTTTTTCCACTCCTACTGTGGGTCTACCTGGGATCTAGCAGTGCTAAAGAAAGAAAATGACACAGTCCTACCCCAAAACTGATCTCTGCGATAGCTGTCTTTTTTGTGTGGGTGTTTGTTTGTTTGTTTTGCACTACTGCTGTGTAATAAACAGCTCCAAACTCCCAATGGTGCAATATTTGCTGCTTTTAAGTCTATGATTTTCCAAGAATCTCTGCTTATAGCCTTGGGGTCTGGGGTAAGTTTGGATCTGCTCCAATTCTCTCCCCAGCACCAGCAACTCTTCTGAACCATCTCTGCTCAAAACAAATGAAAGACTTGCAAGAGGCTGAGCTAAATCATGCACATATGATTAAAGACAGCTTTGTCATCCACTCAGATTTTATTGGCTTAAACAAGTGCCCAGGCTATATCCAAAGTCAATAGGACAGAGTTAAATGTTCCCACTTTCTATACATGACACTGAAAAGTCACATGGCAAGGAATGTGGATGTGTAATCCTGTTACAAGGAGGGAGTAAAGACTAGGGAACACTGTCTACTCCACCCACTCATAATGGATCAGTCTTTCAAGTCATCGATTTGCCACTCTGCTGTGCCTTATCAGAAAGGAGGAGGGAGAGGTGGAACGGAGTCCGTCTCTCCACTAAGCAATAAGACTCCTGCCAGTGTGAGACAGAGAAAAGGAGACGGCAGGGGAAACCTCTGGCCAGAGTGGAAGATTCTGCACGCTCAAGCCTTTGGAAAAGAGGAGAACCACAGAGCCTGGTGTCCCTGTGACCTGACACAGCCACTGTCAGAGCACCACAACTCCAGCACCCCTCCCTACTGGGGAATATGCAGGCTGGTGAACAGGAGGCCCCAGCAGACACATGAGCCAGATCCACCACAGGCAGTTCTGGGCTAATTGGCCTCCTTCGACCAACAACTTAGCAAATGCAGGACTCCATCCCGGGCCCATAAGGGCCATAGCCTTTAAGCAAGGGCCTTGGAGGACTGAGCACTGGGCAGCCAGGCAGACCAGATTGATTCTACCTTTCTGTCTGAAAACCTGACCAATCCAGAGTCGTGAAGGCTCTGAAATCTCTGCTTTAACCCACTTCAACCTTCAGATTTTGTTGGAGAAAAGCTGTACAAATAGGAAGAATAGAAAAAAAATGGTGCTTAGAAAAGAAGTTTTACAATTTCACAGAGTATTCCTTCAAAGGGGTAGAATCCTTGGTGGACATGGTTCTCCTGGGTCAGATAGAGGACCACCTACTGTTATGGTTTGTGTCTAGGTGTTCCCCCAAAAGCCTCATGTGGTCGTGGGCCATTTTTCAGAGGTCGCTGAATCTAGAGTGTGTGATGCTGGGATAAGGGTGTGTGATTACTAACCCAGCACACTAATTATTTGGACATCACCCTAATCCCAGAAGTCTGGACAAAAGGGGCAAAAAGATGCTGTTAAGGTCCCTTGCTGCTTTTGCTACCATGTGGGTGTCATGGACTATTTCCTCCTCTGCAATGCCCCTCTGCTGTGTGCCACTCTGCCTTGGAGCCAGGCGATCATGGACTGAAAGCTCTACAAACTGAGCTAAATAAACTCTTCCCCTTTAACTTTGGGTGTCGGGTATTTTGTCCCAGCAATAAGAGAAAAGTAAATAAGACACCTGCTTTTCTACCAACTCTCACCTGTTCTTTTAGAGCAGCCTGGTTCAGGGTTCACAAGAACACCCTGGCTCCCAGATATCGCACTTGGACTGAGGTGGAGGTCTGGGGTGGAAAAGACGCTTCTCTCTACAAACTAGTCTATACAACCAGGAAGTGCTCCAGCCCCAGGTGCAGCAATCAAGTAGCTCAACTGCCACCTACGGAGAAAAACTCACAATGGATTTCAAAGCTGAGTTCAGGGTTCCCAGGTTTTGAAATCACACAGATGACCTAAGCACAGGACAGTAGAGGCAAATAAACTCACTTCCACGACCTTACAGATGGAGAAACAGAGGCTTTGAGGCTTTGGATATAAGTAGGTCCTCAAGTATTAACATTCCTCATAAAAAGAAAAAATAGGAAAAAAGAGCTAAAGGTATAGGGAAAGTGGGAAGGGTAGGGGAAAGGTAATGGGGGAAAGAAAAAAATAGAAGAAAATGAAAAAATGGAAATAAAGTGCTTGTAAATGGGGAGGAGAGGAGGGGGTGAAGGAGGGCAGGGACAAAGGGGAAAAAATGAGAACCAAGACCTGTCATGTAAAGGTACAAGATCCCAGTGATGGATGTAACTGTACTGTAGACCTAAAATGTACCAATAAACTCAATGAGGAAAAAAAAAGGAAAGTAAATAAAATAGGGATTTGTCCCAGGGCAGCTGTCAGCCGCTACTGTAAGAGTAAGCAAAGGGATCAGGTGGATGCAAAACTGGGACGGGAAGAAGGGCTTGATGAGAAGAGCATGGATTGGATTTCATGACCTGTTGGCCCTTCAGCTGGCCAGTGCTCTTGGGCAGTGTGACTTAAGCACAGCTGTACATAGCAGGTCAGTCCAGCTTTGTCCTTGGGAAGCAGATACTACCTATAGAATCAATTAACAGAGCAAACAAAAAAAGGATTAGAGAAAATGACTTGGGCAGTTTAACAGAATTCATAACGCACAAGTCTCCGGAGTTTGTGGGCCTAGAAGACAAGATCACATGGTGGTCATCTCCCTGACCCTGTTTTGCTTTTCTAAATTTGTTTTCTTGGTGGTACCAGGGATCTAACTCCGGCCCTTGTGCTTTCAAGGCAGGCCGTGGAACCACTAAACCAAATCCCCAGCCTCTGTTTTGCTTTTAAAGTTGCCAAATGTTTTACTGGTCGGAGCACCTGTAACACAGAGATCTAGTTACTATTCAGAAGCACAGCATCGCAGGTGGGCAGACCTGGAGGAAACAGCCCAAGGCTTCACACCCCAGGAGCAGAAGCCACTCGCACCAGGCTTCTCCTGCAAGCAGAGGCTGGACCAGCCCTGGAAGCCAGGTGTTGGCATTCAGGCTGCCGTTCTCCACTTTCCCAGCCCAAGTCCCATGCTCTCCCAGCTATGTGTTGTGTCAGGAGATGGAGCAGATAGGACAGAGAAGAGAAGACCCGAGATTATTCCCACTGGACAGCAAGCTCCTAACCAGGAGCTAAGACCAGTGCCAGGAGAGGTGACTGAAACAAGCCCCGATGAATTGACCATAGTCAAAGTGCTGTCCTGTTCAGTTCCTTGAAGGAAAAGGCCACCTGTCTCGCAGCCGTGTTCTTGGCTTCACGCTCAAGAGACCACCCACAGCTCTGCAGCCACAAGCTGTCACAGCCAGAGGCAGGTAGCAGCCCTACCCTGCCAAAGGATGTAAACCTAACGTCTTTCCCTGACACCGCTGACAGAGCTGTCACCCTCACCACCATCTCTGCCTGCTCACCCTCTGCCCATGTCACCTTTTGCCTGTCTGGGTCCCATGGATCCTCCAAGATTCTGTCCCAGAAGTGGCCCCAGGAAGTCCACAGCAATCTCCCCTCCATGCCCTCAGCACATGTACTGCAGGACCGATGTCCCTCTGAAGGCTCCAAAATTACTTGCCCTTCCCATTCAGTGGGTGAATGGATTTGCCTATTTCTCTTCCCCTGTAATCCTATGAGGCATGGGGCCATTTTAAATTTTATGAACACAGGAAATACATAACTCTTATGCATTCCATGCTGTATAGTATGTGCTCAATAAACATGTTGGATGGATGGATGAAGGGTGAATGAGTGAACTGAATGTGGAAGGCTTATTAAACAGCCAATGAAGAATAGACGTGGAAAGTTATAAAGTGCTGACCCACTGCCAAGAATAGCTACAGCCAGAAGAGGGTGCTCAATAAAACTTTGTTTGAATGCTACTAAAAGGCCAGCTGGGACCCCCAGATGGCTGAGGGCATCCTGGTGGCGCCTCCAGCCATCTGGACTGTGAACACCATTAAGCACATCCATCAATCTGGCCATGTGTCTGGGCCTGAGCCCAGAAGAGTTCAAGCACCCTTGGCCTATGGTCCTGCAGGACTAATGGTGAGGGAAGAGAACAATGGACTACTGGAGCAGCCCGCGGGCCATTTTCCAGGGCTAAGGGAGTTCTTGGATCCTGAGACAGGGCCAGCCCAAAAGTGCCCCAGGAAGTCGAGGAGGCTTATCAGAACCGATGACAGGTACACAAGTCCGAGGTTGGAGAAATCAGCTGTTTTATTCTCACTGACTTTCAGGTACTCCTGAATAGGGCATTCCGATGATCCACCACTGAAGAAGCCCACAGGAAAAACAGCCTCTCTGGAGGACAAAATATGAAGCCATCAGAGTTAAACACTCTCCCATCAAGAATCTCCGAGTTCCTCCTGGGGGAGTCACAGAGGAAGGGAAGAGGATGACACTGCTAGGTCATCAGGGCCACAGGGCCACTGCCCCAGAATAGAAGAAAGCAGTGAAAGGGGTGTATTCTTCTTCTTCTATGCTCTGGGCCCATTGGCCATGGGGAGGGGAAGCTGATGGAGGACGCCATGGTTCTGGCTACCCTGTGTGTTGAATTCCTCCCCTAAGTTACATTTTTTGGATCCTGGCTCTCATCTTCACACAAGGAAGGTGTCAGCCCTTGCCCTTCAGAGACCAAAACACAGAGGTATGGGTTGGCTAACGGCTTTACTCTCATTGCACATTTGGGAGATAGCGGGGCAGGATTTGAGCCCATATGTTTATCCTCAAGCTCATTATCTTTCCTCTGGTTCACCCCAGCCGATCATTTATTGCCCTGACGGTAAAGCCTCAGGATGGGTGGTGAGCCCAGGATCCGTCCTCTTTGCCTCCATCGCTCATTCAAAATGCATGCGTTGCCCCTATGCTGTCTCAACTTCTATGTCATGCACAAGCCAGGGAGGAAGCAATGAAGGCATCTCGGTTGGCTGCCAGAATTTTTAAATACTAATGAATCCTGACTCTTAGAGCAACCTTGTCAGGGAAAAGCGACCTGTCCACGTGCCAACCAAGAGAGGCTCAGGGAGAGGGTAGTAGCTGTGTGCCTTCTTTCCACAGGCCTTTGCTGTACAAGGACTCAACCTTCAGTTATGGTCTGTTTGTGTGGTGGAGGGGGTGGGGGAGACCAAGCCCTGAAGTGAAGCAGACAACACTGAGGTCATTACCACTGGAACTGGGCTATGAACCCACTTTTCCTGATTCCTCCACTAACACTCAAATGTGATTTTTTTTTCTTTTTTTCTGAGCAAGGTTTTTCCACGGAGCCCAGTGGCCTAGAACTCCCGGCTCCAGTGATTTTTCTGTTTCAGCCTCCTAACAAAGGTGGGACTTGGGTGTGTACAACTACCCCCAGCTAAAAATATGGAAGGTTTGTTGCTACTGTCATGGTCAGCTGTGTCCCCTCCAAATTCATATGATGAAACTAATTCCCAATACGACTTTGTATGGAGAAGAAGCCTTTAAGGTCATAATAAAAGCTAATGGTGTCATAAGGTTGGGGCTTTATGTAATAAGACTGAGATCTTTATAAAAAAGCAAAGAGACATCAAAATGTGCTTGCACTCTGTCCCTTGTTCCTTCTTCCATTCTCGCCATGTAAACAGAGGGAAAGACATATGAGGACACCATGAGAAGACAGCCTTCTACAAGCCAGGAAGAGAGACTTGGCCCCAAACCAACCCCGTCAGCACCTTGATCTTGGCCTTCCAGCCTCCAGAACTCTGAGAAACCATATCTGTTGTTAAAGCCATCCTGTCTTTGGCCTCTTGTGACGGTCATCACAACTAATTCACACAGCTGCCTTCAAGGACAGGTCTATCTGTGGCCTGTTACGCTCTTTTGCACTCCTCACTTTGCTTGTTTTCCTCTTATCACAGCCAGCTTCTCTGTCCTTCTTGGTGAGGATCTTACTAACTTTGGCCCCGTACCCACTAAGGAGCCCTGCTTCATTCCCAGAGTGAAGGGAAGAAGCCTCACTGTCTCAGGAGTGGGGAAATCTCACAAAGATGTGGATAGTAAGTGGAACGAGAGGTACTTGAGGCTAAAGTGGCTGAGCAGGGCTCACACAAAATATAGAGTCATTGTCACCATGGTGAGATCATCTTGCTAAAGTTGGCCAACCCAGGGATCATGAGCTTCTGGCTCCCTCTCAGACAACATAATGTAATGGAATTTGCATGGACTTGAGATTCTATACTAAGTTTGAATTCTAACTCTACCACCTGCTAAGAGGACAATGGTCAATGAGGCTGTTTACCAGCATCCCAGCACTGTCTTTTCAGACATGGTAGAACTTATTTTCTTACCATCTGGAAGTCCAGTGTGACGATGTGACTCCTTTCCACCCAGAAAATGAGAACTTTAAAGTCCAATGCTTGCTTCACATTTTCTTTTTCACCCGGTAAAGCAAAATTTCCTTTCTTGATGTACTATCCTGCATCAGGTGTTCTGTTACAGCAACAAAATGTACTAAAACAGTGTCGGTACCATCTTTACTGGGTTGGCATCACAGCAGGTACTTGGTAAATATGTCTGATTGAGAAAAGTACAATAACTAAGCACTTACCAAATGATTGTCTCTGTGCTAGGTACTAAAAGCCAAGGTCTCTGATGACTTCCGCCTTTCAGTTTTCAGTGCATGCCCTTGTATTTTCTTCATATGTGAAGACAGCACTTAGCCCCAGGCTCTCTTGGCTGGATAGGTAAATCCTTTCTCCTCTTCCAGCAGTGGGGTTGTCTCCGCAAGGTCCCTGCTTATTGATCTCCCCATCTCTGCCAAAACATTTTCAGCATCCGAGAATTCACTACCTACAAAACACTCTCCTATATTTGGAAATACAAGGCAGTGGACTTGGCTCTGGGTCAAGTCCATCAGCCCTTCCAGTAACCCTACAAAATATGTGCCATTCTTACCATCAACCCGTCATGCAAAGTGGAAGTTAGGATTCAGAAAGATAACACAATCATCCAAGATCATAGATTTTGACTATTTTTCTAGGCATAATAGCTGATGTAAAACCCCCAGTGATCAATAGCTGCATTCTTGGGAGAGGTATTCCAGTGATTCCAAACCTCTATGGAATCCCAAACTCAGAATTTTCATCTTGGCTTTTGGGAAAGTTAACAATGCAAACAGACCTTCAGCCCTGTTAGAACATAAATCTAAATAAATGATTTACAATAACACAGTCCTTGCCAGGAAAGGAAACATTCACACCGTTGATTGCGCACAAGTTAATACTTCAGGATGCATTAAATGTGTAAATGTTTAGAGTGTGGTGAAGTTCCAGGTGTGAATGGGGTCGCTCTACAGAAAAGAAAAGATGCTGAAGGGCCGGAGTATTTTTAGACTTGGACCCAACTTGACACTACCCGTAAGTACTTTGTGTTAGTGGGTACAGTGTGCAATCCTGCTACTGATTTTCCAGGCAGGGAAATAATATGTTGGTTTCAAACAGATGCTCCCAAACCCTTAATGGAGGCTGATGACTTCAAGATGGGCTGGCTATTCTGTGGCTTTTTTGGAGACAGTGGAAATTAAGATGGGATTTGGGGCATGACAAAGTACCAAATCTGCCAAAGATGTGCCTAAATAATTGTGGGTCAAATTAACCACACGCTGAAGCCCAAGGCATGTGCAGGAAACTGGAACATTTTGTTGGCCTTCGGAGAAACCAGGCAGATGAAGGCAAGCTGGGGAAAGATGAGAATGCTGATGGGTAATATCCATTAAATAAATATGGGATTGAACCAGATGAAATTGTTGAAATTCAATCTTTCTCAACCAAAACATGTGGGCCTTGGATATGGTCTAACTTTATATATACATCTCTCACATCCCAGTCAGCCTCCTCCCCTTCCGCACAAGGGCTAAAGCAGAAGACTGCAATCCCAGGCCTTCCTTGATCCATGGCACAGAACAGTAAACTACAGAGTTCCTGTGATAGAGTTCAACTCGTGCATTTTCTGTCAAGTTAAGAAGTGGGAAGGAAGACTTGGTGGTGTACACTCAGGTAATCCTAGCACTCTGGGAGGCTGGGGAAGGAGGATTATGAATTTAAGCCCAGCCTGCCACTTGTGACTTAGTAATACTCTGTCTCAAAATACAAAATAGGAAGGATGCAGCTCAATGCAAAGGCCCCAGGTTCTATCCCCAGTATTGTAGGAATAAGGAGAATGAAAAAGAAGAGGAAGAAGAGGAGGAAGAGGAAGAGAAGAAGGAGGAGAAAGAAAAGGAGCAAGAGGAAGAGGAGGAGGAAAAAGAAGAAGACAGAAAACAGGAAGGATATGAGCACCTTCTGGAACCCAGCAATGTTGGTAACCTGCATTATCCTGTGCTAGCATCTTAGCAATGAAGCAGAGAGCACAAAAGAGGGCCTGTGAGTCCCCCTGCATATGCATACTGGTTGGTTTCAGGTCGTGATTTTGCTCCTTATAGCCATAGTGTTAAATGCTGCCATCCCCTAATGTATCCTTGACCTAATTTCTTGAATCTGTAAGCATTACTTTATATGGCAAAAGAGTGAATATTATGCCTTCTGTAGCAAAAAGCGATGAAGCTCATGGCCTTGAGAGAATGATCTTATTTTGAGTTATCCAGGAAGTCCTTAAATCCACAGACGAATTGTTCACCAGAGATAGACACAGAAAGAAAATAACACGTTTGAAGAAAAGCAGGCAATGTAACCACAGCAGCAGAGATTGGAGTGATGTGCCCACAAGCCAAAAACAACCTGGACGCACAGACAATGGAAGATGCAGGAAGCAGGTTGTTCCCCCAACAGCCTTTGGAAAGAGCGCGGCTCTGCCTGCACCTGGACTTGGTGTTTCCTGCCTCCAGAATTATGAGAGAACACATTACTGTTGTTTTAAACCATCAAGTTTTTTGTGGTTATTCATCACAGCAGCCACAGAAATGAATACTTGAGCCCTCCATCTCAGTTTCCTGGTCTGTAAGATGGGGAAATCAGGACTTCATGAGATAATGCCCATGAAAAGTCTAGTGGGATGGCTGGTATACACCAAGCACTTCCTGCATAGAAGATGCAATGAGTGACCCCAGCAGAAACAGAGAATCCCTGAGGGTGTGAGGATAAGAACCTGCCACGTGAGGACTTCGAACCTGAAGGGTGGGAGAAAGGAGGCTTTCTTGTAGAAGGCCTATCTCCTTTGCCCAACGGTGGCCCCTCAAGTTACAACTTGGAACAGCTAAGAGACCTTCTCAGTTAACTTTCAAACAGCCACCAGCAGAAATTGTTTTACTTTAAAAAATACATATGAAATTATTCTGGAAGGGTTCGTTTTCCTTACAGAATTGCATATTGGACACAATTTAAGCAATTGAGAACCTGGCATTTTGAGCTTGTTCAACCATTGGAAAAAGTATCTTTCAAAAAGATAGTTTTTTAAAAAATGGGACGCAGGGGAAGAAAATGGTTATTAAAAATGCTTAAGAGCCTTTCTGAACTTCAAATGGGCTCTTCACAACAATAATACTGATGATTTAAGGGAAAAATGAATCAAGACTCTATTGATTAAATGTTCCCTAAATTATACGTGGGTTTTTAAATGTGTGGCAGTATGCAAAGCACGTTGGACGTAAAACGTTTGAAAAAAATCACCAAGACACTGAAGGAATTTAGAATGTAGCTGAGGCTTCAGCCCTAGGAGCTGGACAAGGGCACAGAAAGAACCCTCAAGCCCACCCATGACCCAGGTCAATAAGGCCTAATCCCATAGCCCCCGATGGTGACTAGTGATTTCCACTTGTTGCCGTGTTGGCCCTACACCCACACCCTCTGGCATATGATCCATTCCATTTCTGAGCATGTACTGGGTGCTACACCCTACACTCAGAGCAATGGGAAACCTAGCACACAGTCGATGCTCCACAGATGTGGAAAATAGGCCATAAGATTCAAGAGCTTGTATGAAGGATACATGGGGGCATTACTTCCCCACACAGGGAGAGGGGTTGGGGCTTACTGGAGGAAAGCAAGCTACCACGAGACAAAAAGGGAGTTCACACAGGATAAATGCAGAGAGAACTTAGAGGGAGAGAGAAATTCAGAAGGAAGGTGGAGTTATGACGCATACAAAGTCCCGAGACCAGAGGCACAGGGCGTTTAGAACAAAAAGAAGAGCAGGAGGCCTTCCATCAGATCACATACTCAGCACTGTCTTAACTCCACTTCCTGAGAGCTTCTGGCTGTGCTCACACTGTGACTTTAGAGTGCCTTGGATTCTTTTCATGGAGACTTGTCCTCCCTCCTTCTGCCTGGAGACCCACTGGCTAGCTCCTGGCCTCCGGGAAGAGAACATCTCAACAACATGCAGGGAGGCCCCAAAAGACATAAGATTGTTGATTCTTGTGGGGATTTCTCAGTTTGGAGGATGAAGTATATCTCCAGCAGCCTTTTTCTCAGTTCCTATCTCTTCCTACTTCAGGTTGAGCTACTGGGTCCACTCCTCCCTTCTTCAATAGCTCTCTAATCCATGATAAACTGTGGTCTCTGACTCCAACCCAACCTGTGTAAAGCATCAACAGAGGAAGACAGGCCTAGCACCAGATCATCAGAATAAAGGTGGTAGCCTGAGGACCAGGACAGGTTCTCATTGTCAAAACACCCATTCCTTCTCTATCCCTGCAAAACCATCTCTCATGGTCCAGCAGTCTCCTGGTACAAAAGCAATGGCAGCTAACTTTCTCATGGGCAATGGTTTCCAAGCATTGCCAGGATTCCAGTTCAACCCCTTTTACTATGAGCTGCCCGAGAGTGGGAATCCCAAACTCTGTGCTTGTCTTTGCTCCCATATAAATGCCTGGTGCAAGACGATGCTTAATAAACATAGTGAAGGAATGCTGGAATGCATAGACATCCTAAGTATTGTGCCCTTGGCCCATTCATTGCTGCTTTGAAGCTTATAGTGACCTAGTGAGGCAGGAACGACAGAACCTCATCAGAGACTCATCCAAATCAGACTGGCCAAAAGTCACACAGCATTGGGAGATAAAGTCGGAACAAGAGCTCAGGCCCCTGAATTCCCCCACACAGGCATCCCTGGGTACACTTTTTCTCCCTTGTGTTGTCATTTAGCAAGGCACAGAGGGAGGAAAAAGAGAAGGGAAAGAAGAAAAACTCCCAGCCATTGAGAAGTTGCCTACTGCTACTCAAGAATTATATATTTTGCTTTAAAATACTGTGCCCCCTTCTTTCCACAAAGTGGTGCATGGCCCATTTATATATTTAATTAAAGTGGATTAAAATTAATAATGCCTTGAGTGGTTCCCGACCCTTCCTGAGATAATTGGAGACATCCTGGGGTGATAAGAAATGAGGAGGAAGAATTGCTGATCTAACCAACCAAGGCTAAACTTTTTCACATGTACATAATCAGTGTATCCCCTAATCACTCTCTGTATATTTTAACAAAGACAGGTATCCTTATGATTTAGGATTGTGGCCTGTTCCCTGGCTGAAGGCGTGCCCTGGGTGAGCAGAAATCTTTCCTGCCTGCATTTGCCCAATTCACAGCTCTTGTGGATACTTGAGCAGACTTTTTAACAGCTTGTTATTATATTATTTGTCTCTACATGTGTAGATCTTTTTTAGAAAAACATTGCTGAGTGCCTACTGTGTGCCAATGACTATGCTAAGTATACTCAAATTCATTAACTCGTTCATTATTTGGATTTTGGCCCTACGGGAGGGAAGGGTTGGTCCTTGCCTCTCCCTTTCACAGCAGCTGGAACTAAGGCAAAGGCTGGCACAGGAACTGAATTTAAGAAGGAGTCACAGACCCTGGGTGTTATCTCCCAGGCGTTGCTGTAACCAGCACTTTCATCTCACCTTTGAGCAGACTCACAAGCTCACTAATGTTCAGAGCCCTTGGTTCTCAGCACAGTGACCCACAGGCATTGAACCCAACCACAAAGGGGCCTCCTTCATTGTCTGACACATCCCATTTTCTCAGATCCAGGGAATGGAGGAGCACTGATTCCAGCCTAGCCAGGAATTCCTTCTCCTGGGCACTGCACATGCAGACCTTGTGGGCCTGGGAAATGGAAGCTGATCTAGGCCACTTCCTGTGAGGGAAACAAATGCTGACCTTGGATAGCCACCTAATGTGCCCACTGGCTGCTTCTACACCTGGAAAATAAGCAAATTAATATCTGTCTACATGAATACTAATGGAAAATTAACACAACTATCATTGGGTGGGTGTCTGACATGACAGCCACCATTCTTCTAAAGAAGAAATTGAGGTTATATAGAGAAACCCAGCTGCTTCTGTGACACATGCTGATTCTCACAGTGTAGGAATACCAGGTCTCCAGGCCCACAACGTCAACAATGAATTTTAAATACTGAGACAGAAAAGCATTTGCTATCTTTCTTGGCATCACTCCAAACATCAGAGGCCAGGAGCATTTCCTCCCGTACTCCCAATATTAGAAGGCTGTCTCCTTTCTCATCTGGAAAAAAGAAATTCTCCCATTACCACAGAGCTCCCACTCCCCCTGCCATCCAGCCCTTGGGAGGCAGGTGACAACATACCTCCTTCCACAATGAGGACCACGCTCTTGAAGGAGGCAGCATTTTTGGGTCAAATTAGGTCACGCCAGATCAGCAGCGTTTGGAGCAGCTTTGGTGTTAGGTAATCAACTCAAGGCTGGTTCTGCCTGGAGCCATTTCATTTTGGAGAGGAAAGATTTAGCTGACTTGAAAGAAGGGGGAAGCAAGCTTGCAGAAAGAGATTGATTTCAGCGAAACACAAATTCATACTCACTAAGTGCCTTAACACTTCAGAATCAATTAAAATGAGATGGAAAAAAAGGCGTAGAGAAATAAAGGATGACAGCAGGTCCAACTGCAAAAAAAAAGGAGGGCAAGGAGAGGGAATGCTTGCTGGGGAGCAGAACTGAATGACTCCTATCCAGGAACACACCCAAGGGAAAAAGGGGAGTTCTGGGGACTCTGAGAGGCCTTTTTCAGGCCTAGGGGACAGATGGGCAAGTAGATAGATTTGAGCCAGGGGTTTTCAAAACTCTATCAGAATCAGCTTTGCAGAAATGCAGGGAGTTAAGCTCATAGATTCTGGGGTACCTTTCCTCCGCTGTCAATTTTTTAGATCTGTGGGTGACCTGGGAATCAGCCCATCTAACCATCCCTGGGATCAGTGCAGGTGGTCTGGGACCGTACTTTGAGAAGCAAGAACTACGCTAGAGACTCGTGTTGTACCTTTCTTTCCACACTGGTCACCATGGCAACAGTAGTGGCCATAGGCATTGCTCATCCTTGGAATTGCTGCAGGAAACCTGGAGCTAGACAGCAAAAAGACCTTTACATTAGCCTCTCTAGAGAAGATGAGGCTTTAGGGAGATACATGAAGGAAGAGCAACCAGTAGAACCTGAGTGATGTGGGTTGTGGAAGAGAGAGGAAAAAGGAGGGTCTTGGGAATAGAATCTCTTATGCTCCTGACATGGATATCCTACTGGAATGTTTGGGCCTCCTTGGAAGATAGTTTGGCAGTTTCTTACAAAACTAAACATTCTCACCGTATGATCCAGTCATGGTGTTCCTTGGTATTTACCCAAAGGAGTTGAAAACTTATATCCACACAAAAACTTGTTCATAGAAGCTTTATTAATAATTGCCAAAACTTGGAAGCAATCATGATACTTTTCAGTAGGTTAATGGATAAGTAAACTGTGGTACATTCAGACAATGGAATGTTATTCAGCACTAAAAACAAATGAGCTATCAAGCCATGAAAATACACAGAGTGAACTTAAATGCATACTGCTAAGTTAAAGAAGCCAATCTGAGAAGGCTACATGCTGCATGATTCCAACTATACGACATTTTGGAAAAGGCGAAACTAGGCAAGCAATAAAAAGATTAGTGGTTGCCAGGAAGTGAGGGAGGACTGATGAGTCGGTGGGACACAGAGGCAGTTTAGAGCGGTAGAACTGCTCTGCATGACACTATAATAGTGAAAACATATCATTACACATTTGTCCAAACCCACGGAATGTACAATACCAAGGGTGAAGCGTAATGTAAATTATGGTCTTTGGGAGACAATGATGTGGCAATGCAGGCTCATCGATTATAATAAATGTGCCCTCTGATGAAAAACATTGATGGTAAGTGAGGCTGTGCTTGCATAGTAGCAGCAAAGAGGTCCATGGTTAACTCTGTACCTTCTGCTCAATTTTTCTCTGAACTTAAAACTGCTTTAAAAACTAAAGCCTACTTTAAAAAAAAAAAAAAAAAAAAAAAGCCCAGGCTGGAGATTATTGCTTGTCTCTTGTCCTGTGAAACATGGGACGTGCTGAGGAGGGCGAATAGTGAAATGTAGGGTGGGGACTAATGCTATTAAGGACATAGCAAGAGTAAATCGAAGATGCTGGCCAAGTGCTATTTTCTTAATGGGTAAGCGAAGTAAGAAGGCAGGAGACAAAGTGTTGAAAAATCAGAAAAGGAAAACCAGCTTCCCTTTCTTCCCACTCTTTCTGCAAGCAGAAGCAAGATCTCAATGAGAGAGCAGTCTCCTCGAGCTGTTTGAAATTCTCAGATCCTTAATTCCCCCCAAAAAAAAACAGTTCAAACAGGTGCATAAACTAGCAAGTTAAACAGGAAGCCACAGCATCATTATTCTCTGGGCAAGTTCTCCTAATGCCCCTTAATGCAGGTTTTCCCTGCCAGCTCCTAATAAGGAGCTTCTCTCCTTCATGAGAGTCCTATAAAATGCATAAATATTCCTCAAGGAACTGAGAGAGCTCCTAACAGTCTTTAATAGCTATCATAAAATGAAGGATAAAATGTGTGAAAGGAGATTGGTCATGATAATAGTGCAAGATATGAGAGCAGTGAATTTCCTCACCCCTCCCTGGCTGAGTATTACAGCAGAAAGACACTGCTTAGAGTCAGAGACTGCCCGAAGGAGGGAAACCAGAAAATTAATGTCTGCTCAAAGAATCTTGGACAGTTGAAGTGGGAAAGCTGACAGCCAGAGAAAGGAGAAGACTTGCCTAAGGTCATACAGAAGATGACAAGACTCCAGCCCAGGACCACTATCATGTGGTGGCCTAATGGGTTGGACCCGAGGAATTTGCACTAGATGATTGAGAAAAAAAACCTAACATATACCAACCAAAATGATAACTGAAACAACTTTGGCCCTGTCCACTCGGATCCTCCAACCCTCATAAAGCCAGAAGCCAGCTTGATGATGGAGAACACAACCTGAGCTCTGCCTGCAAACTGGAAAGAGACTCCAGACCATATTAAATAGGCAGTTGTCAAAACAAAAATACAAGGCTGAGAGTCCACAGACCGGGAAACCAGGCAGGCACCACAGGGCTACTCTCCAGAATGGGTGCTGTGGTGGGTTTATACATGAGTCTAGGGGACCCAGGACATGGAGCAATGACTGGGTTAGCAGATTCCACGGCTGACAGATCGCAAAACCCCAGCTCGTGTCCTGTCATGCAGTTAGGATCTCAATAAACAGCAGTTCCTGGCAGGTGCAGCATTGCCTGTCTACAGAGGTGCTGCACCTGCCAAGAACTGCTGTCTACTGAGCGCCTGTTGCATGCCAGCACGTGAACTAGGGGCTTCTCATGCATAATAACATTTTCGCCTACAGTGCTATGCTCGAATCTGACCGACGTAACCCATAAACAGAGATAGTGCACAGACAACACAGCTAGGAGCCAAGGCACATGTTCCTGCTCCCTGCTGAGTCTGGGATCCACTGGTTTCTCAATTCTTAAACTTTGTTTTATACTCTATTGCCTGATGTGTCCCACCAACAGTAAAATGGCTTCTTACATTCGACCTTTAGGGCTTCCTGGACCTCTGCCTCTCAGGCTGTCTCCACTTACTTGTCCCAGCTGTGTCCCAGGATCCCTATCGCCTCAGAGCTTACCTTACTCCAGAGAGCCCCAGCATGGCTCATCCCCCTCATATTGACAGGCAGTTGACACCCACATTTCACTTCCTTCTGCCCATCCAGGTTGGGTGAACAAAGTAATGAGAGGCTTTGCAGCTGCGAGTCCGTTGGCAAACTTCAGTGGAGATCTTCCAATGCACCAAAGTCAAACTAAACAGAAATTGAGAGTGTAGGACAAACAGAAAATTAAAGTTTTTCTTTGAATAATTGGTTAATCTAGGTGGGGGACACCTGACAATGTTTAATACAGATAACTTAAGACTCGGTTGTGACCAATTGCTGTCCTAAATGTCCTCAGCAGCAGGCTAAGAAATAAAAATCAAATGTAGAAGGACCAGAAAAGAAAAACAGAACTATCTCTACTCCTAACTTCAAAAAAATTCAAAAAACAGAAAAAGCTAGCAAAAGTATTCAACATAAGAGCAATATCTAAAAATCAATTATATCTATTTTATCATCAGATAGATACAAATGAAATATTTTAAAGATAGCATTTATAACAGGAACAAAATGTAATGGGGCTAGAAGAGTATAAAAAATTATCTTAAGACTTTTGCAGGAGAGAGGAGAAAGATTTATTGAATCACTTGAAGAGGGAGTAAGAGGAGATTATAGAAAAAGTGCATGTGATCGACCACCTTATGTGCATGCATGAACATTTCATAATGAAAACTATTATTTCACAAAATTTACATGCACTAATAATTATAATAAAAAGAAGTACATGAAAAAATAAACCTAGTTCATGGATAGAAAGATATTAATGTATCAGTTTGAGAAGAAATGACCTATATAGTCTATGCTTTTCTAATAAAAGCACTCCCAACAAGGAAACTGTGGGACATGGCAAGTTTATTCACACATAAAAGAATAAATAAATAAATGCATATATATGGGTATGTGTAGTATACACACACACATATAGTATTTATCTAGTTCAAAATAAAGCAAATATAAGTTGAAACTACTCTTAGATGACAATTCTCATCTAAAAGTTTTTCAAAAATGCATAGAGAAAAAGTACTTTGATTGGTGACAATTCTAAATGGTATTAATGCCAAGGAAAAGAAATTTTACAGAAAAGATTTATGGGATTAAATAAAGTCATATCATCACAAATTTGATTTGACTGTATCACAACGTATTATACATATATAAATTCTGAATCTAGGGTGGGAAATGTCCGACGTGAGTCTGGAACACCTTTTAATTTTAGGTTTCAAAGTTGCTAAGAACTTTACTGGGTTGTATAGAAAGATCGCAGGAGCTAATGGAGGAAGTTCCCACTGCTTACATATGGGGCAATTAGGATATCAAAGAGGGCAAGGACTACAGTGAGTTAAAATGCAATGCTAATAATCTTAGCCCTTAAATTCATATTAAAAACAAAACCAAGTTTGGGGCCTTTAGAAGATCCTGGGGCACCAAGTCATCATTTTAAAAACTGATAAATAAAGGAACAGAAACAAGTTTTTGCCTTGTTTTTCCTTGTTAAATGTACTTCAAAGTAACCAAATAGTTAATTAGGAGAATTAACTCTTTATGAAATAACTCTGGATGATAACTGAAGACACCGTAGAATTAGAATACCCACCACTTGTAATTCATAGTGCATTAGTGAATCTAGGTCATAATGGTCAATGGCTGCTACTAACGCACACCAAATCAAACAACTGAGTACTGGATGACTCCTGACAGATGTGTCTACCACCACCTCCATGGTGGCAAAGGAGTTTCGCCTCTCCTCCTCCTCAAAATGGACTTCACTCTGATCAAGTTCAAAGTATTTTGAAATACAGTGAACTGAATCGTAGTGGGGATAGAACAGCACAATCCAGATCCTGCGTAACTCTTGGGATGGATTTCACTTGAATTTTGATTTGAATTGAAGAAATATGATTGTTGCCTGGGTATATGGAGTTATTACATTTTAGATATGATGATGGCATTATATGCCTTTTTTTAAAGTTCTCGAATGTATGCATGGGAACCAGAATAGTCAAAATACCACAGAAGCCTATAGTGGGAGCTTGCCCCAGCAATCATCAAGAATTATTGGAGAGTTGTATTACCACCGTAGACAATGTGATGTCTGTGCAGGTATAGATAAATTGACTAATGAAACAGAGTAGAGAGCTGAAAAATAGATCCATTATATACATACATACAATTTTTTGACAGAGCTAATTTTTCAGGTGAGTGGGAAACAGTGGGACTAATCAATATTTGGTGCTGAGACAATTGAATTGATGATCCACATGGAAAAATAAACCATTCAAGAAGAGAAGAAAAGATCAATAAATTCAACTACACTAAAATTAAGAATTTCTATTCATCAAGACAGCTGGGAAAAAATAAGAAAGATACTTGCCACACATACATAAGATCAAATTATTAAAATCCAGAATATGTATTTAACTCCTAAAAATCCATGAGACATGGTCCAAATAAAAACAATGGAAAAGACTTGAATAGATAATCCTAAGGAAAAAAAAACAGAATAGCTAATAAACTTTTCAAAAGGATACCTAACACTTTTAATTGAAAATAAGATAGAATACATTATATAAAGAGACTATGCATAATATACTCAATTAAAGAATCTGACAGTAGACAGATGAATATGTGCATTAATGGAAAATTGTATACACTACCAGATAGAATATAAATTGATTTAATTTCTTTGGAAAGCAATTTGACATTAGTTTATTTTGTGTGTTGCATATGGCCTAGTACTTTTATTTTTAGGCAAGTGCCACATTCTACATCCAGGTATGTTTGCAGCAATGTAATGTATCACATTTTTTTCTAGGAAAAAAAAACTGGAATAATCCAAATATTCATTAATATGAAAATAAATTATGGAATAGTCATACAATAGCATCGTATGTAACTGTGAAAATTAATGAAAGACTGCACAGTGATTGAACATCACAAACCCAGTGATAAGAGACAAAGCAAGTTGCATAAGAATATTTATAGTGCTATATAAATTTTATAAAGTTAAGCTACAACAAAAACCCAGTAATACACTGTTTATGGGTATATACAGATACATAGTAATGGTGTAAATAAAAGTAGATGGAAGGTAAGTACAATATGCAGAACATCCATAGGTGTGTGTAAGGATGACAGTGTCCCAATGGTATTGGTCTTATATTTTTTTATCAAGTTTTGAGTTCACAGGTGTTTCCTTTACTGTTGCATTGAACAACTTACATATTTCCCACATTTGCTTTTGAAATTAACAAATGGGTTAAGTTTAAATGACAAGAGTGACTAACTTAGAACTGGCATGGGTCTGATTCCTGAATAAGAGTGAGACTTGGAAGAGGAAGAAGATGAAGAAGCTATTCCCAGGACCCAAAGCACAGCTGGAATGACCAGTATCCAAGTGTGTTCGTGCCAGTGAGGCAAACAGGCACTCCCCAACATGGGAGGTTAGCGAGGGAGAATGTTTCCTAGACTGGAAAGAATACCTGAGGTTAAATTTCTATTTGTCCCTAAAATGTGGCATTGTCTTTACAAGTAAAACCACACACTGTTCCCAGCACAGCTGGTGACCTATTTCACGTATGAGCAGTGGCTGCTTTCATAGACTCTCCACTCTGCCATCATCCTGGGAGGATGTCAGAGAGAATTTTAGTGTTTCGCTTTCACAAATATTTTTGACATTTAACCTGTGCTGACTGCTTTGCTGAGTGCTGGGGTTATAGAAAGCAGCAAGGTAAAGTCTTTTTCCTTCACACCACACAGGAAAAGGGGAAGGAGAAGGAACAAACACTGGAGTGGTAGGTGCTCCCTTTGGCCAAAGTTCTGTCCATTGGACCTGATGTCACAATGAGGCAAGAAAATGTGACTCAGGGAAATGAAATATGCTGACAAACACCAGCAGCCTTTCTGTACCAGGCATTGTTTTTAATCTCAAAAATAAGAATAACGCCCAGAGCACTTTCTCTCTAGCTCTTTCTACCTTTCTTACAAGTTTTTGCAAAATAAAAAGAAACAAAGTTCGGTATGACACCGCATGCCTGTAATCCCAGCACTCTGAGGTTGAGGTTTGAGGATCATGGTTCAGGCCCAGCCTGGGAAATTTAGTGACCTAGTGAAGACCTGGGTCAAATTTAAAAAATAAAAAAAGGGCTGTGGATGTAGCTCAGTGCAAATATCCTGGGCTTAATCTTTAGTATTCAAACAAAAGAATGAAGAAAGAAAGAAGGAAGGAAGGAAGGGGAGGGGACTCGAGGGGAGAGAGAGAGGCAGGGAAGAAGACAAGTTATCCTTCATTCACCAGTGTTCATAACGATATGTCAAAGGAAGAATAAAAATGCTAGAGAGGAAAACTAGAGAAAAGATGGGCCAAGCAGAAAAGGCTTGAGGAAGACCCAGCAGCTGGACATGCTCAAGTCCCTACTATCCCCAAAATTTCTGCAGAAGATTCTTTCTGCACTCACCACAACCAGGCAGGGGAAATTTGTGCAATTTTCTTAATTGAAACACATTTTTATCCAGGGTGATCCCTCCTGAGGCCAGCCAAGGGTAGGTGAATGACATGCGCCTGGTCATCTTCAGGTTGTCAGCCTTCTCAGGACCAACAACACAGTTCACTGCTACCATGACTTAAGCTAAGTGGTCAAGGGTTCAAGAAACCGAAGATACCCCAAGAATTAGAGGAGTTGCATTGGGCACAACTGAGGGGACCATAGCACTCTAGAGAGGCTAGTGAGAAGGAACACCTAGAAACACATGATATACAAGGGTCCCAGCTCCTCCCTCTTTCCACAGCGGGGTAGCTGTCCTTTCTCTGTCCTGTCAGGTATTGCTCTCTGGAGGTAGGTTACCAGAAAGAGCAGAAGTCCCAGTGATGGATAATCTAGGGCTGGAGTGATACACCACACTACAAACGAGAGAAAGAAGGAAAACTGGCATCTAAACAGGACACACGCAGCACAGTCGGACTCCCCAGGCAGAAGACTAGAAAAGTCCTCCCTGGGCAAGCTGACCAGCTCAAGGGGAAAAGCCTGCAGATACTGACATTTGGGGTCAGAAAAAGAGGGGTAAAGAAACTGCCAGATCACAGCTGCAGCTCCAGATAATAAAGCCCTTAGCTGACAAGCTCTGTCTAGAAACAGCGATATCTACAATCATCGTTTCCACATTGTCCCCACACATATGCATGCACAAGCTTCACTGAGCACTTAGAAAAGTCCAGCAAAGCAGAACAAATGTAGATCATAAAAGAACTAAGACACAGATTCAAGAAGAAAAACAATCATGATTTCAATATCCTGGGAGAGGTAAGAAAAGATTATATCAACACAATAGAAAATAGACTATTTTTTTGTTTGTTCGTTTTGCTTTGTTTTGTTTTTTGAGACAGGGTCCCACTATGTAGTTAAGACTGACCTGGAACTCACTATGTAGCCCAGACTGGTCTCGAACTCACAGCGATCCTCCTGCCTCAGCCTCCCGAGTGCTAGGATTACAGGCGTGTGCCACCACGCCTGGCCAAAAAATGGACTATTTTAAAAAGAAGATATATAATATATATAATAGGCAAAGAGCGAGAATGTATACACTCTTCAGGAATAAAAAATAATGGTTGTTTTTTTTTTTCAACAGATGGTGTTACCCTTGTATGGGGGACCCTAGAGGTTGTGTCACAAAAAACCCACCACACTGCTGGCCCTTAGAGAAAAAATTGAAAATGCATATTCAGCAATCTCAATGACCAAGGTTACCCAAACAGCAGTGCACCATACTAACAAAAGTCCAGAAACTCTTTGCCACCACTTTGAGCACCTCTTATAACTGTATAGGCCAAATGTAACTTGTATTAATCTTATGATGTCTCAATAAGTTTAGTATTTAAATATTTATATAAATTTTCCTTTTCCTGAATTGCATACATTTTTGCTCTCTCTCTCCCTCTCTCTCTCTCTCTCTCTCTCTATCTATCTATATATATATATATGAATTTAAAATGGAAGGAAGAGCATAAGAACATTAAAGTCACTGTACAAGAAAACAATATTGAGTACTAGACACTCTAGAAAGTAAAAAGAGAGAAACTGTTGACACAATAAAAATTCCCCATTTCAATATTGAAAGAGTTCAGTGAAAGCTCATCTCAGTGACAGGAGAAAAATCAATACAATGCCACATCATCTGTGAATTATTGCATTATTGGGGAGATAAATAAAAAATACTGAAAACTGGACAGAGAAAGAAAAGCAGGTCAGATACAAAAGGTCAGTAAATTGTCATCAACAGCATGTTGGAACCCAGAAGAAATTTCAAAATTCTGAGCCAAACTAAGTGCACAAGCTTACAGCTGAGAATTTTATACCCAGCTAATCATCACAGAGATTTCAAGTAGGAAAAAGTTATTTTTAAGACTTGCACAGTCTTTTAAAGTGCAACATTCATGAATTTTTAGAGGGAGCCATCAGTCTAAAGAGAAATAAACCAGGAAAGTAGAACATGGTAGGATCCATGAAATAAAAGATTCCAACCTTGGATTGTGGGTGACCCCAAGGTTGAAAGTAAAGGAAGACCCAGTTTGGAACTACACTGCATGTCTGGAGCCCAAACTCTGCAGCCAGAGCAAGAAAATAACAAGTATCAAGAGCTAAGAGATGATCTGGTGGGTGTGACTTCAGTGACAGGCATCTAAAGCCTAGAGATGAACCCGTGACAGACTTATAGAAACCTGGCAAATGAGCATGCAGCAATTATCTTAGCACTGGACTGAATAACTAGGAGGATAATGTAATCATGAGATATTACGTCTCCACCGTGACTAATATTTACATGTCCATAACAATACCACTGAATGGTTATTTAATAAAAGGAGTGATATCCATATTGGGAGGAGGGAAACAGGACATGCATGTGGGGTAGGGAGAAATGGAAGACTGCTGAGCCCTCATCTGCCATAGAAAGAAGACATTTTACAGTGTCCAACACAGAGGAGATGTCAGAGAGCGGTACATATGTGAGCGTTAAGTATGTAAAGGTGAGGGCTGGGGATTTAGCTCAGTGGTTCTGCCACCTGCCTCGCAAGCGGAAGGTCCTGAGTTCAGTCCCTGGTACCAAAAAAAAAGGAAAAAATGTAAAGGTGAATATGAAAAAGAAAGAGCTAAGAGTTGAAAGCCATTGCATCCAGAAAATAAGAATCAGGAATGAGGAGTTGGTCAAAGGTCTCCTGTTTGCCACTATGATCCTAGAATTAATTGACATTTAAAATACCCCTTTGGTAATAATTGTATTTAAGTTGTACACATACACACACTTACCTGCTACAAACATACTTATCTACGTACATACACAGACACCTATCTACATGTACACACCCATATTTACCATTTACAAAAACACATATATACAAAACTGCCTACCTATACACAGACATGCTACCTTCCTACTTATCTACACAGACCTACATCCCATACACACTCACATCTATCTACAAACATATAAACACAAACTTATGTGCACACACTACCTACTTCTATGTAGACCTACACATAACACACATACACCCTTCGTACACCCATGCACACATACTATAGGTAGGAAGAGGTATTTTCCCACCCAACACTAGGGTCATGGCTGAGGCCCTCGTAGCAACAACGCAACAGATTAACTAGAGAAAAGTGCACAAAATTGCCTAATAGGAGTTTTAAATGACACAGGAGACTTAGAAATGAAGACCTAAAGAGACAGGAAACACCGCGTCACAGGTGAAGTCTGAAGTGAACAGAGAAGAGGAGTATGACTGAACAAAGGGTCTGGGAATGAACCAGGGACCTGAGGGAGGCTGGTGAGCTCAGGTTCTTTTCTGAACCCTGTGTCGGCAGAGAACATCCTTTTCTGCTGGGGGTAGGTAGGCACCACTCCTGTGAGGGGTCTTCTTTGGGGGAGAAGTCAGGGAATTCCTCCTTGGTTTCCTGGCCTGCTTCAGTGAAGAAGAGCAGAAAGGCCTTCGTGCTTCTGTTTTCTCAAATGACAAGGCGCCATATTGCAGGGCAGCATATGGTGACTATGAACATAGGCACATCTACATAAGTACTCACAAACAGCCGCGTTACAGTGCTACAACTCATCCTGAACCTGGGGAAGGTCTCACATCAATCAGAGGAACAAGTCTGAGGAGAAGCAGAAAATTAAATCCGCAGGCCTAAAAGGAGCAGAGTCTGGCCTGGTTCAGACTAAACTCATGACGGATGGATGTGCCTGGGACACGCCCAGAGAGGACTTGCCATGTGTTGGACTCTGTCTGGCTTCAGCATCTCATTAGAGACCCGCAAGTGCCACCTGGGTTCTCACTGCTGTCATTTCTGAATGTTTCCCTCTTAATATCGGGAGGTTTTAGACCATAAAAGTCAGCATTCTTTTTAATACAGAACATCAGTCTCACCCAAGTGGAGTGCATAAAATCTGGTAATGAGATATGATCATCTACTTTCTGTGAAGATTGGGGGTCCATAATCCCTATGTTTAATTAACATCCCGGAAACAGGGCAAAGCCACTTGGTTTCTGTTCAGCTCTCTCTCGAGCCCACGTCGCCACACACTCTGCCCAGTGGCTGCAGAGCTAGAGCTGGCCAAGAGCACGTCCAGGAACTGAGCCAATGCAGACCCTGAACCCCAGAGACAGTGTCCACTGTCCCCGCTTTCAGCTTCAGGCTGCTAGGGGGAAGCTAGAACTTCTTATCCTCTCTGCTGGGGAACAGAAATCTGGAAAGTATGCTAAGAAACTTCCATGACTCCAAGTCAGGGCTGCCTGTTCTGGATCTCTCAATGCAGTGACACACTCCAGGGGCAAAGGGGCAACTCGGAAGAAAAGCCAGAATCTCCCCCAGGGTAGGGGGAGCTGGGCTTCCGTCCTTGGTGCTCCTGACTATTCCTCTGCTCACTCAGCTCACTCCCTGCTGCTCGGCCTCTCTCCGTCACTCCCAACCCTCTTTTCTCCTTCGTGAAGTCTTGTCTTTGATGTCGTCTGTCAAAGTCCAGAAGTGTAGCTGCTGGGGTTAGAGATAAGGGTCAGCCATCATCCAGGGAGAAATTCCTACTAGAGTTGGCCAGGTAAAAGGACAGGGGGAGAGAAGAAGGGCTGGGAGGACTTGGAAGGAACAGGAGTCAGCAAGGTAAGCTCTTTCCCTTTGAGTACAGTCACCAGCCCCATGCCCAGCTCTGGCACCATAAGGCAGAGAAAGTTAGATTCAATATAGGGTTTGAGTGTTTATTTTGTTTTTCTTTCTTTTCTTTTAAGCAGATGGCCCTTAATGTTTTAAAAGAAGAACATGAGCCCCAGTCCCTGCTGTGACTTTTGTCTGGGTTCTTTATACTTTCTCTTAGGGAGAGGGAGCACATGGTTTTTCATCCTTATCCATCTATTGATAAGTTTGGAAAATGGATCCACTTTGGGGGATCGTGCCAGAAAAGGGGAGCATGCAGGGTCTCCTCCAAGATGACAAGTATGGAGGCCAGGGAACCAACCACCAGCTCAGAGAGCAGAGCCCAGCCTGCTCAGAGAACTCTAAATTTACCTGCTATAGTCTGAATTTTGTGTCCCCCAAATTCAGACGAAATCCTGATGTGGTAGGATCACATCCCACAGTGTTATAGATTTGGAAGTGGGGTCTCAGGGAGGTGATTAGCTCATGAGGGCAGAATGCCCATGAGTAAGATTAGTGACCTTATGAAAGAGACCCCAAAGACACCCCTCACTCCTTCCAGTATTTGAGGACACAAGAAGAAATCTGTGAACCCAGAAGTGGCCTTCAGCAGAACCCAGGAGGAAGGACCATCTGTTGCTTACAGACTTCCCAGTTTGGGGCATTCTGGTAACAACAGGTCAGCATTCCCACTACAGGAAGAACAAAGGCTTTTAGGCTACTGCTGTAGACTAGCTATACTCCCCGCTCAGTCCCCTAACTTCTCCAACCCTCAGTTTCCTTTTCTCACAATGTTTTGTATTTTTTAAATGAAAGATTAACCAACATAGCACACCAACCAGAGCTTAGTGTGTAGTTTTTCCTCTTCCCATCTGCCCTTGCCCTCCTGAAGTACAGGATTTAACATCTTCTGTGTTGCACCATCTTCTCCATCCCATGCAGTCATATTTTATTGTTGTAAACAACAATTCCTTGGAATTCAAACTGCTGATGAATTAGGTGGATTCTGATCTTGGTCCTGACTCTGACAAACCATTCCTGTCCTTGGGTGAATCACTTCTACTCTCTGGCCCTTGGTTTCCCCATCTTTGAAATGGAGATGCTGGGATCCATCATCCAAAATTGCAAATGTATGTATCTTATTAGAGAAGGTTATGGGGGCCAATAATCCACTTACTGGTATATGAAAGTTAGAGAACTAGTTCTGAGGCTGTCCAGAGATTAGAGTCCTTCTGTTTACCCACCACAAATGTCTCAAGTAACAAGGCACTTGAAGGAACTGAGCAAGGACTTTGAAAAATGACTTCTTCTAGTGTCACTGGGCTTGTTCAGAATCAGAAGCAGGACTTTCCAGTAACTGCTCAGAAGAGGCTACATCCTAGCTTATCTCCACAGATCCAGCCACTCATTTCACTCACGCAGCCCAGTGGGTGAGGACAAAGGTGCTCAGCTCACGCCAGGAGGTCCAAGCCCCCTTTCCTTCAACAAGATGTACTCTGACTCCTTTTCCACCTTTTGATCCTAATTTCAAATAATTAAGGAGGTTTCCGTGGCATGCTCATAACCATCTTAGTGTCTCCACTCAGAAATGACTCTGAGGCATGCTGGGAGATCTGCCAGTTTGGGGGAGGGATAGATAATTAAGGAAATCATGGCGAATTAAGCTTTCTGCAATGAAGCACAAACATCTTTTCACAAACAGCAACATCATGTTAGCTTATGTTTTGCCAAAGATAAAGGCACAGCCTATCCTCTGGGTTTTCAGCCCGGTAAAACACATCTGGCTACTAAGCCAAACATTTAAGGGCCATTAAAATCCCAAACTCCTTTTGCCAGGAACTTTATTCCTTTGTTATTCAAGTGTCGAGCAGTTATGGAAAATGCTTTCCATATGGTTTGTGCAGGCATTCCTATTTACTTCATGAAATCACTGCTTTGAAAGAGCTATTTGATGTCAAAGATGGGTTAAGATTTCATAGACTTTCCAATGCAGCTTTTAAAGCTTCTCCCTTTGAACCCGAAACATTTGCCAAGAGTAAACAGAACTGAAACCACAATAGGTCAAGGGCTTTGTTGGGAACAAAGACCTCAGCTTGATCAAGGGCTTTCAGAGGTTTGGGGCAAACACGCATTTCCACTGCTTGCCAAAAACCTCCACAAAAGATCATGTTTCCCACATAAGTCACATTAAAATAAATGCTTTAATGTATTCATATTTTATTAATAATGCAACACCCTCACCCATCACCTCCCACCAAAAAAGCAGGGATACGAGATAGTGTAAAATATTAACAAAACTTCACAAAGTTGGAAAATGTATCCTTGGACCATAAAAAAAAATTTATTTATAAATTCTTTCCAGTGAGGGTTTTTCATACTTGACAGAAAAAGCAAACAGACACAGACCATGCAAGGGCTAGAGTCAACAGAGCCTCTAGGACACCCCGAGCTAAGAGACGTTCAGAAGTTCGTACTCTTTCCTGTTTAACAGACAGAAAACTGAGGACCAGATCATAGGCCAGTGATGGGATGGGAAGCTCCCAAACCGGTTCCTTTCTTTTTCTTCCTCTGCCCTGACTTCAGCATCATCTCTTCTCTGGACCGCTATAGCAGCTTCCTCCCAATGTCTCTTCATATGTATTTTCCATGAAGCCATAGAGTGACCTCTGTAAAACTGGCTAAGTCACTTCTTTGCATCTCTTCAGCATCTGCTGATTGTCCAGCCTCCCACTGTGCCCCTCAGCTAGCACAGCTGCCCCCACCAACCCACCCTCAGCTGGTGCCTTCACGCTCTGCTCACTCTCCTCCACCTTGAGTCCAAAAAGCCCATTGCTGCTCAGGACCTGAGCACTTGCAGTCTTTTCTGGCAGGTGCCCTTTTCTTCATTACACAGCACATCTCTCAGCTTAAGCTACACCTCTCCAAAGACCTCTTTCCTGGTTATTTGGGATACAGATGCCCTGAACCCTCCCTGACTCCTCCCACAGAGCCAGCACCTGAACACCACACTGGCCAGAGCCACAGGAGACCATGCAGAGGGACGTATGCATTGTTTTTGTTCCAACTCTTGAGAACAGCACAGTACCCAGGCTATAGCAGGCATTTGGCTAGCAAATTTTAATAACATTCCTGTCCCCAAGACATGGGATAGTCCCATTGATGGGAAATGAGAAAAATGAAGAAAGAAAAAAAGCCTAGGGCTTCTGCATAGGACCCAACTTGATCCTCTGGCCTTTTTTTCTCTCTCCCTGGGGACCTTCTCCTCACCTGCTCAGGGCTCTGCCTTCTCACTGCCTCAGCTCACGCCCCACCTGTCCTCAGTCCCTGAGTTATGGGAGACTTCAGGGTCTCCCAATAGTTTAGAATGCTACTCCATCCATCACAGAACAGCTGGAAATTTAGTTGGAATCAGAAGGCCTCAGAAATAAACTAGTATGGTGGGAGCTGAGGTCTTTCCCGAGTCTTTGCCTCCCCACCTTCCCCATGCCTTGCTGGGGTCTCGGGTGGATCACATTAGCTTCTGATGGCATGCACACCGTCACTCACTGTGGATGGTGGTGGCATCTTCCTTTTCCAGGTGTCCTCCCTCAAATTCACATCCATGCTATTATTTGTGTTGCTGGTAGAATGGAAGGAAGCTGGCTGAGTTCCCATGTGTGTGAGTACTGAAGACAGTGACCTCACAGTCGGCTCACTGTTGGCCAAGAGATCAGAAATAGACAAGGAACACCCCAAGCAGGAGTTTGTAATGAACCTTGGAAAGCTACAGAGCCAGCATTGCTACTTCAGTCACGCCACAGACATTTCTAAGAACCTCGTGTGTTGTAGACAATGTTCTGAGGTCCCCGTGGTGAACAAGACCAGCCTGGCTCCCAAGAGGCAGGCAGATGTTAGGCAAATTATGGCAGAACAGTTATTTATAGGTCATATTTGTCTGGTAAAAGTCATGTGCAAACATTCAAAAAGTAACCCTGCTTCAAGCTGGGGAGTTGGCAGGGGCATCCCTAGGGAGGCAGCTTTGAGCGAAGTCTGTGCTGAAAGACAGATTCATGCAGTTGGATGAGCAGTAGCGTAATAGTGAGGAGGGCAGAACTGCCAAGCCCCGCTCAGGCCTTGGTCAGTTGTGTGATATGTGAATGATCCTCTTCCCCTGCTTTTGTACCCATTAACTTTTCTCAGCCTTCCAGCTACTCCTCTTGTCTCACTACTCCCACCACCACTACCCCACTAGAATTTCTTTGCTTTACAGAGAATTGAATTCCAGCACCCACCCGGGTCCTCAGCCTTGGGCTCCCTGTTCTCTATACCAGAACCTCCTAGGAGGCAAGCCCCAGGTAGGTGAGCAGCAAGAGGCAATGGAGCTGAGCATTACCCAAAACAGCATGATCTCTGAAAGAATTCTTTTAATTCTTATTTCAGTGGTACACATTTGCAGTATATAATGATTACATTCATCACGGGGAGTTGGTACATGTACATAACACATCTTAATTCTCTTTGTCCCCTTCCCCTTTTTCCTCCCCGCTCTTTCCATCTCTTGGTCCCTTTCCCATTTACAAAAGACCCATCTCCCTATTTCCTATTGATAACTTTTATTTTGCTCTGCAAATTATTTATACTTTGTGTTTCTTCTCTAAGATAAACGATATGATAGTTAAGCTTGTGTGTCTGATTTATTTCACCTAACATTCTGGTGCCATCTTCCTACAAGGGACTCAAATTTAGGAAGGAGGATCCTGCAGAGAACTTCAGCTTGGTGCAGTGGTGACCAGGTACAAAAAGTGAGATGGAACTGAAAGATGAGTTAGGGGACTCAAGCCAATGAGATGATGAGAGAACCAGGGGAGTGGCAACCCAATGGGAAAGAAAGTGAGAAAACAGAACTCCCAGGCTCTGTGCCAGCCCTCCGTGGCCTCTGTCCCTGGAAGTGCATGCCACCTTCTCCTCAGGAGCAATCAGAGCCCACAAGTGAGTTTAAATTTATGTGAATAGAGCTGAATGTGTTCAAAAGGAGCTCCAGGTCAAACGTCCCCCTAGGAATAATTTTAGCAAGAGATCTGTTCTGAATCCTTGATATGCTAGGGGCAACAAAAACAGAAAACATGAGCAAAATTTCTCAGAAAGGAGCTTTGACCTCCAAGCCCCCAAAACAGAGTTTGTCTTTAAGCCTGTGGATGCTCTGGCTAAGGGTTTGTAAATAATTTAGCACTCCAAGTAACAGACTCTAAACACAGCCTGCTGAGAGGAGGCCGTGGAAGATCCAAGGAAAAAGGCTCTAGGTGGCTCAGTCTGTTTCTCCCTGGCTTTCCACAACTTAACTGGCCCAGAAGGGAGAATGGCTGCATCCAAGAGCCTTATTCAACATCCAGGGACAAAAAAAGAAACTCTCTTCCTTACACAGCATATGTAAAACCTAGGGAAGAAACTGCTTGGCCGATTTAAGTCAACTGCCTACCCCTTGGACCAACCCTTCATGACCTGGAGAAGAGTACTTTGATCAGCTAGGTTTTGATCAGAGGAAAACCCCTGTAACTAGAGGCAATCATTGTGTTACTGATAATACTATGGGAATTACATGGAATGGGTCAATAGGTTGTATTTCCCAAAAGAAGAAATCTGTCATAATTTTTATTATTATTATCATCATCATAATTAAAAGGAGGAGGAGGAAGGAAGGCACGCTAAACAGATAAACCCAACAGATGCCTCTAGTCACCCATATCCTCCATGCTTATTGAACCTTCCGTTACTGCCACAAACACTTGGGTAAAAGCACAAAGTCACAATCACTCTCTAGAATCTTAGTTAAATATGCTTTCAACTGTTCTTTCCCTGGCAGGAAGGCCAAATGCCACAGCAAAGAAAATGTAGGTTTCAGTGTCAGGCAGATCCAAGTTTAAATATCAGCCTAACAACATACTAGCTGTGTAATCTTGGGCAAGTTGGTTAAATTTCAAGAGTTCCATTTCTTCATTTGCAAAGTAAGCAACAAGACCCACACCTCATATATACTGAGGATTAAATGAAAAAATATGTGAAGAAGTTAGCATACATTGGCTGACACAAAGATATCAATAAACATTTGCTCAATGAGTGAATTAATTAATTTGAACTTCACAGGTCAGAGAGGACCTGGCTTTATTGTCCTAGTTCCATTACTCAGGAGCAGGAGTTTTACCTTTCTAATAAAAATAGATAGTGACACAGTTTAAAGTTCTAAGACAGGAGAGGTTCAGTAGCTAAGTATGAGCCATATGCTAGGCCAAGCAAAGCAAAGCTTTCAAATGTACATCTTCCACTGACTGTATGTCACATTGGTCTTGATCACAATCAACAAAGAGCCTGATGTTGTCTAAAAAACTTTACACATTCAATTTTTGTGTCAAACTGCAGGGTCTTCGACGCTACAAATAGCCCCATTTTATAGATGAAGAGACTGCAGCTCATAAGACAAGTAATTCCCCCAAAAGGAAATTAGAACACTCTAACAAAATGAAACCACACAAATGCTATAATGAGAAAAGAATCAAAAAACATGCTACATCACATTCTGAGCCATGTGTAAGCTGTCCAAAATTATTTAGTTACCTACTGCTCTCCATTATCACAGAAGGGTGACAAAACTGCCTTTCACCTGTACAGAGAGTCACATCTCCTCCTGATGTCACTTGACCTAAGACACTCACATCCTAGTGCAGAGGAGATGGACACCAGAAGTACCACTTACACGTGGAGAAAGAAAACTCAAAAAGTTTAAATAAACTACTTATGGCCACATAACTACACAATGGTTAAAGCCAAGGGTCAAATTCAATTCAGTCTGACAGAGGAAAGGTAAAACTGAAATGACCATAGTACTCTCTTTTTATTATGCATATATTGAAGCTGTCAGTTTTAATGCAGACATAGATTCAAAGTGAGGGAGGAATCTTAAAAGGCTATAGGTAAAGCCCCTTCCCAACTTGGGAAAACTTCGTTTAGACCTTCCCCTTATTGTGTGCATGCGGGACAGATTCAGGGTTAGACACACCATGCTACAACCATTCCCCCAAGTGGAAAAATTCATCAAGTGGGCCACACAAATATGCCAATACAAGTGCATTTCCTGAAAATAAAAAATTATTGTTGATCAATAGTATTCTTAACTGTGGTAAGGGAATTTAAGATTCTAGCATGGATGTTGCTACAATTTAGATCTAAAATGTAACCTGTGTTCAGCAGATAGGCTTTTGGGGAAGATTGGATGACAAAGTTCTAACTTCATCAGTGGATTAAGCCATGATGAGCCTATAAATTGATGATATTATTGACAAGTAATAGAAAATTTGAAGATGGACCTACTTAAAGGGAGTAGATCATGGGGTCCTGACCTTGAAAATTATATCTATTCCCTGGCATCATCCTCTTAGTTTCTTTCCCTCGATCTCTGCAATCCAGCCTCCATGAACTAAGCAGCTTTGCTTCCCCAAAACTTTTCATTATGTGCTCTTCCTTGCCTCAGTTCCCCAGCAATGAAAGCGGCCAATTTTCTGACACATAAAACCATGAATCAAAACATATCTTTCCTCTTAGAAATTGTTTTTCTCGGGTATTTGGCCACAGTAAGGAAAAGCTCACTAAAAAATGTATCGAGTAATGATAAATGCATCTGTCATTAAAGATATGTTCCAGGCTCAAAATATTGGACCATCACATATGGACCATCGTATATGAAAGAGATTTAGCTAAAACATTCCTTCCTACACCTTCTGGTAGATTAGAATTTTCTCTGCATAGTTGTAGGGTGATCCTACAATTTATTGCTCAGATTGGAACACTTAACAATAAACAAGAATGTTGCTAATCATTATGCCACAACCACAGGTGTAAACCAAGACAGTCACCTTAGTTAGAAAGAACAATAAAAAAAACAATCATCTACACAGTGCTAACATCAAATGTTTGATCACTTGATAAAAACATCTTCATGACTCACCAGAATTTTTTTACCTCAATTTTTCATGGGATTTCTTGACAGAAATTGTTTAAGGGAGAGTGCAGATAAACATATATTCAGAATAAAAGTTTTCCATAGTTGCTAATTTAGTTAAAATGGCTTTTAAGCATTGTCGTTGGGAAATCTAAATTGACTACATAACAGCAGAACAGCAGGGGGCTAATCGAGATTTAGCAACTTGCAGCTAAGTGTCATTTCTCTTGGTTTCCTTTCTGAATCATTTTCTTGTCACTGAGTCCCTGTCTCAATTTATGTCAGGTTTGACCCAGTCATGGCTCCATCCAAGCTCCAAGGAACAGCTGTCCATGTCCTTCCAAGGCCAGAAGGACCAGGTATAGAGAAGAGAAATGGAGATGGGATGCAACAGAGACTATATAGTCCAGACAGAAAAGAGCCTGTGACTGCAGAGCCCTACAAAAAGAGTTTTCTTACACGTAAGGATTCGGGATATTTGTAAGTTTCTAAATTTTCCCAGTTATTTCTCACAGGTGACCTTTTCTTGTTCCAAGTTCTATCCCCAAAGTCCCCCACTGATAGAATTCCATTTCACTTTCCCAAACGTCTTTACCTAGTGATGGTTTTTTTTGTTAGATTACTAGGCGTTTTGTTTCAATGCACCAATAGGGGAAAGGAAGCCTAAAGAAAATGAACACAGAGTCATGCGGCCACCTCCTTAAAGGAAAGCTAATTTCTTCAACAGGTACAAAGCATGATTCATGCTTAGGAACCAAGTGCTAAGTGCACTTATTCAAGTGGGTAAAGCTAGAACCGCATTGAGTTTTACTGGTAGAAATTTATACTTTCCCAAATTCTAAGATGTAGAAAAAACAAGCTCATTGAAACAGGGAAACAGGATAACTAACAGCTGTGATTTGATATTCTTCTGAAATCAATACTTTTTCCCAAATTTTCTTTAAGAAGCCAAAGTATTATATGAACTCTAGAAGTAGGCATTTGGAACAGGGTCACAAAGGATAAATAGACAGGTAGGACTGAGGATAGGAAAGATTGCAAAGCCAATAAAGAAAGAAGATAAGTACATGAGAACAAATCTTTAAAAGGCCTGGCCATTTTGAAGAAGCATAAACAAATTTGGTGATATCTGAAATACTAGATAGATGAGAGAAGAAGGGACAGGAAGCCAAAACATCACAGTGTTTGAAAATTTTTAGCCTGTGCCATCCCAGCCCCTAGACTAAAGCACAGACATTTCAGAGTCCCCCTCAGGTGGAGGTGAGATTGAATGATAGGACAAAGGCATATGATGCAGGACACTGATTCCTCACCCTATTTCATTCTATGCATACCTGAGATCCAGGTATGATTTCACCTGAGTAAGAATCGATTGCTGAAAATCTGGTGACCAAAGACTCTAGTTAACACATGACAGACCTAACTAGAGAATGAACAGATTTGCCAAGGTCAAATACAAAAGTAGGAATACAACCAAAATAGCAATCAGATCCCCTGGCTCTGGTCCAGTACTTTTTCCATTATACAAGTTGATATGAGAATCTTTGAGAATAAAATGAGAAAGTGAAAGAGGACAAAAAAAAAAAAAGATAGTCTTAGCCTTTAGCATTGCTGGCCAAGAAAGAACTGGTCCTAAACATCATGTATGTACATGTGCACACACATGTGCACGCGCACGCACGCACACACACACACACACACACACACAGATTGAGAGAGACAGAGAGAGATGGACAGAGACAGAAATAGAGAGCTCCCCTTGGGAGACCAGTCAAACCAGCTCCAGGATTCACTAGAACCTGACACATTTGTCTTCTAGGCAGTGTGGGAAACAAACTATATCTTACTTTTCTCACTGAGGCAAAATACCCAACATCCAAAGTTAAAAGAGGAAAGGTTTATTTTAGCTCACAGTTTGTAGATGCTCCAGTCCATAGCTTATTCCAAAGCAGGATAACATAGCAGAGGGCATTATGAAGGAGAAAGAGTCCATGACATGGCAGACAGGAAGGCAGCAAGCAACCAAAGCAGTAAGCAGCAGCCAGTTACATTTGGGTTAAAAGAAACATAACTCTTCCAAGCAAAACTTCCATTTCATGGGAAATGACAGGAAATTGAGCCTTTCTCCCTCTCCCCACTTTTTTTTCCCACTGCTATTCCATTCCAGCCATGAGACAACTGAAGACAAAACCAGAATCCTGGAGAGCTCAATTAATAATAACTGTGACTATGGTTGAGCACTGAATGTCTTAACAACACTTTCTATTTGTCTCCTCTTTGGGCCTACAAAAGAACCTTAGAAGAAGGTACTATTCTGTTTTTAGGCTCATTTCCCAGATAAGGAAACTAAGGCTTAGCTCAAGCAAGTAGCAGCTCATAGTGCCAATGTAGAGATGTAAACCTTAGCTCCAGAGATATCCTCATGGTTCTGCCTCCTTCTCCATTTTCAGAGGGTTCCAGACCACAAGTTCCCTAGGGATGCTGCCAGGTGCCCATCTTGTTAAAGCCTAACAAGGCCCACAGACAGTCCTACTGTCTCCCTCCTTTTCCAAGGAATCCTCTTTCAGTGGCCACACTCATGATTCCTTGCTACCCACTCCTTTAATCCCTGCTATATTTTTATGGTATTGGTTTTAATTATTCACTCCCTGGAACTTAAGACTGCTTATAAAGATGCCTACATGTAACACATTCACACAACACTGGGAGTCTGTGAGAAAGTGTGCTTATAAACAAAATGCAAGACACGTTAATAAAACAAAACTCCTGTTGACAATGGAAGAAATGCCTTGTCTGTAGTATACGTCACTTCTGGACTGAAAAGTTGGGGAAGAAACTTAATTTTCTTCTTTGCATAGATTAGAAAACTTACGAAACTAAATATGCAGAACTCTCCTATTGGCCTCAGGAGGTAAAGTGTAATCTCAAGGTAGTCATCAAGCACACCTTTTCAAATTTCCCAGCACCCAGCTAAAGAGGGAAACCTACATATATATAATTGAGTCAATGGGAATGTTTTTCAGGACAGCCATAATTATTCTTTGCTCTCACACAAGTCCATCCTTCAGAGGGTCTGTGTTAAGAACATAGCACAGGGCCGAGGATTTAGCTCAGTGGTTCTGTGGCCTGCCTCGCAAGCGCAAGGACCCGAGTTCGATCCCAGGTACAAAAAAAAAAAAAAAAAAAAAAAAAGAACGTAGCATAATATTTGGTGGTTGAACGTGACCCTCAGCAACATTTTAGAATAAATTCTGTGAACATTTCCACCAAGCTCATCCTTACTTATTCAACATGTTCTACAGTACTGTACTTATTCAGTGAATGTCTGTTGAGTGCTTATTGTGGGCCACGCATTGTTATAAGCATGAGGGACACATTGATGAGAAAAATAGCCATCCACCTTGCACCCAGGAGATGCTACAGTCAGATGGCACACAACCAAAGATGCACTGAAAAGATTCAAACTGGGGGGATAGGAGAGAGGAACATAAATGTCACTTCCTGGCTGTGCAGCTTCCAGATCTTACAGTATTGACTATGAAATGCTAGAAAGAAGTCACCTGGCTAAATTTGGCTTGCAAGCTCAATACTTAGAGGACTTATTAGAAACAAATACATATCTTTGTACGTGTATACATATATATTATGATATATGCATATCATATGAACATAGGCACAATACCTGCATATTTAAAATCTGCCTCCAAACTTGTTCACACATCTGTGAGCCTGCTGGCTTCAGCAGGTTTCTGAGTGCTGATTCGCAACCTGGTACTGACGGATGGATCACACCTTTCTAGAAATTCCATTCCAGAATATCATATATTCTTAAACCTTGCTTATGTTCTATAAAAAGCATCTGTTTAAATAGTAAAATTTCTCTTCAGCCTCTCTGGAACAGATACTAGGAGCCAACAAATACCTCACAGAGGTTTCTCCCCCAAATTTGAGATTCTCTAAGCAAAAAAGAAAAAGTTCTTTTCAGGAATTTCAAGGTTAAAAAACAAAAGTAAAGGACCAGGCCTCAGTAATCTCTCTTTAGATCTAAGAATTTGACTTTCTTCATTTCTCAGGGAGATCAAATGAAATTCATTCCAGCAGACAGGCCCCAGAAATTCCACCAGTGTCTGCATCACCCAAGGATGGACATTTTATCAAAGAACAATATGCCCAGACTTTAGGCTTCTCAGTTTGCCATCTGTCCACTCCCAACTTGGAAAGGGGGAGGGAGGATCTGAAAGCTGAGAATCTATTGAAGATAAAAGTTCAAAGTGAGCCCATGGGATGAGACTTAACTTTACAGTCAACCAGAAAAGGAGGAAAAAGGAAAGGAAAGGAAACCCTCAGAAAGAGCACACACTCCTGATGTGCTTGCCTGGGAAGCAATGGAGTATTCCCCTTCATGCAATGGAGCCACCTTGTACTTGTGTTGAACATCTACAGCATTTGTAAGAGGTGTGCTACCATATGAATTGCCAACTCTGCTCTAATGGCAATTGAGATAAAAGTTTTACATTCTGCCCCACCCAAATGAAATGTCAAGAAGGAAAGAGAAACTAAGAGAGCCTGCAATGGAATACAGTACCTTGCTTCTGATTAGTCAGAGCACAGCAGCAGGGTCATCCCTGTAGAGGAGCAAAGTTAGGCTGCAGCAAAAGTCAGCATTCCCCGGGGAAGGCAGAGAAGAAAAGAGGGAATGAAAAAATGATCATTAACCAAAATTCAAGCATTGGCTTTGCACCTGATACTTACTATTTATGTGTGTCAACTAGCATTGGTAACAAATTACCCCCAAATTCACCAGCTTAATACCATTTCTTTCTCACAGTTTCTGAAGGTAAAGAAGACAGGTATGGCAGTTGGACAACCCTGGCTGGGGGTGTCTCACAAGACTGCAATCAAGGTACTGACAGGGGTCGCAGTCATTACATGGCTCACCTGAGGGAATATTTGCTTGTAAATTCACTGTCATGGCTGTCAGCAGCCCTGCACCCCTCCCTGGTGTTGGGCTGAAGACATTTTTGCTTGCCACATGGGCCTGTGCATAGAGTAGCTTGCAATATAGTATCTGGCTTTCCTCAAAGCCAATGAATAACAGATCAAGAGATGGCACCCAAGATAGAAGCCATAGGTTTTTTTTTTTGTATCCTAATCTTGGAAGTGACATCCCATCACCTTAGCCGTATTCTGTTTTTTGGAAATAAATCACTAGGCCAAGAAAAAGGAGCCCCATGGAAGCACAAACAGCAGGAGGCAGGGAGAACTGGGGGCCCACTGTGAGTCACCAACCACACTGGGCTAGGGTGAAGATAAAGGTTTTTTAACAATCATTACAGTAAAAGACACATTGCAGTCAATGCCCCTGAAAATACTCTACCTCACTTTGAACACACTTATCCCATATTTCATGCCATATCTTTAATAAAGCTTATCAAAAACACAGTGAATGGAAGTGCCAAGTTCCATCCAGCAGAAAGGCAGTTTCATAGACGGTGCAGTGTGTCCTTATCCACTCACTGGACTTGGGACCATGAAGCTTCTGGCTCTTCCTCAAAGACAAAATGACCGTGAAAGGTGAATGTTTTGGATTGTTTTAGGACTGAGGCGGCTATGATAGCACAACTAAAGACACTCACGAAAGAGAACATCCAGAGCTGCTTTAGAAAGTGGCAAGAACAATGGGATGAGTGTGTTCTAAGCAAGGGCGAGTATCTGGAGGAGGACTAATGACAATGTGTTTTTTACTACAATGAGTGTTTAAAATTTAAACATTCACAATATTTTTATCACACTTTGTATGTTTATTGAACAAAATGTTGCGGAGAGTTATTGTTTTTCCTAATTGTCCACTTTTAGCTAAGGCAATGAAGTCATGAAAAGGATGTTAATCCTACATATAAAGAATAAATGGACCAAGACCTGGCATGTAAAGGTACAAGATCCCAGTAATGAAAGTAACTGTACTGTACCTAGAACGTATGAATAAATTCAATTTAAATAAAATTTTTTAAAAGAATAAATGGAATGGATGTCTGCTCTGTCTTGGTTTGTTAACACCAGACTTTTTTTTCCCCATAGCAAATAACTATAAAATTGGACAAAGTACATGAGATAACAGGTTTTGGATACAGGTACCAGGCAATGATCCTCTGAGAGGTTGTTGGTGTCCCTGACTTCGACCTGGGTAATTCCTTGATGGATTGATTGCACCTTGAGATGAGGTGACAAAAAGTGAAGTGAAAGGCTATTGACATATCTAAGGATAGGCTCCAGAAATTTGCACAGGAGTCCTCTTGGGTCCTTGGCTGAACACTAAACTCTGTATGCAGAGAGCAAGACTTCAGGAAGCCAGACAAAGAATCAACAGTAGGGAGAAGAAAATTTCTGGGAACTTCCTGAGCTTACCCAAGCCTGAGGGCCTCTTGGATCCCACCAGGACAAATGAGAGGGTATGATCAACATCCTGGGTGTTGAGTAAAGAGACCATAGCGTAGAAGTGGAGCTAAGATAGCCTTAAATACACACATACAATTTTTTTAATCTTTTAACTAAATAAGAGATCTACTTTCCACTGGAATGAAAAAGGGAAATGAAGAAAATTTTAAAACCGATGTATCAAAGAATTCATCATTTATAAAATCAAAAAATTGTGCTAGACATGTGAAGAAGCAGAAATTAATGTGCATAGGAAGAGAAAAATTAGTCATAGATATACTCAGAAAAGATAGGAAGGATGGATGCAGGAGACAATAGATTTAAAGCAACTCATAATTAAGGGACATACAAAAAAACAAGAATAAAGTCATAAAAGAGAACCATACTATACAACTACACCTATTAGCATTGCTAAAATCCAACCTGTTATGAAGATATGGATCTATAGAAACCCTCATTCACTGTTGGTAGAAATGCAAAATTGTATACATACTTGGAAGACTGATGGAGGATTTTTTTATAAAGTTTTTTATGGCTCATACCTAGGTGTGCCTCCACATCCCCATGTAGTAATATGTTGGGGGGGGGGTTGAAGGTGGCTGGATTGGGGTGTGTGATTTTGGGTTAAGGGTGTGATACAGGGTTTAAGACCATGGATCATGGAAGCCCTACCCTAAGTATGGATGGCATTAATCTATAGCCTATATGGAATATAAAGGGAGAGAGGTAAGGCAGGCTTTCTGCTGCTGCTGCTGCTGCTTGCTGCCTTCTGCCCTACAAACCATGTACTTTTTCTCCTCTGTGATGCCTTTCTGCTATGCCACCCTACCTTGGAGCCAGCCAACTCTGGACTGAAATCTTTACAAACCATAAACTGAAATAAAACTTTTCTCCTTTAACTTGTGAGTTTTGGATATTTTGTCTCAGCAAGGCAAAAAGTAACAAGGACAAAGCTAAATTGGTGTATTATATATCCTAGCAATCTGCTCCTAGATATTTACTCAAATTAGTTTAAAACATATGTCCACACAAAAACTGGCACTTGAATGTTTATAAAAACTTTATTTATAAATGCCCAAAATTGAAAGCAACCAAGAACTTCTTCAATAGGTAAATAAACTTCAGTATATCATACAATAAAATATTATTCAGAGAAAACAAAACCCAGCTATAAACCTATAAAAAGAGAAGAAACAAAAGTGCATATTATTAAGAGAAATAAGCCATTCTGAAATGCCTACAGATTATATGATTCCAACTATATGACATTCCAAGAAAAGCAAAACTATCAAGAGAGTAAAAATATTGGGGCCGGGGATTCAGCTCAGAGGTTCGGTGGCCTGCCTTGCAAGCGCAAGGACCCGAGTTCAATCCCCGGCACCAAAAAAAAAAAAAAGAGAGAGAGTAAAAATATCAATGTGGTAAGGGTGGACAAAAGGATAAACATGTTATGGACAGCAGATGTGAGAATGGTGAAACTATAATATATAACATAATGATGGATACATGACATTAGATAGCTATCAAAATTCATAGAATTTTACAACACAGAGTAGACCTTAACACAAACTGTGAATTTAATTAATAATATGTCAATATTATTTATCAGTTATAACAAATGTAACACTAATGGAAGATGTTAATAACAGGAGAAATTATTTAGGGATAATAAAAGAGTACATGGAAAATTTCTGTACTATCTGTAAAATTTTTATATACAACTGCTTGAAAAAATAAAATTATTAAAATATCTGAAATTTAAAAATCTACTCCATGGCTAAGTAGCTTAGGACTTGCAGGTTTTAGTTAATTAGTATATGGAACAATAAACAGTATATGACTGATGCATAAAAAGGGGGGACAAAAGCTAAATAAAATAAAGTGTTGTAGCCATGAGACAATATCAAGCCATTTAATACACATAAAATTAGAGTCTCAGAAGGACAGGAGGAAGACTGGGATAGTAGAAATATTTGGATATATCATACTTGAAAAGTTTCCAAATTTAATAGCAAATATCAATGCATATATTGAAGACAATCAATAAACCCCAAGAATGATAAAGGAAATCAGACTATGACTGCTAATCAAATTATGAGAAATTAAATATAAAAATCTCAAAGCAACTAGAGAAGAACACACAACATGAAATAGGAGAAAAATGATAATTCCCTCTGACTTTTCACCAGAAGTAGTAGAACCAACAAAACTATAGAATAATACCTCTAAGGTTTTAAAATAAAAGTATTGTTATTCTACAATTCTATATTCAGATAAAATATCTTTCTAAAATGATGGTGAAATGAAATTCAACAACAGACAAAAGCTAAAGATTTCAAAGCTTGAACACACACTACCAGAAATATTAAAAGAGGAGTAGGAAAATGATCCAGATGACAACTCAGATTTATACAGAGGAATGGAGAGTAACACAAGTGGAAAATATATGGGTAAAAAGAAAAACTTTTGCCCTCACTGACTAATTTTTAAAGAATAATTAATTGACCTGGGATGCACCTTAGTGGCAGTGTTCTTGCCCTGCATGCACGAAGACATAAATTCGATCCTCAGCATGGAGAAGAAATAAAAATCAAAGATGCTTAGTTATTTAAAGCAGAATATTAATCGTGCATTTTGAGTATTTAACATTTACAGAAGCAAATTGGAAGAAGATAGTGGCATGAAGGGAATAGGAAAAAGTGCACTATAGTGCTAAATAACAGGTTCTTATATTAAATGATATTACTTGTAGTGAGTTAACTAGTGATCAATTTGGAACGCCCAACTGAACTGAATCAGCATGATCTGAGTTTGAAAGACCCACCTGAGGAGTGTTGTCAACAGCATAAAAGGAGAACTGGAGGAGATGATCATTTGCTGTTGATTTTTTTTTTTTTTTTTTTTGAGAAGCTTACCGTGGCTGGTTTTCCTGTTGTGAACTTGTCTGTTCTCATCAGAGAAGGAGCTTGGGGCCTGGCCTCACTGTTGCTGGGAATGGCTGCTATTCTTTGCCTTGAGTGGCGCTTCCTGGCTCCAATGTAGCTCTCTCATCCTAGTAGCACAAATCCTTCACCCAGCCAGCACAGGCTTCCTAGCTTCCACCACTGATCTTTGGGCCTTCCCAGTGCAGATCCTCCGTGTGGACTCATGTAAGACATCGCTGTTGGCTCTAGGTCCCTGGCTGGATTCATGGGGGATATTGCCTTGGACTCTAAGCCTTCATATGGTCTTGTGTGGGACATTGATATGGGATCCAGGCCTTTAACCTGATCCTTCGAGTCTCTGCTGCATGGTCTCTTGCGCTACTCTGAATTTTACTTTTTGGGTGAATATTGTAAGATAATGTTATAAATTGTGTCCTGTAATAAATCTATTCCCTTGCAACCCTGACTACAACATTACTGAAAGGGATAAGTGATAAGTTAAAGATGTATATTGTAAAATATAGAATAACCTCTAATATATAGGACAAAGAGGCATAGATACTAAGCCAATGAGGAAATAAAATAGATTACTAGTAGACATTCTGTTAATCCAAAAGAAGACAGAAAAAGGAACAAAATAGTCCACATACATCCAACCATATCAATCATTAAGGTCTTGAGAGTAGTGAGGAGATCTATGTATTTTTCTGTATTTGAGTTAAACTTTAATTTACAAAGTGTTAGGTTTGAGCTGTGAAGTTAATACTCAAATGTTGACTAATAAAATTTGCTACATTAATAGAGCAAAAGGGTATCTTTGATAATCTCAATAGGTCAGAAAAGTACTTAACAACATTCAATATCCATTTATGGCTTAAGAAAAATCACAAAGTAGGAAAAGAGGAAACTTCCTTAAATTTAATAAATATTTTCTATTAAATACTTACAACTAGCTTTATAACTAATTTTCTTCTATCTAGAGTGGGGAAGCCTTAGGGATGTCCACTCTCACCACTTCTATTCAAAATCTTCCTAGAGTTTCTAAGCACTGAAAGAGCAAAGGAAAAAGAAATGAAATTCATACAGAATGGACTCAAAGAAGTAAAGCTGACTTTATTTGCAGGGTACATAGAAAATTCTAAGGAATCTAAAACAAATGAACTCCAACACTAAGAAGCTGTTAATGTCACAGGAGACAAATCTAACATAAAAGCTAAAACTATGAAGCTTTTAGGAACAAAAACAGAAGAATGTTTTTGTGAACTTAGCTGGATAAATTTTCTTAGGGTACAGAAAGCCACAACCATAAAAAATTGCTGAATTGTAAATTATCATGCTTTTTAAATAAGATTTCTGCTTTCCAGAAGAGGCTCTTAAACAACAGTAATCAAGTCATGGGGGGGAATATTCATAACACATATCTGCCAGAAATATATCAAAGATAAGTAGGGAATAGATAGATGATAGATAGATTGCCTATTTTCTACATGATATATATTCAGGAAGTTGACCCACACACACATGCACAATCTTCTACAACTAAATCATAAAAAAACACAATAAAGGAATAAAAGATAGTCAAAAGGTTTGATCAGATATTTTATAAATGGAGATATGCATATAAATATTTGCTCAGCTACTTTAGTCACCAAGGAATAAAAAATTTTAAATTACAATGAGAGATCACAACACATCCCTAGAATTGCAAAAATAAACCCCAAATGGTCTGAGGCTCTGGAATACTCAGAAGTCCTGTGCAGTTTTGGTGGTATTTATAAGATATTACAGTCACTCTGGAAAGAGTCCTGCCAGGTTTTTTTAATAAACAGTTTAACATATATTTAGTTTATGACCTGGCAATTCCATTCTAAGGGATTCACTTACAAAACACACACACACACACACACACACACTCACACACACACACACACACACACACACATGCACACACACAACACACACACAACACACACACACACACACACACGCACACACACACACACACACACACACACATGCACACACACACAGCCACACAAAGTGTTACATACTGATAGCAGCTTTATTCATAACAGCCCAAAAACTGGTAGCAGCTAGTTTTTGGTGAAAATAGAAACAGACTGTGATGTATTCAATTAATGGAATAATACTTTGCAACAAAAATGAACAAACTATTGATAGGGGAGGCAAAAGTATTCTGAGTGAAAAGCCATTTACACAGCTTGGTTCCATTTACAGGGATTTCCAGAACAGACTAAACTAATCTTCAGTGATAGAAATAAGAACAGTAGGTATTTCTGTGGAGTTAAGGGGTGGCTTCAAAGAGACACCATGAAGCTTTCTGGGGTTGTTGAAAAAAGACTTGATAGGTTGTGGTTTACATGAGTATGTCTATCAAAAGTGATTGAACTATACCCTTATCACCTGCTCATTTCACTGAGTTTAAGTTAAACCTTGATTTTACAAGAATTTAGCGTCTATTTGGAGAAATTGGTAAGGTGATTTACAATGAAATGGAAATGGAGCAAACCTAAAAGAATAAAATAATTTCAAAATTTACTATAAAGCCATGCTATGTGCTAAATGATAACAAAAGATACAGATATAAGTGAAATAGTAGTCTAGAAATACTTATATAATCAGCTGGGTTTTGGTAAGGAACCTCAGCAATTCAATTTTCAATAAACATTACAGGAACAAATAGGTATCTATAAGGGGAAAAAATGAACTTCAACTCATGCCTCACCTCACACACAAAAATTAATTCAACATGGATCATGTATCAGCCTACATGCTCAGAACAATACTACCTAAAGAAACCACAAAAGAATATCTTTAATACCTAAATTAGACCCAGATTTCTTAGGTGGTAATGAGAAAATATTAATCATAAGGGAGAATTTCAATAAAATGGACTTTCAAAATTAAAAATATTTTTATTGAAAGACATCATTAAGAAGAATAGATTAGACACAGACTAAGAGAAACTATTCACAAACCGTATAGCTGAAAACTCCAAAATGTGTGAAGAAGTTCTCAAATCTCAAGCCTAAAAACCTAATGTTTTCAAATGAGTAAAAAAAAAGTGAGTGAGCAGTTCACAAAAGATGATACATGAGTGGTCAATGAGCACAGGGAAAAAGGGCTCAACTGCATTAATCATCAGGGATACGTAAATTAAAGTGAGAGGTAAACATGCACACACAATAATGTTTGACATTTAGAGGCTGACAATATCAAATGTTACTAAGAATGTGAAACAATGAAGACTTTCATACATTGGTATCAGGAACACAAAATACAGCTACTTCGAAAACCTGTCTGACAGTTTCCCATAAAGTTAAACATTCACCTACCCTATGACCCAGCAATTTCACTGCTATGCATTTATCCAAAAGAAATGAAAACATATGTAGGCAAGAAGACTTGTGCAAGAATATTCATAGCATCTTTATGGGTAATAGACAAAAATTAGAACTAACTCAAACATCCTTCAATGAGTTAACAGATAAATAATTCAGTTATAATCATAAAGCAAAATGCTACTCATCAACAAAGAGGAATGAATTGCAGATACACACAAGAATGAACCTCACAAAGACATCATGCTGAAAAAGCCAAATATAAATGAATGCATTCTGTGCAATTCAATTTATATGGAGTCCTAGAACAGGCAAAATGAATTCACATGGAAAGAAATTACAGCTGGATTTTCTTGAGGGCCTGGGGAAATGAGGTCAGGATGGACTAAAAGAAGTAAGAGGACTATTTTGGAGGCTGATGAAAATGTTCTGTATCTTGAGCAGGGGTTGTGAGTTACATGGTTATATGCATATGTGAAAATTCCTTAAACTAGACTCTTAAGACCTGGGCACTTTACTGGATAATAATTATATGTCAATTACAAAACAGAGATCTAAATATTTTAGATGAGAAATGAGGAGAAAAACAACTAAGAACCTGTGAGAAATCAGGATTCAGTTCATCATTGACTAACAGATGTAGGTATCAATGAAAGACACCAGATCACACTGAAATTCTTATTTTCTTTTTCTTTCTTTCTTTTATTAGTGTTTTGTTTTGTTGTTTTGTTTTTTGAGACAGTGCCTCACTATGTAGCCTAGGCTGGCCTTGAACTCATGGTGGTTCTCCTCCCTCAGCCTCCCAAGTGCTAGAATTACAGGAGGGCACCACCATGCCTGGTGAAATTCTTTTTTTCCTTTAAAAATTTGAGGTTTTTGCAAATGATTCACTTTTTTAATGCTATGTACAATTGCTTTAAATACTCCTTCCCCCTTTTTAAGCATGCTTACTAGGAGAAATATTCTAACTTTACTGTCAGTTCATAACACCATCTTTAAGTATGGACAGCTGATGGTCAAACCATAAGACTATAATCTGGTCTTTACCACTTACAAGATGGCCCTGTCACCTACTTGAGGCCCAGGAATAAATAAGCAAACACCTGAACACTGAACTGATAGATGTGATAGGATGGAATGAATACAAACACACCACAGATCATTCTCAGTTCACCCTCAGTCTGTTTCTGTTTTTAATCTTAACAAATTGGGCCTTTTGTGTGCTTTGGGCTCTAGTTTTCCTGAAACCACTTTGCAGTGCTTTAAATGCATGTATGCAAGAGACATTTAAGGAGCTTTTCTCATTCACCTGGTAGACAGTGAATTTAATCTAGTTGGAGATCATTTGCTCAAAAAATAAAGCAGAATGTTAAATAGTTTGAATGTAGGGTAAACCATTTTTCCTGGTGTTGAGAAGGGTGGTCTCTTCTTTTCACTACATGCCTTCCCTGGGCCTAGAAATTATCAAAGGAGGACTTTAAAGATCATTCGCTGAGAGGGCTCAAATCAGACACGAAACAAATCATTTCTGCATAGGAATTCCCTAGAAACCACGCATGTGAAGGTCCATGTTGGCAGAGGGGGAGGGTAATGCTCTATTAGAATACTCTGGGGCCCCACTCCTCACTCTTTTCTTATTTGGAGGGAAGCTGATGTACTGAATGCCACAGGTGACTGTAAGCGGCAGGGCCCTGGAGTAACTGGTGGGAGAGTTAATGTACTCAAGGAGAAGACACAGTGAGTGCTCGGGCTAAGATTCTCTTCTGACAGCTATAAGAGGTTGGTTCCAAGCGATGACCTTCCAGCACCCTCACTCGTTGGAAAGCTGGCACAAGTTAAACAGAGCAGCTGAGTCACATCTGAATTCTTCCCACTCCAGTCCTGCCAAGGGGTGTAGACCCCCTCACCACCCAAAGTGTGACTGGGAGTCAGCAGCATCAGCATTCTGGGAACTTGTTAGCAATTCAGAATCCCAGCCCCACCCCAGACCTACTGAAACAGAGTCTGCATTTCTCCAAAACCCCACATAACTCATGCGCACACAGAAATCTGAAAAACACTCTGAGAGAGTTCTTTTGTTTATTTAAGAAATGCCTATGTAGTATTTACTATGTGCCAGGCATTGTTTCTTGTTTTAAAATACTGATAAATTTAATCCTCTTCTGATGAAGCTATTGTTGTAACCACCACTTCAATGAAAAAGAATACAGGGCTCCAAGAACTGATTTAGCCAAAGTCACACAGCTGGTAAATTGCACAGCTATGATTTAAAGCTTAAATGTCTAGCTCTATTATCCATGCTCTTTACCACACCACGATGTTGTCCAACAGTATCTTCTGGAAATGTCATGAGGAAGTTTATAAAGATGTTATTTACACTTTCATGAGGTCCGTTTGAATGTCTGGTCTGCTAATTCTACTGTGAGTTAGTAATGAACTTTAATACTCTGGGTTTTCTACCCTAAAAGATTGGGGTTATACTTAGTTTAAAAACCTTATCCAAACATGTCCCCCTTATATTCCGTAAATTGCTTGCCTAGCTTCTCCATTGAGGGTGAAAGAACATAGAGACATATTTAGTCAGCTTAGTGTTCTTAAATCTCCATCTTTACAAAACTGGAGAGATTCCTTGAACTAATAACTTAGTGGCAGGAAATGACTGAATCCACAATATGGGAAGCATTAAGATAGGTTAGTATGTGATTTATATAAGCAAGTATCATCAAACTACAAGAAATAGTTAGTATCACTAATTATTTCTAATATACCACTAATATATTTCCAGTAATAATTCAACCATCTTCCCAAAGAATTAGTAGAACCCTTCAGCACATACAGGTTAAGGAAATTATTCAGAAACAGTAAGATTTCCATGACTCTGACTATTCCATCTCTCTTAGGAATGCATAATAGATCAGTTAATTTCTGTGTGAAGCTCTTTCTATTAATCTTGATAAATGAATTGGTTAAATTTTTTGATGTGGGATTTGCAAAATAGGTACAATATCTTCACATATTCAATTACCTAGGTGATCTCTGCAGTGCTGGATTTTACCAGCAGAGTTAGAAAGCCATGCTGACTTTCTGCGCAGTGAACACAGCTCTTATAAGATGTGTGCTACATGCAAAACTACCCACATTATGTAGTTAAGCAAATTGTGCTAGATTTCCTTCCTATGTTACTTTATTAAATGTTCACTGAGAATGATAACTGTTAGTATTTCATGTTCCTTTATGTTTGAGCAAAAGACTCAAATACTATTTCTGATGGACTAGATTATTCCCTAGAAAACCTATTTATTCTTGTCTAAAAACAAAATTGTGACTATAACCCAATGGCCTCGCTCCAAGTACATTTTCATCCTCAAACTGGTATTTACATTGATAGTGTCTAAATTACCTGAAATGTGCTTTCTGAGAGGCAGTCTGTTGCAAGGCAGTGATTTAGAGCTATGCCTGTAATGCTTTTTTAAAAACACCAGTGTCCAGACTCCACCCTTAAGATTCTGCCTTAATAGGTGCTGCAGTGAAACCTAAACTCTGAATTTTTTTAAATGCATACAATAAATATGATGCCAAATAGGAGACAATGGACACAGTGATTGGCACAGTTATTTATTTGATAAATGCCACCTGTGCTATGCCACCCATGCCCTTCCAGTTTCTGCTGAAGCAAAGGAATCCCTAAAATATGGTTCTTATTTGGGGGCAGCAAGGCCAGCAAAGCTCAGTGGAGAGCCTCATTAGAGGAGAAAATGATAGCAAAGAGGCAGTAGCCAGCCACTGACGGGGGACTGTGATGCAGAAAGATGTTTTAGTGCAGGGCAAGAGGTCAAAGACTGAAGAGAAAAGAAGTCAACTTTAGTAAAATCTGATCATCTGACAAATCTAGAAAAGACCACTGCCAACACTTCTGGTGCTAATGAAATTAAACTCAAAAAAATTGGAGGAGGGGTTAGAAAAGGTAGATAATAAGCTAAACAAAGGTTTTGCATTTAAATAAAAAGATCAAGCCGGATGTAGTGGCTCCTGCGCGTAATATCAGCATTCTAGTTGACTGAGGCAGGAGGGTCACAAGTTAGTCTTAGTGACCTAGCAAGACCCTGTCTCAAACTTAAAAATTAAAAATTGGAGTGGGATGTAACTCAATGTGAAGGCTTAGGGTTCAATCCCCAGTACTCTAGTACTGCAAAAAAAGAAAACAAAAGAAACACCAACTCTAAAGCTGGGAGCAAGGAAGAAGAGATACAGTAATGAAAGTTGCAGAATCTTCTTGGGAGAGAAGATATGAACCATGGCTCTTCTCAAAACTTAGCCAACTCCCTTTCCTTACCATATATGGGGGGGTGGAGAACCTAAAAAATAATACACAAGTAACTTACTTACTTACTTACTTTATTTATTTATTCATTTATTTATTTATTTTCATGGGGAAAAGCTGTAATTAAAAAAATAAAAGAAAATGTGTGGTCAGTCCAGCCCTTAACAAAAGAAAATAAGAAAAGTAGGAAAGGAATCTAAGCATGAAGAGAAAGAGCTAGCCCCTACTTTCTCACTGTGTATAATTTCAACAATAAACACTGTTAGGGAAAGATCCATTCGTCTGTTCAACATATATTCCTTGAGCACTTACTACTAAGTTCCAAGCTTTATGCTAAGAATACTGTGATCCTACAAGTGACCCACTGAGGCTAAGAAACTTTCCTCAGAAGTGCCTGAGACTCAATCTTTTTGTCACCATATATGATCTTTTTATTTTATATGAAATGTCCAGAATAGGCAGATCCAGATAGAAAGAAAAATTAGTGGTTGTCCAGGAGAAACAGGGAAATGACTGCCAGGGAAGAGGGGAATTTCTCTCTGAACTGGTGAAAGTATTCTCAAATTTGATAGTGGTGATGAATGCACAGTAGTAAACCCCACTGAATTACATGCTTTAAAAGGGTGAACTTTATGGTCTGGAAATTATATCTCAATAGAGCTGTTGTTTTAGAAAATCCTACTGTTAGGTTAAGGCAGGGAAGTTCTCTTGGCACACATTGTTATTTTCCTTTGGGAATCTGATTCTCTCTCCTTCCTCCTCTGCCACCTCCACTCCAAGGCCAGTGTACTTGAGAGTAGTCGGGGGCAGGTTCCTTTGCTCAGGAAAGCAGCACTGTGAGGTGGGAGGCAGTGGAGGTGCCCAGAAAGAAGCCAAGGAGATGCAGAAAGAGGCTATAATAATGATCATAACATGGTTCCAGGACAGCTTTACAGTTTTTAAAGCATTTCTTTCAAAAAATTGTCTTGCTCATAATTTCATTTAAACTCCACAGCAGACACCCATTAGACACATGGGAAAACTCAGCACATAGAGGGGCAGTCCTCCAAGGCACACAGTTAATAGCAGGTCCTTTGCTCTTCCCTGGCCAGGATGGGCCATGGCCCACAGATGCCCCCAGGGACCTGGAGATGCACTTAAATTACAGAGGAGCCGAATGTCTGTTTTCACCAGAAGCTTCTGGGAAAGCAGCTTGCACCTGCAGATGCTGAACAGCACCAGCTTGCGTGTCTCCTTCTAGAGGCTTTCCTTACCCCACATGGGCTACCTGTCTATTTGTAGACCTCTGGCGCCTTGTACAGGCATCTCTTCTGACAAAATGACCCTGCATATTAATTTGACTCGTCTGTACTCCCCAAGGAAACGGGAAATCTCCATAGTCAGAAGTTAATCGTGACTCATAATTCTATCTGTAGAACCTGGCATAAATCTCTGATGAGGAATAGCAATGGAAGAAAAGGAAGGAGGAAGGGAGGGAGGACAGGGTAGAATAAAAGAAGGGTTGAAGTGGGGAAGGGCTTCAGAGGAGTATGAGTGAAGTCTTCCTAGGAGGTAAGAAATTGAGTGAGAAATCAGCCTAAGGAAAATCAGAAGAAAAGAAACAGAGGTTGTTTGGAGAAGCCATCAGGGCTATTGCCTAGCTGGGAGGGAAGGTTTTAGGCTGAGCTGATGAGCTAAGAATTTTCTTACAGGATGGGCAAGTGTCAGCCGTGGGTTGGGCATCAACTGAGCACACCACTATGAGCCAAGTTTCTGCTCTGCAGAAGGAATGAGAAGAGCACCAGCCCTGCTGTCACAGAGCTTGCAGCCCTACTATCCAAACCTATTCTTCAAGACAAAAAGGAATCGATGAAGGTCTTCACCCAGGGAGTGATGCAATTTAAGCAGAGTTTGAGGACCATTTATCTTGATCAGAGTGGAGAATAGTCTGGAATGAGGGTGAGAAAGAGGAAAGTGAAGAGAGGGAGAAAAGAAAGGTGGAAACCTATTAGAATCTTAAACTGTTATTCTGTATTATTCAAACTGTGTGTCCTCTTTGCCAGTATATCCCCGGTAGAGTATATGGCAATGACAGGTGCCCAAGAAATATTTATTGAATCGGCTGAGATGAGATAGAGTAGGGTGGGTGGAACTGAAGTTAATTCACAGAGGGAAGTAGAGAAGTTCTGGACTGGACATTGTGGTCTCTGGTATCCTGGATCCACTATTAAACAGTCAATTGACCAAACATTTTGAGCAACTCCCTCCCTCACTCCGTTTCCTCATATATTGAAATGGTGAAATGTGTAGTTTCCCATAGAATTTGAATACTTTATGTGATAAAGCCAGCATAGTCAGCTAATTTTGGACAATGTTAGTTTAAATAAATATAAGCAGATCTCTTGATCAAAGGACGCCTATAATCCTTGAACACACCTGGGTCAATTTGAAAGCACCAAGGGAAAGGCGGTATATGCTGTAGTTTCTCAAACTCATTTAGCTACAATCCTCACTCCCTTTTTTCATATTCAGTCTTTCAGAACTAACTTCAACTAGACCAGAAACTCAGTCAATACTGCTTTAGACCGCCAGGCTACAAGACCTGTAACAATCACCCAAGCTCACCAAGACAAAGATGAACCATGTGGACTGCGGAGTCATGAATAGCAGGACATAGCTGATGTGGAAGAAGCAGGACATAGTCTGGTGGAAGAAGCCAAGGCCCTCGTTTGCGAGATGGGACAAAGTATAGTCAGAGGGAAACTTGCAAGACTGGAGAAGAAGCCAACGACAGCCGTTCGAGGCAAAGCTTGAAATTTTACTCAAGAAAAGCAAGCCATCCCTGTGTGAGGCATTGGTATTCTGGCACGGTTTTTAATTTCCCATCCCTGGGATTAGGCATGTCAGGGAGGAATCCTTTGGCTGCCTTCTCTCACTACATCCCAGAGCTTTTTATTTTGTTACCCTTTTCCCTACATTGTGTGCTTTCTTTGAGAATCATAACAGTGTGAATATTTGACAATCGGATGGTACAAGCATCTTGAAACATACAGTTTTCCCCAGAGCTGCATTTCACACTATAATCCAAGGTGATCTCAGTTGCCAGAAACACTCACGCCGTTAATGGATTTTGGAGGGAAGATGCTGGTAATGAGATTTTTCAAATGTGAATTGTTTTGCTTTCAAATGCAGGGTGAAATCCAATGAAATATTACCTTAGACACACCAGTGTAGTAAGTCCAACTGATCAACCGAATGCTTGGAATGCATTTTATATAAGCCTTTCTGTTTCAAACAAAAGCAAGAAGAGGATCGATCTTTTTTTTTTCTGGTGGGATGCACCCCTGAGCCCTGGAACAGAATCATTCTCCCACATCTTGCGATGCATGCTGGAGTCTTAACATCTTCAATCTTGTGAAATCCATGCTTTGTATTCATTCCTTCAACGAAGGTTAGTTGAGGTCCTACTATGTGCCAAGAACTATTTTGTGTAACAAATTGTATAGCAGTGAACAAAATAACAAGGTCTCTGTTGTCATGAGACTGGTTTATCATGTATACATGATAAACAAACACAAATTTTTAAATAGCAGGAAGATGTGTGGCTCCACTTGGGCCCCAGCAGCCTGGCTTGCCTCTCAGTAGGTCAAAACTGAGCTCCTTCCTTTGTCCCAGAGCCCACACCCCTGCCTGATTTCTCCTGCACCATGAATGACTCACAACAGCTGCCCAGCCATGCAAGTGTCCCCCTTGGCGTCCTCCTTGGTTCTCCCCATCCTTCACTTCAACCCTCAGGACTTTGTGGGAGCAGGCGTAAGCATGAACGGCCTCGCCTGCCAGGAAGTCCTTCTTCACAGTTAACTACTTCCTTCATAAGTACTAAGTCCACTCTGGCAGCTAGAGAGGAACTGATCGCCAATGAGCAAACACTCCCACAGAGTGGGAAGAGGAGCAGCCTCCTCTCCTGTAGTCCACACCTACACCATTCTTCCCACACAAGGAGGGATGACAGAGCCTTTTCAGAAAAGCCATCTCTAGGACTATTTTGCAATGTAAATAGGGATGGCAAAGCTTTAGAGTTCTGATCTTAGCTGTCCTGGTTCCCTCCTTACAGGAGATGGGCTTGTGGCTCTGGGATCTTTGTAATTAAATGTTTCTCTGCCCCCTCCCTCTAACTGTAAGCTGCTCCTGAGACAGGACTTTGAGGGTTCATCACTCTGTCTCCAACTCTTAGCCCAGTCCCTGGCACACAGTGCGCAAATGGAAGTACAGTGGATGGGAAGACAGGGTGAAGCTTACTTTTGCAAACTAAACATCTACAGCAGCAGCTAATGATGCTCTGTGTTCCGTCTCCTCCTCAGCTCCTTTGATTCAGTGTAGCTGGGGTGGGCAGTTCCCTCAAGGGGAGCAGTGCCCTCCTATAAGTGGGCCTCACAGAAGATCGTCTGCCTGTCTTAAAGGCAAAGAGGAGGCAATGTCCCCATGGAAGGAGTAGGTGGATCCATTCTCAGCCTGTGAGATGGTTCGAAAATGTGTCCTGCATTGTTCTTCATGAGGCTCAGGTGGGACTGAGGCTTCTCCCACTCAGGGATGACCAGCTCACTAATACCTCCTTTACTGGTTTTCTCTGTCTTCCTTTCTCTGCTGCTATCCTTGTACTTCCCATGATCACTTCCCTAATAAACTACCTGCACTTAGGTCCTTGTCTCCAGAAACCTAAATCACATTTGAGGTCTACTAGGAACTCTATCTGCTGACCTTACTCAATCCTCTTGTGGTTAACATTTGTTTTATACGGGTTTCTCTGGTGTTTGATCCAGCCTCTGAAAACTGCCAGTTCTTTTCCTTGCCTTCCAGTGGTCACCAAACAGTGCTGCTGAAGGTTCGCCTCCACTTCAGAAGTTTGGCCATAATTTCTGACCCACTTTCTTCTCAGGAAGGAAAATTGAATGAACTTAACATTTGACATAAATGGCTTTGGGGATACTTGCCCCAGCCCCTAAATCTGGAAGTTTGGAGGCCACATCAAAACACTTATTGAGCCATTCAGAGAGCACAATCTTCTCAAAATTAGATCACAATCTCTTCTAAAGAGGACAGCAGAATAAAACCCAGAAGGGCGCCACTTTCAAATACGGCTATTTGAGAAATGATAGCTATTTCTCCAGAAATACTTCTCTACCCTGCTGTTGTGCTGCCTGCTTCACCTGGGATTCTCTGAAGCAACAGGATGGAGAGATCTGTGTGATGAAACTCTCCTTTCAACAGAAGAAAGGCCTGGCCGAGGAATCCTTCCATTCCAGTTCCTGCAAGACCCCTTTCATCTAGTTGTATGGTGAGCCCAGGAAGAGAAGTGGCCCCATTGAAGTACCGCATCTGAGCCAGATGCTGGGTGTTAATGCAGCAGATGCCTCTTGGAAAGGAGTTAAAAACTCAGCCTGAAAGAGAGAGGAGAGTGCTTTGCATTTGGGTGGGCTCAGTGTGAAATACGCTGGAGGCAGCAGAAGGAGGTCTGGGGAGGAATGAGTTTGTGCAGCTAGCACTATTGGTACAAGTAGCTAACTTTCCCTTGCACACCAGCATCTTCCTCCATCTCTCTGCTTGAGTGCTCTTGGCCAGTAAAAGTCAAACCAGAAGCAGCAGAGTTTATGTAAGCAATGAAGGTAAGCATTTGTAGATAAATGCCCACGTTCCCTTGACCTTTGGTAGGATAATCTTAGGTATATAACACATACTCTGCAGAAGGTCCCCAGTAGGTCAATCATTGTCACCCAGTTTAGTGACTTTTCTCCTTTCCTTGTCTCATCTTCCTACTCCCTCCATGTGTTCTTTGGGATCACATCCAAAATAGACCCCTGTATACCCAGTATTCATCTTTGGGTATGCTTTTAGGGAGAACCAAGCCTAAGACAATGCCGAAAGAGGTCCTCTCACAATGCAGCTGTCAGTGGCAAGGGGTGTCCTAATGGGCCTGTTCCTTGCAAGTGTCAGTATCAAAGGACAGCCAATTCCAGCAGTGTGAGGTGGGGGAGGTAACAAACTTCCAACAAATGAAACTAAGTCGCCACCACAGAGCGTGTCTTGCCAATGGAATTCTGGCAATGAAGTTTGGATGCACAAATGCTTCCCGAGAGAAATACCCATCCAAAGACCCTGCATTAGTTTGCTAGGGCTACCACGACAAAGTACCATAGGCCAGTGGTTTGTGATAGCAGAAATGTATTTCTTCATTGTTCTGGAAACTAGAAGTCTGAGCTCAAGGTGTCAGCAGGATTGGTGTACTCTGAGGCTTCTCTCTGGAACTTGTAGACAGCCATCTGCTCCCTGTCTTCACATGGTCTTCTTTGTGTGTCTGTGTCCTAATCTCCTCTTCTTATAAGGACTCATCACATTGAATTAGGGCCCACCCATTCCATTAAACTTCATTTTACCTAAATTAACACTGGAAAGATCCTATCTCTAAATATAGTCACATTCTGACCGAGGACTTCAATATATGAACGTTTGGCTGAGGTGAGGAACTCTATACAGCCCACAACAGACATCAAGAGATGCCCACCTCCAAGTAAAATACAAGGACTAAGACTCCACTACCTGCAATTTCCTCAATGTAGCACCTCTTGGTGAGGGAGCAGAGTGATTTTGAGGCAGAGAAGATGCAGGATAATGAAGCCTGAAATGAACCTATCAGAAATGAAGTGGAGGCAGGGGATAAGGATGTAAAGTCAAAGCCACAACTATTCGACCCACCAGTGGGTCTGGTCTTATTTCTATGGAAATGAGCTCATTATGGTTAAATCTTTTTTCGAGTCCTGGTTGATTCATGAAGTGGTTTTAAATGTTGATAATCACTTCATGAATCACTGACAAACACAGAAGCCAAATATCTGGCACTTGTGATTGTTGCCTCTACTGACAAGCATTCCTACCATGATGTAGAATGTCCCTCTCTCAAGAACCAGGTGTGCAGACCAGAAAAGCCTTATTTATATGCCAAAGCCTCCTGCTTTAGTAATTCCACACTGGCCATTTTGTCAGATATTGAACCTTCCTCAAACATTTAATGAACATTATTGAGTGAATTTGAAAAAGTCACTTTGAAACTTTTGCAGCACTGGGCATTAAGTGATCAGCCATCAAGTTCTGCAGTATTGTTTCTGAGGGGGAAGTAAAATGGTGTTGCTCAGAAGATGTCATGGCAGCCATGCTTCTGCTCAAAAGAAAATCTGCCTCACCACAGACTGTACATGAGAGACGGCCATTCCTTCCAGGCAAAGAAAGAATATCTATTTCTCAGACAGACCACAGTTCTCAAAGAAAACAGAAAATAAAGATAAGATTGGAGAGAAATACAGAAGACTGTCATAACTCATTTGACTATGAGTGAGAGATACATACACAAAAGATGGAGTCTCCAAACTTAAAGGCTTCCTGAACACTTGAGAAGCAGAGGCCCATTCAAACCAGATGTAAACAAATACAGTCTCTAGTTTGCCTTGAAACCTCTTATATTTGATATAGAAATGTCTTGGAGGTCATCTTGCCAAAGGTTTCTATGTTAACGTGGGAAATTTGTAGTTCCAAAAGAGTGTGTAACTTGCCCAAAGTCACATGAGCAAGTAAGTACATTAGGGCTTGACTTTTGCCCTAGCTCTCATTTTAGGCCAGTTTTAACACATCCTGCCAACCTGATCATTCACTATATTGATGTGACAGATCCTTCAGGGTACTTTTGTCCAAATGTCCATTTCCTAGATGGGGAGACTGAGGCTAAAAGTTCCAAGTGAGTGTTACAGTTGGAGCTAGAGGCTAGGTCTGGACTTCTTTTTCTCACAGCCCCTTTTATGTTCCACTCCTTTTCCTTGCTCCCTTTGTTCATACGACTTTCTCATGAGGAAACAACCCCTCATGACTTTGGCATCCTGGAAGTGTATTTTCACAGATGGTTCCTGATTCTGCCCACCCCCACTGCCCCGCCCCATGGCAGAGACTCAGCAAACAGCCACTCAAGAGTCATTTTATTCAACTGGAAGGCATTGAGCATCCATCTATTATGTATCCTTCGTTGAATCCACCAAGATTTGTTGGCTATCACTTGCCAGGCATGGAAGAGGAGCTGAAATAAAAGAGGAAGCTAAAGAACAATGCTACCTTAGCATGGCTCCTCTGCAAATGGCTCTCCTGCTGCCGCCAGGAACAGGTATGTAATAGGCAACTCTTCTAGTTTGCTTTCGACATGGCCCCAGTGGAGGCCAGTGTCATGACGGAGACAGGTAGCTGCCATGACAAGATCTAACTTCAGGAGAGTCTCATCCAAGGAAGTGACATCTAAGCTGATGCCCAAAGAAATGAGAGCCACCCAAGCAAAAACAGAAGGGGGTCACAGGGATGAAGGGTTTCAGGAAGGGCACAGACATGGGCTACGGGGCCAATAGCATTTCTTTACCCGCAGTGCCCAGAAATCAGAGCCTTTAGGTGTCAGAAGCTTCTGGCTACCTGAAATCTGCCCAAGAAATACATCGTCTGCTTGTGCTGGAGGTAGAAATATTCTAACACAGATCTATCTCTGAACTGCATTCACAGCTTCTTACAGTGCTAAAGAGTGATTCAGGACCTTTTTGGGTCTCAAATTCCTCATTCTCATCCCCATTGGAGGAATGAGCAGTATCCCTGTGCCATAATGTCAGGGTTTCCGAGGACACTGCCTGATGCCCATAGGCTTTGGTGTCAAAAGATCGGAGTCTAGTTGTAGCTGTCCCCTTGCTCTCTGGGTGATCTCAGGCAAGTCACTGTGCTACACTGAACCCACAGTTTCCTCTACTGCTTAGAATTCTTGAAATGTCAAAAGATGATCAGGTCTGTGAATTCCACCATTTGTTTTCTTTCCACCCCACTCTTAAAACAAAGTTCTCCCTACCTTATGCCCCAGGATGTGGTTAAATCCTCATTCCTTTAACACAACAACTCCTGTGCTTACTAAAATGATGACAAGGAAGGATCCATAAAGTAGGGAACATTTGAACTGGGCCTTAAAGGATGAGAGAGGTCTTATAGGTAGATGAGGTGGGGGAATGAGATTCCAGAAGGATAGAACCACTATGCAAAAGCATGTAGATCTAAGAAAAAGAGCCTAAAAGCAAAGGAGCACTGGGGCAGGGGAGTAGGGGGTGGGGTGATGCAGCTGAAGATGAAAGAAAAGACTGAGGAGCAGCTCATGAAAAGTCTCGTTGCCACAAAAAAAGAGACCCCTGAAAGTGACGGGAACAATGGGAGGGTTTGCCAGGGAGGAATGGTGAAATTGATGGAGTGCTCTGAAAGGTCACTCACTCTGGGCAGCAGCAGGAAAGATGCAGTGTTGGAAAGAGACAAAGAGCTCAGGCAACCACTCAGGTTGCAGAAGACCAGCTGGTACTGTGAGGGGGTACTGTGAGGGGGCTATTCAGTGACGACAGTGCCGGGTAGCGAGAGCAGAGGTGGGTGGCTGACAGCAGGAGGCAGTGCCCTGATCCTCCACCAGGCTGCCTGTCCACTCTGTAGCTGCCTCAGTGGCCTCAGAAGTGACACAGCCACTGCAGACCCAAAAGGAGATGCCCACCTGCTTTCCCTCACCATCCTCTCTCTCCTGCTTCCTGGTAACTGGCAGCTGGTCCTCCCTAGCTTTGTTTTCCTCCCCTGTATCATATCAGGCATCTCTTCTTTGTGATTTCAAAGTCTCCTATAACTGTGCCCTGACTGGCATCATCACCCTCCTACCAGTCTCGCCTGCCTGCAGCTGCCAGAGCCTCCTCACAAGAAACTATTCTTTGCACACACACAGCCTTCTCACCAGGCCAGCCCTTATCTCAGCCTGCTTTTCAGCTGAAAAGAAGTTTCTGAAAAACCTCTTTTGAAAACAATAATATCCAGGTTAGGTTTTCAACTCACTGTCTCCTCGGCCTAGGGACTGTATTTGACTCAGCCAGGTGGTTTGAGCACAGTCAGCCCCTGCACACCTGCATCCTGTGCCTCTCTTGGGGAGTATCTTATCTGTAATCAGTTTTCTGGGTTATGGACCCGAATTTCCTCTGTAAAACACAAGGCAGAGAGGCCTTGCCGGTGCCTCCTCATAGGAATGCTACTGCGCTTTGACAAACCTCAAAGTCTGTTTCCTAGAATACCACAGAGTCCAGCAGAGCCTTGGTTCCAATCCAACAGCCACTATACCAGGACAAAGCTGAATTTATGTTCTATTCCAAAACATTATAAGGTGACTATTAGTGCTAGGCACAGTAACAAAGATTATTCCAGCAAACAATTGTAAGCCTACTCTGCTCCAGCTGTAGGATTTAGGTGGCTCACATCTGAGTGGGGAGGGCTGGAAGAAATTTAAAACACAGAAGTTTCGCTATTTGATCTGGTAAGTGCAATACAATGAATACTGCATATGAAAGGTACTCAGCTGACTGTAATATCTAAGATGTTTCTTATTCAAAACAAAGTTAGGTATTTTTAAATTTTAAAATATACATATAGTAAAAGCCCAGTGCTAGTTAAATTTTGGTAAAAATCTGTGCAATGTTATTTTTAAAAGATATGAAAATACATTTGAAGAATCAGATTAGGACATACAACATGCCCTTTGCCAATAATAAATTTATCCTAAATTATGTCAAAAGGAGCAGGGATGCTTAAGGATATTCAGTTTATCATTTTCCAGTATGAATGGTCCTGATAATTGAGATACATAAACCGAAGGATAGAGTACATAGTTATTTAAAGTAATTTTGGAGACTAGTCCTTTGAACTCAACTTGGATCTAATTTCTAGTAAAAGGAAGAACACAGAATGTTAGATTCAATAACTGCATGTGGTCTGGGCACTAAAAATCTTTGGTTTCAGTGGGTTCTGCTTTTAAATGTCAATAGATTGAAAGGTCTTCCTCTCCGTGCTCCCTTTTGACTCTCAGATTAATGCTATAAGGTCTTTGTGTTTATGGGAGAGGCAACTGAGGCTCAGAGCAATTAAATGACATTAAAGGATGTGTACATACCACAGGAATCAAGGAACCCAGGTACCTGAACTCCACATTCAGGTCTCTCCCTTACTTCCATCAGCTAACCAGGTGTGATGACCGAGAAAAACTTCTCAACTGCAGTTGGTTGGGAGAAAACCTGGACCATCTGTCTGCTTCTGGGAAAGGCCATGGAGAAAGCCATGTCCCTCATAAGAGAACCTGGTTACAGCTTTGTCCTGAGATATCTGAGCCAGCCAGTGGGGATGGAGAGGGTGTCTGGGCTTCAGCCAGGATCACAGCATCTCAGAGTGAGGATAGCAAACATGACTGGCTTAGGAGACCCTGTCAATGGGCTCAAGCATGCCAGGGCAAGGACAGGGGAACAAGTGACCACCTTTTATTGCTCTGCTGCTCAGTAAACACCAAGCACAGACACCCAAGAGTATATATTTCCTGCATTCACCTATCAGTGAAGGCTTGGTTGTTTTTATATCTCAACTATTATAAATAATGTTGCAATGAACATAGGCATGCAAATAGCTCTTGAAGATCTTGATTTCAGTTATTTTAGATAAATATCCAGAAACAGGGCAGGTAGATCTTATCATATTTTTAATTTTTTGAGGAAACCTCATGCTGTTTATCATAAGAGCTGCATCATTTTACAATCTCCCCAGCAATGCACTTGTTCCCATTTCCATATTCACACTGGCAATGGCTTTCAGCCTTTAAAAGGAGGAAAATCAGGCCATACATATATAACAGCACAGATGAAACTGGAGGACACTGGGCTAAGCAAAACAAGCCAGGCACAGAATGACAAATATTATATGAAACCAGAGCATGAAATGGTGGATTCCAGGAGCTGAGGGCAGGAGGAAATAGGGAGTGGCTATTCATTGAGTATGAAGTCTCAGATAAACAAGACGAAAATGTTCAAGAAATCTGTTGTGCCATTATAACGCCTGAAGTTAACAACGCTGCATGATGTACTTAAAATTACTAAAAGGTTAGATCTTAGGCTGAGTATCTTTGCCCAGTAGAAAAGAATTGTACAACCACACTGGGCTGCCTGAGCTCACTTCTGGGTTGATTTCCTCGAACTTGCTAAACTGACCTTGGGCAAATCTCTCAAGCTCTCTGCATCTCCACCCCCTCATCTGTAAAATAAGGGCAATCATAGTCCATGCTTCATAGAATTATCATGCAGCTTCATGTTTTTCTAACATTAATAAATATAGAACGGTTATTGGAATATACTAAGAAGACATTGTCCTAATTGCTTATATACATTTGCAATTTTTACTGTCAAGTCAGCCTTATTCCCTTTTACAAATGAAAGAACTGATGATCTGAGAATGTAATTTTCTTTATGCAAAATGTGCGTGAGGGACCAGCGCACAGCACAGACAGCATGCTCTGCCATCACAGACAAAGGAGGAAATGCTGCTGCCTAGGCTGGCCCTAGGGAGCTTCCTGGAGAAGAAGGCACAGCAACTGGACTTTAAAGATCAGGAACAACAACAAAAAAGTGGGGGGTGGGGCGGGGATTTAGCTCAGCGGTTCCACCGCCTGCCTCACAAACGCACAGGCCCAAGTTCAATCCCCCGTACCAAAAAAAAAAAAAAAAAAAAAAAAAAGAACACGGAGAAATGAATCAGTCTTTTCAGATTACTGATGGTGGGAACACAGTCACACGGCTGAGTAGATGAGTGGGCATCAAGAATAAGGAAGAGATCGATGTCACAGAGGCCCCATCTGTCTGGGGTCTCACATGCGTGGCCAAGTGTCTAAAGACACTTCCTTGCGACAGTGATTCAGTAAAGGCAGGAGTAGACAGAATCCAACTCTGATGCCAGTCTACTCCCCCAAGCATTTCCACTACCTCATCCTTGACAAGCGCCCAGCAAGGAGCAGCAGCAACACCTGCCCACAGATGGACGATGCTCCTCCTGCCCAGAGCTTCTTATGTGTTCATGTGCCACCCATCGTTTGGGGCTTATTGAGAACAGACTGAACTGCTGCAAGTCTGGGGTGGGCCTGAGCATCTGGGGTTCTGACATGTCCCCCACAAGACAATGAAACTGCTGGCTCCTAGCCTGCACTCTGAGGAGCAAAAAGCTAAAGTTTTGGCTTTCTTTCTATTCTTGCGGTTATAATTTCAACAAGCAGTATGAGCCCTCACCCAGAGTGGGTGCCTAAGTACTTACTTGTTGAATCCAAAATTTTAATTCGGCTGGACATGTAGCTCAGTGGTAAAGCACTTGCCTAGTGTATTTGAGACACTTGGTTCCATCCCAAACACCACAGAAAACAGAAACAAAAACAAGATCAATAATCCCTTCTACTCCTATTTATTATCTTTGAGTTTGGTGAAGTAGATCCCCTCCCCACCACATGCCGGGGAAGCTTTCCTTTTCCTTGGTACTTTTTCCTACATTCAAGTAGTAGAACTCAGCATCTTTTGTCCAATTCTTTTCTTTGTATTACACAAATGACGCATGTTTGTTGAAAAAAAAACAAGGGATGAGCAAAAAAAAAAAAAAAAAAAAAACTGCAAAAAAAAAAAAAGGGAAAGAAAAAAAAAAAAAAAAAAAAAGAAACTGCAATCTGATACACGACCTTTCAGATTTGTCGTGTGTTACAGGGTAGGAGCACACTCTACATTTTGTGAGTATTTCAGTTTTCTTAAATTATGAAGAATTACTTTCCCACATCAAAAATATCCTTTAATGGCTGCATAGTATTTCATTATTTAAAAGTGACTTTGAACCCTCGTTTCTTAAGATAAAATATAGCAATCTAAATAAAAAGCAAGATTCATGCTGAAGAAATTATGGACAAAATATCACAATGCCTGTGATTCGCTTCAAAATGAACCAGTTTGGGGATACACAAGAGAACTGAGACTGAACAAGACAAGCCATATGTTGGCCATTGTTGAATTACACTGGCTATATGTGGAGGCACTACATGCTTCTCTCACTTGTGCATATGCTGGTAAGTTTCCACTTTAAAATGCTTAAAAATAAAAGCAAAGTCCAAATGATATCTAAGAAGAGGATTCAGAGACAAGGATAAAGATGCAAAGTGTTTAAAGTTAGCTTTTTGCACCCAGAGAAAGAACAATGTTTCATTTAAAGCCATTCAGCCTGTCGCTGCAACAAATTCAAGCTCCTTCAGCTACCGAGTTGAAAAGGAATCATCTGCCTTTATTATTTCCTGTCCTGTCAGAATGGATTTGCATTTTAAGTGCATGCTCAGTGTCATGTCTAAATTGGAACTAATTGAGAAATTCAGGAATGTGGATGAATGCGCTAGTCTTGTGGGAGATGACACGGGGTTTGCCCATTTGGAATCCTGCAGCCAGATAGGGAGCAGAAGGCATGGCCCTTCCCTGTCTGTACGAACCTTGAATGAGTGATTTCACCTTTTTGAGTCTCCTCTTCCTAATCTGCAAGAGAGAAGGATTGGAACCAAATTAACTTTATAACATCTCTCCGCTAAAAAATAAAATAACTAGGCTCTACTCTGGGAACCCTTTACACCACTCTGCTTTGCAATATGCAAATCAGCTGAATTTGATAATTGGACAGAGCTGATGGGAACAATTTAATAAACTTTGATAACATTGCACAAAGTAATTGTTCAATTATTTCAAACGGTTCACTTCAGAAAGTACAACAGGGGGCTCCACCGAAATTACCTTCCTATATTAATCTTCTCATCCAGAGGAAGCCAAATGAGAATGAAGGCTGTGTAGGGGTGTTTTTGTTTTAATTCTGATTAACTGTACTTTCATCTGAGCATTTTTAAGCTGTGCTTTGGTCTTCCTCATATGGATGTTGACTGAGTTCTCCTATCAGGATTTTAATTAACACCAGGTAGAAAAGGGGAAGCCAAGATGACACACTATTACTTCTGTTTGATTTAAAGTCAACGCTGGGGACTCTTCTTCGATGAGCTGTTGAAATTGTCTTATCTCATGTATTCCAAGGATGGCTGTTTCATGTAAATGTCATTTCTGCTGTCCAAAATGCTACAACACATGCCAGCACAATAGAACTACTGTCTTGTTCTAAGAGACACAAGGGAGCCAGCAAGCTTTTGATCAAAGGCACGATTCGTACATCAAAGTACTACCTCTTCCATTAAATCCAGGAATCAAGATTGCCAGTAAAGGAATGGAGACTCTGGCTTTAGCAATGGCCCAGTCTTATATCCTAGGAAATGCCTGGATGTTCAAGATTTAAGCCATCTACAGGAATCTGGCAGGAAAAAGGCAGAATGATACAAGTACATTTATTGCATCTTACAATCAGCTTGCTTATATTCAGTTTGCAGACATGCACCTGCCTCTCTTTCTGTGCAGAATTCTTTTCCTAGGACCAGAAGATTGGAGCTCTTGCTTCCAGAGAGAGAGAGAGAGAGAGAGAGAGAGAGAGGCCTTAGGCCTTGGTTTTAATTCATGCTGTACCATTTGCCAGATGTGCGACTTCATGCTACTTACTTGGGCCCTCCAGGCCTACATTTTTTATCTATAAAGTGGAAATAGTACTGTCTCATACATAGATATATATGCATTGTGTGTGTTCGTGCAACAAAATATTTCACAATAAAAAATGAACTTGATAAACACAATAAAGCAGGTGAAAGTCAAAAACATTATGTAAAGTAAAAGAAATTAGACACTTAATAATCTATGTCTTATTCCATATACATGAAGTTCTAGATTCTAAGATGAGATCCATCTGGACAGGGGACAGTGTTGACTAAGAAGAGGCAGTGGAGAACTTGCTGAAGGGATGGGGACATTCTCTATGTAGTCATATGAGTGCATACACATGTGAAAAGAGCCACCAAAGTACCTCAAGTAAATGCGCATTACAATTAAAAAGACTGCAGGAAAATATAATAATATATTCCATGAAAAACTGTTGTAAAATGAAATAAAGACAGTCCCTGCAATGCAATGTCTTAGCAGATGAGCAGAGTAAATAGTAGTGGTTATCATTATCACTTATGCTGCTCTTGTCATTACTGTTATCACCTTGGTGAAGCTATGTCTGACCTAGAGTTTGGGGTCTAATATTCAGCACCTAATGCAAAAAAATATCTGTCGGAATTTCACCCTGAGGATCTTGTAAATAGTCTATCAGTGACAGTTTGCCTCATTTAGTGAGAGAGTCCTGCTCAGTGAGAGATGTTGCTATATATATGGATGCAATTATGGGCGGTATGTAACGAAGGGGCTGAGTACAAAAGTACACTTCTGTAGATGCCAGGGTCACACTTAGGGGATCTACACGTAAGAAACCAGAAGTACCACACGGCCTCTGATGAACCAGCACCGTCTCTCACCCGAGTGTGGAAATGTGGTCATTGACAATAGCAGGTGTAACCATCAGGCCATGCAAAACTCCATATTCTCTCTCTCTCTCTCTCTCTCTCTCTCCCTCCCTCCCTCACCCCCTCTCTTTCTCACACACACAAACATTGAATTTCAATTAGCATATAATGCAACTTCACAGTCCTGTATTGCTAAGTCTCCATTCCTAGCACTGAAATATTAATATGTTCTACCTGACAAGGCACAAAGGTTTTGACAATCCCAAAAGGGAAGAAATAAAATGCTTGTTTATATCACCTAAGTTGTGTATTATTTTACTTGTAAGGATATTAGTCATTAAAGTATCATTTAGTAAAATCAATTTATTTTATCCCATATTTTTATTGTGTTTATCAATGAATAGTTTTGCTCATGAGCTCTATGGAGAACTGGGTACTGTTGCGCAGCAGATGCCCAGATCTGGGAGACCACAGTGATGACTGTGTCTTGGATTCTGCTCACAGTAGGCAGGTCCAATAAGCAGCTGTCCACTCCCATGCCTTTGAACACTCCCTTACACAATGAAACCCATGAAGGACCACAGAGAAGGTGTTATTACCAGGGAAGACTTTTGCATGCAAGCCAGCAGGAGCTACCCCTGTGAATCGGAACCAAGTGGAGGGGCAGAGCCTGTTGCTGGAGGTGCTCATTTCTTGTAACACTGGTGGGCTCTCGCTCTTCTCTTCACACTGTACTCCACATCCCATTAACCCACTTGCAGAGCCACAAGGGAGGCCTGGACAGGTGTTAAATTACCTTTCGTCACCCCACAGGTGTGTGAGATGTGCTGCAAAAGCACATGTCACGTCTCCCTGAAGCAAGAGGCTCTACTGGGGATTTTCTCTGAGCACAGGGATCTGGAGACTATATCACTTTTGACTTAGAAATGCCCTGGATCAAGGACCTAGCTTTCTAAGCATGACAGGATGATAAAAATATTCTCTGACAGCATATCCATGTGAGACAGAAGACACTAAAGTGAGCTCTGAAGCTAGAATGAATGTCACCCATGCTTTTTACAAAAGCTACTTATCACACACAATAATACAACCAAGCTGGCATTAGGGAGTGTGAGAAAGTCAGAAAGCAATAATGATTATAAAAATAATCTGCAATCAATCACACCTGCTCTCTGGGAATTTAGAGACTGAGTATAAACAAAGAATATCTGAATGTGAAAAACCAAGTTCAAGGCCATTCAATTATTTTCCACAAACCTACACTAGATGTCCATCATGGATTAGCTACTGTGCTCCTTCTGGAGAATCAGAATAAATTTGATGTAGCCACAGCCTGCAGGGAGCCACATCCTAACAGTGGAGCTGGACGATTAAATAAACTCATAATGCAAAGTGATGGAGGAATGAAGATAGATAAAGAACTTGCAGAACCACAGAGAAGTGAGCTGTATTTATGCCTAGGTATGACAGGAAACATTTGTGAAAATGGATAAATGGGATTTATACAGGGAGGCAAAGTGAAGAAAGACATTCTGGGCACAGGGAGTGACATGGGCAATGGCAGGGCAGGTGGATCCCCATGAAGGGCCAAGGAGAAAAGCCCAAGTGGGAGGCTAGTGTGGGTCATGAAGGCCTTTGTGACCACTTTAGAGCTTGTCCTGAGCCCAGAGCATAAGGAGGTATGGAGAGGTGTGGGCTGGGATGGAGAAAGGCAAAGGACTGCTATAACTGCCTAGGCAGGAAATGGGGAAACCTGGGTGAGAGCAGAGCATTTGGAAAGAAGGAATAGAACTCACTGGCCTCAGTAACATTTTGAGTGAAAGAAACCTTGATCCTGTTCCCTCATGTAATGCTGATTCTCTACAGATAACATCAGCTTCTGTTTTGTGGACCCCTCAGCAAGTGTTCAATCCCTTCCCCTTGTGTCAATCCACTCAAGCTACTATAACAAAATACCATGGACAGATTGGCTTATAAATAACATATTTATTTCTCACAGTTCTGAAGGCTGGTATGCCCAAGATCAAGATACTGGCAGATCTGATGCCTGTGAGGGTCATCTTCTGTGACTTCACATGGCAGAAAAGGGGCAAACAAGCTCTGCCAGGCTTCTTTTATAAGGGCCCTAATCCCATTTATGAGGGCTCCACCCTCATGATCTAATCATCTCCCTACAGCTGAGGCCACCTGTGCTTCCTCAAAGAGGGATCGAGACAGTGTGTTTGTCTGCATCCACCACAAGGAGGTATCATTTACATCATGCAGTGAGGGTAGAAATTAAAGCCTAGACCAGGTAAGTGACTCTACCAAGATCTTACCCAATATAATGGTTAATATTCTTAGGGTTTTTTGTTTTGTTTTGTTTTGTTTTTTGGTACCAGGGGTCGAACTCGGTCCTTGCTCTTGCGAAGCAGGTGGCGGAACCACTGAGCTAAATCCCCAGCCCAATATTCTTGTTTTTAAATATAAACACCGAATTGTAGGAGAAACTATGAAATGTGTATTTTTCAGAGTTCATTAAACCTATAGGGGATTCTTTCTGTTTCACATACACATACAGTCACACACATCCACACACAGTCACACACATCCACACTTTGTATGAATCACAATAGAAAAGAAATTACCTCTCTGTTGCAAGTTCCACAAACCTACAGTAGTAACAAATGCCATCATACTAAGCATTTTAATATCCATGAGTGAGCAGGTGACCACTACTCTAGTTCTTCACAGAGCCCCTTCTGCTTGTGACTGCCTAGGAGTCCATGCAAAAGACAAAGCAATGCCTACTTGGCTCTTGAAAGCCTTTTCCACTAATTATTGCACACCTACTATGTGCTGAGTGCTTTGGATGTTGTGTTGATCAGTCTTTACACAAACCCTGGAAAGAAAAGGACAGTGTCTACATTTAACAAATAATAACTCTCCAGCTAGGGGTAGAGTTGAGATGTGAACTTAGACCTATGCAAGTCCAAAGTCTGTGCCCTTTTGACAATATATACCGTATTCCTCATTGAGAAGGAATTGTTCTCATGTTTCTAAGGTTTGTTTTGTCCATTCATTCATTCAAAAATATTGAGCACTTCCTTTGTACAAGTCTCTAACAGGCACTTGTTTTAAAAAGGTTGGCATTAAATACATAATTTTTAAAAACTATAAAATTCTCAGTGTTCTGAAGGCATGGCTCGTTAGTCAAGATTCTACAGAAAAACGGTACCAATAATATATGTTCTCATATAAGAACAGTTATACGTTATTATACAAAGAGATTTATTATACAATGCATTTATTATCTACATATGTGTATATATGAAGACATTTATTATAAGAAATTGGTTCATATGATTATGGGAGCTGAGAAGCCTAAAATATGCAGCTGGAAGGCTGGAGACCCAGGAGAGCCAATCATATAATTCCAGTCTGAATTCAAGTTCAAAGTCAAGAGAAGAATGATATTTCAGCTTGAGGACAGTTGGGCAGAGTGGATTCTTCCTTCCTCTGGCTTTTTGTTCCATTCAGGCTTTCAGTGAATTGATAAGGCCCACTCACATTGAAGCAAGAATCGCTTTACATAGTCCATTAGTTGAAATGTTCATATCCAGAAACACTCTCACAAACACATTTAGAATGTTCAACCAAATATGTAGGTACTATGGGACATAGTGAAGTTAATCAATAAAATTAACCATCACAACCCAGAACTGAATTCAGGGCCAGATGGCCATTTATTAAAGTAGATAAAGCAAAGGGGCTCACACTTTGTCAATGACAGAGCTGGAAAGGGAGCTCAATCTTACTGGGCTCCTAGCCCAGTGCCCTTTCTGGGATAAAGGAATTGGTCACCACCTACTTTATACTATGTCTACTTCTGGAGGTGCTGCTCTAACCTATCCCTCAGATTCACCTTCCCCCTTGGTCTGATCTGCAATTGTTCTCTCATCTCTAGGTCTCCAGGAACTCCCTTCCCAGTCTGTCCCTTGAATTGGCTCCTGGGTGGGTCTCATCCAGTTTTTCTGGGGAGATCAGGATAACTAATATCCATCAAGCCCACACAGAACCAAGACCTTTTGATGTGTGAGACCTCCCAGATGTGTAAGAGATTGATTAGGGAACAATGCCTCCACAGGAAGCCACTTTGAAGACATTTCTCTGAAGAACTTTTCCACAGAAACTTTGACACACACTCGGGCTTTCCCATCTCATTCTTTAAACATAAGCTTCTCTGTCATAAGTAAGCTCCTCTGGCCCTGTGGAATGAGGAACCCTCTCAAAACCAACAAGTTCTCTGTTAAGAACAAAACTTCAATTCCAAATTCATGATGAGAAACAGTAGGAATGGAAGGACAATGAGGAAAAAAATAGGAGAACAAATTAAGAAAGAGAAGAGAACCCAGTATTCATCCCTTCCAGAGGATGTAACAACAGGTACCATCTTGGAAGCACAGATCAGGGCTTCACCAGACACAAAACCTACTGATTTCTTGATCTCCTATTTCCCAGCTCCATAGTTGTAAGAAATATATTTATGTTCTATGAGAATTACCAAACCTGGACTATTTTCTTATAGCACAAAAACAAACTAAGATTGGTACCAAATTTTAATAACAAATACCTGAAAATGTGGAAGTGGCTTGGGCAATGGGCAAGGGCTCTCCTCACTCTTTTCCACAAGGGGCCGGCCAGGAAAGGTTCATAGCACCATAAAAAAAAGAGTGTTTAGGGTTATCTGGGATGGACTCAGAAGAAGAGAGCTGTAGATAGCTTAAATCTTAGAGATTCTTTAAGTGGTAATGATCAGAATGTTGGTAAAAATACGGAGAGTAAAGGCAATTCAGGTGAGATCTTAGATGGAAATTAAAAATGTCCTACTGAAAACTGGAGGAAAGGTTGTCCTTTTTGCAAATTGTCAAATAACTTGGCTGAATTGTATATTTGTCCTAAGGTTTTGGGAAAGGCAGAATTTAAGTGTGCTGAACCAGAATTATTTGCTGGGAGGAATATCTAAATGAAATGCTAAGAGTGCTGCACAGCTTCTCTTGGGTGGTCTACAGCAAAATGCTAAAATACAGAATATAGTAATGATAGAATGTATCCTTAAAAGAAGAAAGAAGTTAAAGATCTAGAAAATTGTCAGCCTGGCCAGATTTTAAAGAATAAAAGTATGTTTGGGAGAAACCACCTAGAGTGTAGCCAACAGACCTTGACAAGAATATTAGTGTGGATACATGGAATTGAGATGCTGGTTATCAGAGAAATAGAAGGATGCTCTCAAAGGCAGTTCAGAAATTGTCAAGGCTAGTACTTTCCTCATAGGCCCAAAAGACCAGGGCTCTGAGGGCATGAGAGTTTCAAAGGAGGGTCCCAGATTGTCCATGGGACATCTGGGTTCACTATCCAATGTCCCCTCAAGTTTCTATTCCTTGTATTTTAGCAGTGTCCCCCAGCCACCTCACTGGTGGCTCAGGAGGCTCAGATCTTCCTCAGGCTGCCATTCTAGGAGGCACAAGTGGCTCAGATGCCGGTGGCTTGGCAGAGAGGCATCACAGAGGAGAAATCGTCCATGGCAAAGCAGGCAGGAGACAGCAAAGCAGCAAGCAATAGCAGCCATCCCACCTCTCCCTTTTATCCCATGCAGGCTTTCAGCCTCTTGGGTGATGCCACCCAGAACTATGCTAATTCTAATTAGTAAACTAATTTAGTACCACACAGCCTTAATCCTAGAATCACTCACTCTAGCAGTGATAGCACACCCTTTAGAGTTTTCAGTGATACAAACAGCCCACTGTGGTATGTGTGCCTTATGTTTGCCAACACTGCTCTAATCAAGCCACCTCTGAAAAGCCCCACCTACGAGCATGTGAGGCTCTGGGAGGACATCTAGACACAAGCCATAACAGAGCCTTCGGGAAGTGATGAGGCCAGGAGGTCTCTATGCTCATCAATGGATTCATGCCATATAAAAGGATTTGAAGGGGTAAGTTTTCCCTTTCCATCCCTTTTTGCCATGTAACAACATGGTGTGTTCCCTCAGAAGATTACATCGGAAAAGCACCATCTTGGAAATTAGAGGCCAGGCCCCACCATACACCGAATCTGCCAATGCCTTAATCTTGAACTTCCCAACCTCTGGAACTGTGAGAAATAAACTTATCCTCTTTATAAATTACCCAACTTCAGGTATTTTTTTATAGCAGCATTAACAGACTGGGGGTACTGGATAATGAGTTATACGTATGATAAGTGAGAAGAGGATGTAGCAGTAGGATTAAATCACTTGCTAATTAGATATTGGTCTTCTCAGGGAAAACAAAGTGCTTGGGACATACTTAAGGACAGAGCAATTTTTCTACCCCCAGTGCCTAGCATAGGCAGGAACTATGTAGGATGTAGCAGGGTCATTAAAAATGGTTCAAAGCACTGGGAATGTGACAGAGAATGATAGCTGGTGCAAATGTTCTGGCAGCGAGGACAAGGAATTTGAACTTCACCCCATAAGGAAAATTGGACGATCACTGACAGTTTAACTTGGGGAACCCCATGAGCAAATGTGTACAGCCACCACATGCCCTAGTGTTTAAGGATGCTGGCTTTGGGGTCAGTATGTGTTCTGGTTCCAGCTACTTATCATTGGTGTGACTCTCAGTAAGTTATTTAACCTCTCCGAACCTTTGTTTCTCATAAGCAAAATGAGGATATCAATATTGTACATATCAGTGGCTGGCCTGAAGTCAATAAGGTAAGAACTACTTACAGCCTGTCTCATACATAAGTTTTTAAAAATAATCCCTATGGCTTTCTGTATTCTCTAAGTTGCTAAGGTACAGACACAAACTGGTTGCCTCTCAGTGACTGCACCAGAAGCCAAGCCTCTGACCATGATTCTTTAAGGAGCTCTCCCCTCCCTACAGCTGTACTCAGAATAGGAGCTGATGTTTTCCTATCCAACCCCACCTCCCTAGCCATACTGACTGGTCCGGGGCCTAGACATGTGATCCAAGTCTAACAAACCAGTCTTTTCCCCAGAAAAGTATAACTGATACTGAAGAGATACTTCTCAAGGGTAAAGCTTTGAAGGTGTGAGTGCTGGTGGCCCTGTGGATGTAGAAAAAAAAAATCACCGGGAGCAAATGAGGCTGAAGGCAGAGGTGAAAAGTGGAAAGATGGTCCTGGTGATATCTAAGGACCTATTTCCCATTCCTGAGCTCCAGAGTCCTGCCCTGGTTCCTAGCTTTTTGTGGCCCGATTTCTCATCTTGTCCTTTAAATTCTATGAGCTGTCCTAATAGCCTTCCAATAAATTCTATTTTTTGCTTAAACCATTTCAAGTGTGGTGTCCATGATTTGTTACAAAGCCCCTGACTAATGTAACCAGTGACTGATCTTAGCTTCAGCACATCCCACTAGAGCTTTGTAATTACCCATACTTCTCCAGCTCATACCTAACAAGTATTTTTGTTTCTCTATGATTTGGGGTACATTAAACTCTAAAGACCACATCAGATATAAATATGAAATCAAGGTTCACTGTACATTTAATGGACCACTTTTATTTAAAAGATTAAAATGACATAAAATTAGCTCTGACCCAGGAAATTCAGGATATGCTGTCAGAATCTCTGTCCTCCCTGTTTGATCAGCCCCCTTGGGTGCAGTAAATCTGTGAAGGTTGATAAACATCAAATATTTTTCACTTGTATTTATTACCCATTCTAAAACTGATGTTTCCCATTGGACATTTAATCATGGATTGCTTTGTTTAGCACTTTCCCTGTTTGCAGGAGCACATCAAAAATTGATTCCCTGAAAATACAAGGTAGGGGATGAAGCACAAATTCAACTATGAGCACTTGGGCTTCTCTTCTCCTTTTGCCTTTGTGGTTTGGACACTTCATTCCCTAAAGTGAAAGGTAAGGACTTTAAGACAGAAAACCAATTGGATTGCTGGAATCCAATCAACGAGCATGTCCAAGGGCAAAGGGCCAGTCCGAAGTGGCCCAGCATCCATCTCTCAGCACCACCAGAACACGGCAGCCCACCCAGGTCAGTTTCAAGGAGGCTGGTTCTTTGGTCCCAACCAGCGTAAAGCTGACAGGTGAAAAAGTTTCACCTGGGTGGGGGAAATGCAATTGAATTCAAGTTAAAGGTTATTTGTCTTCCTGGGCCCTACAGTGGGCTCAAGTGACAGCACCACGAGCAGCAATGCTTAGACTCTTGTCTGAGAGTCAATTGCCGAGCACCTGAGTTTGGAAACCCTTCTGATGTGTTAGGCATAAAATGTGTCAAATGTATTGAACAGAAAAGAAAAAAACAGAGGGAACCAAGCCCCTCTGGAGACTTTGTTTGAATCCATAGAAAGGCAGGATTGAAACCTGCAGAGTATTTAGAAAGAAGCTATAAAATCCTTTATTCATATGAAAGGAACTGGAAGTGAGACACAGGAAGTGAGACAGGACAGATAGAGCCACAGCATGAAGAGCAGTGGGGGGCAACAAGAGAAGCTTTGTGATGGGGGTAAAATAAGCTTTTCCTGAAATTGGGCTGAAGCTGTCACTATCACTGGTATTGCGGACAGAGACTTGGGTAAAAGTCCCATCCCTGCAACTCACTGATTGTATAGAATGTCCTCTCCATTCTGCGAACCTCCACACCTGTGAAATGGAACAAACTGCACACACAGGGTTCTCAAGGATGCACATGCTATCATAGATGGGAAGTCCTTTCTAAGCAGCTGAGAGCCACATATGCTAGCTACACTGTGGATTAGTTTTCTTCGTGCCTCAGTGTATACCACATATGGAACAGAGACCCTTGACAGAGAACCCAGTGGCAAAATTTGTCTGAGAACAGCCAAGACTAGAAAAATAAGATCGAGCAAAAGGCAGTCTCTGCTAGAGTGTTAATTATGAAGGGAGGTAGGTCTAAGGAAGACACTGTCGTTATCATGTGTAAGGTCCACAGCCTCACAGGACTGCTGAGCTGAATACACCCAGTGGTTTATTAGTTAATCCTCTGTGAGTGATTTTTCTCATGGTGCTAGGAGATCGTCAGTGGCTAGAGCCAGTCTGAGTTACTGAAAGGTAATAAGAAGGATGGTTGTGTTCTTTGTGCATGACATGACCCATGCCACTGCCTCCCAGTGGAACATGAATGTCAGGCATGATAGGAGGCAGAAGCAGGGTACCTGTCCTCTAACACTGAATCTTAATGCTGGCTGCGCATTAGAATCACATAGGCATCTTAAAACATACTGATAACCTGAGGCCACCTCCAGAGATTACAGCTTATTTGGTCTGGTTGCAGCCTGGATGATGGGATTTTTGAATGCTTGCCCAGTGATTGCATCATGTTGCCAAGTTCAAGTACCACTACCCTAGGGCAGAGATCAGCAAACTTCTTCTGTAAAGGGACAGATAGTAAATATTTGGGGCTTTATGAGACATACAGTATCCATCACCACTCTTCAACTCTGCCATTCTAGCAGGAAAGCAACCATAGATAGTCTATAAACAGATGGGCTCTGTCCCAATAAAACTCTATTTATGAAAGCAAGCGGTAGGTCAGGAGCCATAGGCTCTCAACCCCCATTCTAAATCTGTGTTGTTTATTTACCCCTATTCTAGATCTGTGGTCTGAGGTCAAGCAGAATGTGCAACACCTGGGGAACTTTTTAGAAACGCAGACACTACCCTGCCTCGTGGCACATAGTGGCCTAACTATTGAAGAGGCTTGAGGGGCAGGGGGTCATAAATTCAATCTCGGTTTGGACAATTTAGCAAAACCCTATCTCAAAATAAAAAAGGCTGGGGATGTAGGTGGTACAACCCCGGGTTCAATTCCAAGCAAAGAAGGAAGGGAGGGAGGGAGGGAGGGAGGAAGAGAGGGAGGGAGGGAGAGAGACAGAGAGAGAGAGGCGGCACACACTCAGGCTTCAGGTATTGTCACACTCTCCAGTATGCTTTACAAATCCACCAGCAACACACATCCAAGTGGAGAGTTCCCATGACTGTCAGGGTCTCCTATGTTTGTCACCTCTATCAGCCCGGCTGTCTCCCAGCTGCCATATTTCTGCATCATCCTCTCTTTGATGACTCAGACAGTCTGAGCAGCTGTCTACATTTGATGACAGTGTTTCCAAAGGTCAAGGGAGACACACACTCCAGTCCCTGTTTTTTATAATAGCATATGAGGAGACTGTAGCTAGGCGGCCCTACCAGGTATGAACCCCTGCTCTCAGAAACTATCCGGCTACACCTGTCAGGTATCACGTGGTCCTCAAATATCCCACGCCGCTTCAAGCCTTTGTGTCTGTGGTCCTCAAATATCCCACACCGCTTCAAGCCTTTGTGTCTGTAGTACTCAACAAGGAACATCTGGTGAGCCATTCTGCCCCCACAGGAAATGTATCCAACATTGAAAGCGCTGACACCCATGAGACTCCGGCCCCCACTCTCGTCCAGAGCTCCTGTCCCTTCCACACTAATCCCACGCCCTACGTGCACCTTTGCTCTTACCTTCAGCACCTTGACGGCAATAATGGAAATTCCCCTCTGTCTTCCCACCTGGAGGGAGAACCCCTTCGTGCAGGGCTTGTGCACCACTCCTTTCTGCATCCACATGCCTGGCACCTGGCTTTGACACAATAATGCTTAGCAAACTGGCATTGGCTTTAACAGACCTGAAATGTGTTAACATTTCTTTTGTACCTGGCCTGCTAACCTAATCACCACAGAAACTTTTAATGATGAATACCTAAAAATAGCTGATAATAATGTTGTTCCCTAGAATGAACTTGGGGAAATGTTGCCTCTTAGGCTCTCGTACTGGCTCAGACCACACCTAAGCTTGTTAACACCTCCTGGAGATGGATTTCTGGCTCAACCCCTTGCCCAGTACAAAGGAGGAGGTGGAAAAGGAGGCTGCTAGGGAGGATTTGGTTCCTACTAGCTTGAACCATCTTTCTCAAAAGAGCTGCAGTGTGGTCCCAGGTCTCATCACAGAGAAATTTTACCTGAAAAGTAGGACAGTGTCTTCAGGCAGGAGATTTGCCACCAAGCTCATGGCACAGTCAGAGCCAGAAGCTCTCATTCCCACAGAATGCCGTCCACCCAACAGGGCAAGGCAGACCCTTTCAAAGGAGTTTCATAGGAGGTCGCTTTCTGTCTTCGTAACCATTTTCCCACCTGGGCCCCCTACAACCGTGGGAAAACTCAGGAGCACCTCACACCTGGATCCCAAACCCCAAAGTAGTCACCAACAAAACATCCATCTATTACTACAGTGTTTTTTTATTTCATCCATTACTATGTTGAGTCCAGCCTTCTGTTGGATCAGAGTCTGGTCGAAATGTTTGAGGCTGACTCAATTTGGATGACAACAGCTCAGCCTCGAAAGGTTTTTGGCAACAAGTATGGCACCAACGTCCTTGATCCTGCTCTCCTACCTGGTGTTGTCTCTGGCCAGTGCTCTCGGCAGCCTGACCCTCCCATGTGTGAAGGGCCCACTGGACAGTCCATATGTGTCCAGTGTGAGCTTGAGTGAGGACTTGTGTGCATTTCTGCATGTGTACACAGAGGGGACTCACCATTAGTTGCGCCATCACATCCTAACAGGCAACTCTAGAGAAGAATGAGGAAAGAGCCTGCCAGCACTCTACCTAGCTTTGACACTCTTCTGTGCTTGGCCAAAGCTGAGAGACCCACGAAGACTCATGAAGTGACAGTGAAGAGGACCCTGCCCACCCTGGGCTTTAGTTACCTTGTCTCTGAAAGGAGCACATTATACTTGTTAGCAGTAAAAACTGATGTGAATCTGTACTTGCTGTGGGCACTGTTCTTTACGAATATTTCTTCATTTGACCTTGAAAATAGAGCCATCATGCAGTTGGAAAACTCAGAGTGGCTTAACCTGTGGTCCCCCAAGAAGCACATTCTGAGACAAAAATTAATGTGTGTGTGGTATAGGAAGGAGAGAAGTGCGGCTGTGATACTGGGGAGGATGCACTGCTAAGCCACCTACACATGGTGACTGGACCAATCCAATGAACAAAGTCTGGAAAATTGCAAAACCACCCACTGTAAAATGAGCCCACCTGAGGGACAAAGGAGCAGCAGTATTTATGTCAGAATGGACTGAAGGAAATTGCCACTCATCTTTCACCCTTAGAAATGGCAATTTCATGAGGCTCCACATAATGCTGGTTCCCACAGGTGTTGGTGAGGGACTGAACAGAAAGAGAGGAGAGTGTTAATTCCATGGCACTTGCGCCCTACCATACATGAGCTTTCCAAAGTACTGAGTGGGGAAGACGTCCCCTGAGCACACCCCAAGCCACCAGAGGGAGCATACCGAACAGTAAGGAGATTCTGAGGGAAACTGACAGCATCTGCTGCACTAAGCAGAACCTGGGCTTGAACCCAGGGTGTCTGTCTCCACTGCATCTCATAGATTTAATCAGAATGTCCCCGTTACATTTCTAAGACTTTATCATCTCCCTTAATTACATAGTCCCACGCTGCTAAGTCACTAGAAGTCTTCAACTCCAAAGTACAAAGTTGTAAACAGCAGGGCAAACCAGGCCCATGAGCCAATGGCTCCTCATTTACCTATTTCATGTGCTTTTATCAAGTATACACCTCGTACTTGATTCTGTGTTGGGCTCAGAAGATGCCTGGTGAGTAAAATTACCTGAGAAGATGGATTCTACCAGGACATGTATGATGCAGTGGCTAAGAGCCAGGCTAGGCTAGAGCTGCTGTCAGAGGCCAGAGGAGGGAAGGGAGTGTGGGACCCCTGCAGAAGGACACAAAGCCTGAGCCAGAAACAACAAAGCCAGACTAGTATCTGTGCATCTTCCCAAACAGTCATTTCAAGGGTACCACTAATGTGCTTTGTTAGAACAGGTGATTTACTGAGTTGCTCAAGACCCCAATTCTTTCATTGTTGTCCATGAACTTGTGTTTCAAACTTTTAGGAATGAGTTATGACACAGCACCCTGAAAATCCAATTACCTCAGCAAGACATTTGGCATAAATCAAAGATATTTAGAGCTAGAAGAGGCATTAGAGATCATCTGCACAGTGGAAGTGACTTGGCCAAGGTCACACTGCAGACTATAGTGTCGGCTGAGATAGATTAGCAATCCATAACTTGTGTCTCTACTGGCATGTGTTGGGAGATAGCGCAGTTGCCTTTGCAGCTGATGTCCTTCGTCACTACCACCAGATTAGACTCAAAGAACAGACATAGTCTCTGAGCTCCCCCAACACAGGCTCCAGTATGTGTTCAGTACTAGGAGATAATCAGCACTGCTCTATTGAGAAGTAAATGAGGAAACATCTGAAGACATTAGGCTAGTAAATGATACGTCATCCTCAAAATGCAAAAGGTTATTAATTGTCTTTATTAATCATTATTAAGAGTTATTGTTTGTTCATTGTACCTAGAATGATTGCTAACTTGCCTCTCCTTTTTTCTTAGTACTAGAGATTAAACCCAGGGCCTTCACACTGATTACTTAATATTGTTTACTCAAGAAAATATATTTAAAAATTCAAACACCACAGAGAACATAAAATGAAATGTGAATCTCTCTCTCTCTCTCTCTCTCTCTCTCTCTCTCTGCCTCCTGAGCCCTATCCCTTTCCCCAGAGGTAACCACTGTTAATATAAATTACTTATAGACCCTTCCAGAAAATGCTTTCTGCATAGAACTGGTGTGTAGGGAACAGGGAAAGGGAACATTACTAGAACCGCTGCATTAAGTCATAGTCTCCTGTGAGCCACAACAATGAAAGGTGAATTAATTAATATATAGACAGAAATGAGACTCAGACAAGAAGCTGAGCTTTGGGTTTGATCAATGCTGCTCTGGGCAGCAAAAAAAAAAAAAATACCCCAAGCTTGCCACACCTTTATTTGGTACGTAGGGTGAAACAAATGTAGCAGATGACTCAGAGGGCAGCAGTGATAATCCTCCAACAGTGAGGAACTATGTAGATGAAGATTTTATTCCTCCCAGGATGTCTTCGGCTGGTATAACCTTACCCTGGAGCATCACAGCATCATCAGACCATTGACATCTTAGCTGTGACCAGAGGTGAAAATGGAGTTAAGTCTGAACATGTCGTAGCTGGCCTGAAGGCAGGAAAACTAGACCCTACTCATGATTTAATTGTGAAATGATTTTTCCCCAAAATTATGTGGATTTGCTCCCAACACTGGGGTGGAGGGTGTGGGGGTGTGTTTCTTTTCCATTCTGCATGTTGCTTTATTTTTCCCGTGTAACACTAAAGGTTGGACAGGGTTACACAGCAATAAATATAGGTCCAGGTCGTTCTTCTTTAATGAGGAAACAGTGTGCCTTTAATGGATGAAACAGAAAATCTTTAAGCAGACTCCTGTTGATGATCATTTGTGGTTTTGTTGGGATTTTTTCCTATTCCAACAGAGCTGCTGTGAGGACCTGGTACCTGCACTGAAGAGCATGGAGAACACTTGCAGCTCTTGTTCTTAGACCTGAAATTGCTAGGTCAGACACCATTTTAAAGCCTTAACAATGTGGCTACACTGCCATCCAAAGACAGCTACGCTTGCAGCACACCCTCACACACACACCCTTCTATCACTTGTATCAAAGTGTGTCTCTTTTTCCCACACTCCCTGGAAAATACAAAACTTTTTAATATTTGTAGATTTGAGAAGTGAAAATGAAATCTTATTACTGTTTTGATTTGTATCTCTTTTATTATGACTACTAGTGAGCCTCTTTTCATATGGTGATTGGCAATTTACTGTGCAGTGTTGTTTGTTTTGTTCAAAAGAAGAGTCTGTGTATGTGGGGTGTGTGTGTGTGTGTGTGAGTGTGCGTGCATGTGCGTGCGTGTGCTCGTGCATTAGAAAGAATAGAGAAGCTGAGGGTTCTCTAAGAAACTGCTTATTTACTGCCTTTGCCATTTTTCTACTCTTTCTACTGTATCACTTTGGTTAACCCTCTTATACGTTCAAGAAAGCAGCCTCTAGTGAAACAGTACAAACTTTTGTTCCCTGGCTAATGATTAATCTTATTTTTTTATTGTATTTTTGGCCATGGAATTTTTAAATGTTTAAAATAACCTTCTCACAGATCCCTCCATTCCTGTTCTCGTCACAATTGTGATCTTTTAAAAACAGAAGCGAGGTCATGTTGCTCCCTTAGGTAAGCCCTTCCCCCTCCGTCTCCACTGCTTTCCATCATCCTTAGAATAAATTCCTTAATTTAACCATGGCCTGGAAGGCCCTTCCTGGTCTAGATTCTAGACTCTAGAAGCTGCCTCTCCCTCCAGCTCTATGTCACGCCCCACTTCAAGCCTGGTACTACAGGCAACCAGACCACCTTGTGTGAGCTCTTGAGGCCTTGCTATACCTCCATCTGGAATGTCCTCGCCTCTTGTCTGCTGATAACATTCACGCTCTTCAGGTCATGGTTCAAATGTCATCTCCTTAGAGAGACTCCCATGATCCCCTGTACAACGTGAGCCGCTGTCTCAGCTCCTCTTTCCCCTGGTCCCACATAATCACAGTGTGTAAGAACTTACTTGTTTGTTTCCCTCTGTCTTCTTCCCCCTCCAAAATATAAGCTCCTTCAGGACAAGCCCTCATCTGTCTTCTTCACCACTGTCACCCAGGACCTCATCAGCCCTGAAATATTCTATGGTCACCAGTTATTTATTTAATGTATGAATTACTGTCAAGTCAGAATTCTCATTCCCTCCCTTTACAGCTTTTCATTTTTCTGGGAAACTTCAAAAGGTACTTATTTCTCATTTACAGACATTCACTGAGACTCCTAAAGATTGAGCGCCTCTTCTTTCTGGATACTTTTTATAGGCACAGGGGTCACTATGGTGAACAAGACAGCAGCTCTTCAAGATTCCAAACCCCAATATGGTCGCAAACTATAAACCGGCAATAAATGATTTTAGAGGGTGGCAAGAGCTATGAAAATAAAAAGGACAATCGGAGGAGGGTAGGGGTGACCAGAGGTTTCTGAGGAGGGGACTTGTGAATGAAACAAGGAGGCAGCCATAAGAAGGATGTGCGGGCACAGTGGGGAGCAAGTGCTGTGTCCCTCAGCGGGGAGAAGCCTGGGGAGCCCAGGCCCTGAGGAAGGATGAAGGCAGCCTCTGAGGAGAGAGCAAAGCCTGCAGGAGGGGAATCACGCCACAGAAGTGGCAGTGACTTCGTGCTGTCTATGTACGAGGGCCCCCTTCTGACGGAAAGAGCCGCCGCTGCAGCTGCAGGGCTCCCAGCCAGGGGGCGGCGCTCTTGGTTTCAGACCAAGATCTTGGTTCTTGGATCCCTTCAAAGTTATTTCAAGGAAAGAAACGGGAATTTAACCTTGTCATCTTTTTTTCATGAAAGGACTGGTCATTTACCCCACTTATTAAATCATCCGTCCCTCATTCTCCAGGATCAGATTTTGAGATCCCTCTTTTAACATGAACTAAATTTTAATATCTCCCATTTTTAGTTGGTTTTTTGTTTTTTAACAGAACTGTCCTGTCTTTGCACGTTTATTTTTTCCCAGGTGACTTTCAAATCCTTTTGTCAATTTTCAAAAGTGAAATCCTCTGAATATTTTAATTGGGATTCGCTGGATTTATAGATAAATTTAATGGATCAATTAATTAAAGGGAAATTGAATCTTTACAATATGGTGTTCTACTAAAAAGTATTGCCTGTATTTACTTATTCCCATAGTGGGTTTTGGCTTTTTATACACCATTTTAACAGCCACTGGCTTATTAAAGTAGCTGACATAATTTCCTTATTAAAAGCTCATTGTTAGAATTTGGAAAACAGAAGCATAAAATGGGAATGGAAATGCAGAAGCAACTAACTATCCTATAAAATTGTAACACAGAGAGAGATCCACTGCGAATGGGTTTGAATGATTCTTTCCACTTTTCAGTGCACAGGGCACATACAGGCACATGTGTGGGACATTGTCGTGTGGCATATTTAGTTTTCATTGTTTTATCCTGTGGTAGTATATATTA
>NW_022900944.1:30321133-30358106 GCF_012274545.1 Fukomys damarensis
ATATAATATATTATATATATAATATATACTATATATAATATATAGTATATATAAAGCATAACTATAATGGCTATCCAACATTGTATCACATAAATATATTGTAATTTATTCAACTATTTTTCACCCATTAAGCATTTCAGGGTTTCCTTGATAATGTTTTATTCTTATAAGGGATATTGCAGCAAACATCCTTGTAAGAAGTATTTGTCCTCCTGATTGTTTCCTATAGTTTCTTTGCCTTGTCCTAGAGGTCTGTATCCTTTGCTAGTCCTCCCCAGTGGGCAACCCCACTGGGTGTACAGAGGATTTTAACTCTTTGTCTGCCAGATTTGTGGTGATATAACCTATTTTTTATTTATCTTTAAATCACATAGAATCTACTGAATGGGGAAGGGTTGATTCTTTTTTTAACATTTTTGAGAATTTAGTGAGAGGAAATGATCTAACTTAATTTTCCTTCCAAAAATTAGTTTCACAGTATACTTATATTTATAGTTTCCATCTGAAGTCTTCTTACTCTATACTGTTTTAGTATACATGGGACTAGGTCCATAGAGTCTTACCCCAGTGCCAAGTCATTTAATTGCTAATTTCATATTGCAAATCACTAATCTGAATCCAGAATATAAAGATGCTCCAACTGAACCACAAGGAGCCCATACATGGTGGCTGTTGTCTGTAGAGCGATTAATTTCACCGGCTATATGGACATGGAAGAGCCGGAGAAAATACCCGAATCCCCAATTCTTGCTTCCCGGAAACAAAGCAGCTCAGTGAAAACTACAATTCCCAAAATGCACTGCCTCTGAACTCTGTTGGCTTTTATTCCACCCTAAAGCTCCAGTCAGCACCCAGGTGATGTACTGGGATGGTGGTCAGAAGAGAAAGTGCATAGGCTGTGCTGTAAGGATGTCAAAGGCACAACCACTGTTTACTGGGATGAATGACCCAATCCTAGGCCAGACAGGACCCTACCCTCTGGTCCAGAAAGCCTGGAAAGAGAGACCTCAGACCTCCTTTACTCTCTCTGGCTGATACATTCACTCAGGTTAGAGTGGTGAAGCACGCTTTGGCCTCCAACAGCAATCTCCATCCTGCCCTTTATAGAAACTGGCCCTAGATACCTGTAGTCCTGGGTGGCCCCTGTCAGTTCCTGACAGTAGTGCAGCTTTGCTCGCTGCTCTTCAGAAATATTTCTGAAGGACCTTGGAAAATACTGTTTGTCAGATGTCACATGTAAATAGAAGTCACCAATTACTTGGTTCATATATAGATAATAAATATAAAATGCTTTGATATTATTTTATAAAAAGTGGGTCCAGTTATCTTTGTGGATGGGTTGATTGCTCCTACTTGGTGTTGAGAAGCTGAGGAAGAAAGAAGAGGGAAAATGGCATAAGGAGTGCGGGAGCGGGACAGGTTTCTAAGACATGGGCTCCAACCTGCCCTGTGGCCTCTTCCCCAGGTCTTTTGGGGCTGCTATGGAGGACCTGCTGAGTGTAAGAAGCTGGCAGTGTTGCTCCTACTTTCCGCAATTCCTTGGTCTCCTCTTCACTCCCTCAGGGACATCACAGGGATGGAGGAGGCCTTTCAAGTCTGTCCTGAGTCCTCCAGCTATGAGCACCTCTGTCTCAAGCTGACTGTGATAGGATCCCCTCTCCCCACAACATTCCTGCCACCTAGTTATTCAAAGACTGAATCACTAGCCTAGGTACTTACGTGAAGGTATTTTGCAGGTGCAACTAAAGTCCCAAGTCAACTGACCTTAAAAAGCAGAGGCTATCCACCGGAACCTGATGTAATCAAGTAGACAGAAGCAGCGTTCTCCCTGCTTTGTGATAGAAGAAGGCTCACAGAAATCGGAAGCCAAAGGAGAATTGATGTGTTCTTCTCACCTATCTTAAGATGAAGGGGACCATGTGAGAAGGGATGCAGATGGCCTGAAGTTGCTCAGAGAGCCCCCAGGTAACAGCCACCTGGGAAATGACAGTGATGCTCCACCTAGCAGGAAGGAAATTCTACCAATACCCCAGATGAGCTTAGGAACAGGTTCTTCCAGGCTCAGAGGCAACCTAGCCTTAAAGGTCCAGCTACAAAGTGCCAGGCTCCTGACCTATAAAGCCATGAGCTAAAATGTGAGTGCTGCTTAGATGGGCACTGTGACGCATACCTATAATCCCAGCACTCCTGAAGGCTGAGGCAGATGGATTGCAGTTCATGCCTAGCCAAGGCAAATTAGTGATTTAGGGGTTCAGCAGGCTTTTGTCTCGAAATAAAAGAGGCTAGGGATATAGCTGGGTGCAGAAACGCTGGGTTCAATCTCCTGTACCACAGGGGAGAGGAGAAGGGTTGCTTTTAGCTGCTAAATTTGTGGTCATTTGTTTTACAGCTACAGAAATCAGACGTGCCATCCAGTGACCACAAAACATGGCTCCTTAACCAGAGTCCTCGCCGTCTAAGACAGGCACCCTACGCTGTCTGCATCTTTGCAGCAAATTCCCTGTCAAAAAACAAAAGTTACCCAGTGCGCCTCATGACAAGAAAACCAATAGCTCCCTGCCTGGCTCTGCACCACCTGAGCTGATGCGAAAGGGGCAGATCCGTATCGCAGTGTCCCTGGTGGCAGGGACAGCAGTGCAGCAAGCATGAACCATGAACACATCAAGGGATGCCACGGGACAGCATCTCTAAACCCCCACTTTGATTTTTCCAGGCATCTGGGGGAGGAAGAAGGCAGCAGTGGCTGTGTTCTGAATCCAAAGCCATCTATTTCTCCGCCTTCAAAAGGCAAAATCATCTGAGCCCTCCCAAGCGGAAGAAAAGAGAAGATGGGAGGTAACTCGCCGCTCAGTCGCAAAGCAGCCACAAAGAGAAGGGTGGGGACCAGGGGGCTGGGGCAGCCGGCAGTGCTGATCCACCACCAGAATGTTAAAATGTTCTCCCCATAGACCTGGCAATCACCAGCACTCCACACCCGACAATTTGAGATTTAGACATATTCAGGTTTTCTAAGCCTCAAATTAGCCCTTGTAAGAGCCTATCGTCTTTCCCCTCAATTGACTTTAATCAAGTGCCTCAGAAGCTGGGAAATATTTTAAGTTAATCAGGCCCTTAATGCAGGCGCCTGGGGAACACCGCAGAGCCGCAGAGCCATTGGCTCCTCCTGCCTGCTACGCTGGATCTGTCTGTTCCCCTCTTCTCCCTTCCCCTCACAGTGTTTGTGAAGTGCTTGCAAACTTGTCTTGTCAATGAAAGGGAGGCTGAGAGAAAAAAATGAGACTGTGAACAGGACACGTTATAGCAAAATCATAAAATGGTTTTCCTAACAGTGATAGGCCAATGCTGCGTCCTGCAACAGCCTTTATAATAAAAAATTTTCCTACCAAAAATTATTCAATAAGTGCCCAGCATGCACTGAATGCTTAGCTTAGCTCCTGCCTGACAAGAACTCACAGCACAGTGACCTCATTTTTGAATCCCGACAGAGAGCCAAGGTCTACAAGATGACAAAACTTGAATACCAATAATGATAATATTTATTGAGCACTTACTATGTACTGCTTTGCATATGCAAATTCATTTGCTTTTCATAACAGTTCTTTAGGATACATCCCATTAATATTAATTCCATTTTTTAGGTGAAGACTTGCAGATGAAAGAAGCTAAGTAATTCACCCCCACTGAGCTCTTTCTGACTCATGCTCTTCTGTTCAGAAATTCCAAGCTGGATGTTGTCCACATCCCCAATCTGCTTAGGTAGATACCGCAATCACAGGAAATTGGGGGAAAGGCTGTAGGGCTCTGGAGGGCTAGCCAAGGTCAAACTCACCTCTGTGTCTTAGGTCAGGTGGCCCAAAAGTAGACCTTAAATGAGAATTTGTGTGCAAGAGATTTATCAAAGAAGGAGAATAAATGGGTTTGTAAGGGAAGGAAGGGAAAGAGGCAAAAAAGAATCCAAGTAAGGTGTGCTTTTGAGGCAGGTTCCTGCATCAGCCTGATCCTTGAGGGACTCTGGAGCAGAAATCACCCCAGAGTTTTTCTGCCTCTGGGAAGGACGTGGCAGCACCACTCTTGGCCTGAAACAAAGCTCCCTATAACAGTTCAGAGCTGCCTGACGCAGAGCCGCCTCTTGGCCCTGCATACCAAGCGTGGAGACCTGCAGGGCAGCTTGGTTACTACCCAGAGGACAGAGCTGCTGAAGTTTGCAGGAAGGGCCCCCGTGAAAGGGGAAGCAGGTGAAACAGAAGGGTCTGCACCTGCTGGAGCACGCTAATCTAGCTCCATTGTTTTAGTTCTTTAATTAAGTGTCTCTGCTCACACGCTCAGCTCACCTTCCTGAGAAACTCGGCTATATCGAGCAGATACGTAAAAGCTGGCAATTAAATTGTCTTATCAAATTTTGCAGCTTATTAAGTTGTTCAATTGCATGGGAAATGATTAGTGCCTGTAAATAGAGAGAGAAAGTATCAGCCCAGGAGGCTGCAAATTGGCACAGGGGACCCAAAGTCAGTCCCCTACAAGGGTGGGGGGCACAGGCAGTGCCCTTCTAGTCCTCTGAGAGCCCAGTAGGCATTGTCTCCAGCATCCAGTTAGTAATGAAGTAGAGATTAACTGACTTCCCTCTTAAGAGACCCCGGACTTAGAGACAGGAGACAGACAGATCCCCTCTAAAACCCTACCATTTGCCAGCTGGCTCGGGAAGCTTCTGGGAATCCCGGAGTCTCCGTCTGTCTTTATCACTTGGCCAAGACCTGGGCAGAGGCCAGCCTGCTTGCCAGTAGGGCTTGCTCACTGCCTTTCAGGAGTGGCTGGGTTCTCAAAAAGGATCCTCCTCGGTAGCTCCATCTGCGATGCGTACTCTTGATTGTCGACTCGATTGTCTTGAGTGCCTAAGGAGATGAGAAAAGCAAACTTTTGGTGTGGGTCATGGGGGTGCAGTGGGAGAGGGACTTTATCTGGCCCCCGGCCCCTCCCTCTCTGCTCTTCCCCTGCTCTGACACAGGTTGAGCAGCTTTTCTTTGCCATGCATTTCCACCATGATGCTTCTGCCTTGGAGCCAGCCCACCACAGACCAACAGCTCCAAAACCACAGCCAAAATGCACTTGGCCTCCTTTAGATTGGGTTCATCCAGTATTTTTGTCCCAGGAACAGAAAGCTGACCAACGCAGCATCTAAGGACCTCCTCCACTTGAGACCAGTAAGCAGTCTGCTTTACAGGTCAAACCCTGAGCAGGACCCCTCCCTTCCTGCTGCACCGCCCACAATGAGCAAATTCTGGGTTCTGAGGCCCTGAAGCAGGGCCTGTGCCTCAGAGGCTGAAGCCCTGTCATAGTGGAAACATTCCTGTGGTTGCTGTGGAATTGTTCTTTCCATTTCAAATATTAAAGGAGAAAGCTTAATGTGTCTCCTTTTCCTGGAATGTCTCATTTAGATTAGCTGTTTGTGTATTGCTACTCTAGCTTCCCTCTCAAAAAATAAAAATTAAAAAAAAAAACCTTCACAGTACCACTATGTGAATAAAACATCCATGTACTGACCTTTGGCATGGACTTTGACTTCTATCGTTTCTTTGTTAAGGATAGGATTTGTTCCCTGTGGTAACTGAAAACACCATTATGGGCCTTCTCTGGGTCCCCTAAGCATATAGAGGAGAGACTGAACCCCCCGTGGTGCTGTATGATTGGGATGGGCACAGGAAAGTGGGGAAACAGCCTTTGAAAAGATCCTTTTTCTGTCTTGGATCAAAACATCTGTGTTAGATCAAACCAGAAGCAGCAGAGTTTCAATGAGGTCCTGCCCAGATCCAGCCAGGCAAAGACAGGCAGGGACAGGGACTTGACATGGTCTCATGGCCCAGGCAGGAGCAAATGGGAAGGCTTGCAGTCAGCCTCTAGCCAACCTGAGTCCATGTCCCTTGAAGCAGCACCCATCTCATCACTGAATGGATCCTGTGTCAGTCCTAAGAACAGCTGTACCATCACACAGATTTGTATAAATTCCTTCATCACTTTAGGTTATCGCCACTTTCACCACACCTGCTCCGTGCCCCCTGAGAGGTGGGCAGGGGAGCTCACACTGCCCCAGTTTAGTCTCACAGGAAAGTGCATGCTCAGAAATTCTACCATTGCCTAATTCATCCTTCGAATATGGAACAAACCTCGATGGACTTAAATGACTTGCTCCAAATTACAAAAAACAAACCTCTAGCTAGTCCCAAAGTAGAATTCAAGGTTTCTAACTCTGAATACACTCTTTCACAACATTTCAGAATACTTTGAGGAAAGATTCAGATAAGCTCACAGGCTATAAAACACCCACCTAGTATGTCTGAGCTGGAAACCAGGAATCCTTACACATCTCAGACGTGTTACGGTGGTGGCACCATGGGGACCAAAGATTAAGAAAATTAAGTTTTCTTCTAAACATAGCAAAATTTGCAATGTGAACGCTTTCTAAATTTTTATGGATTGATCATGTATATGATACAAAATAACTTAGCTAAGTTAGTTACACTAATGAATTTGATTCAGCACGTAATATCCAGGCTAGTGTGGCTTGGTCACCAAAGAGAAATAAACTCTGAACTCTGAGGAGATTTTTTAGCTATAGAATAGCCCAAAAGAAGGGGAGAGATCCTACCAAATAAAAACATTCTCCAAGTGTCACAAGAACCCTAACATTGTATCAAACAGAGGTGTTCTCCTCAGCCATTCCAAGATAACAAGCCAGAACACTGTGAGAGTTTGTGGGTAAAGCAGATAGAATTAGACAGACAGAGAAGATGGAAGCAAGAAACAATTAAAAGAAGGAGCAGAAGTAGGAGGTAGGACACAGAAGAGCCTTGCCAAAATCAGCATGGTGCAGTTCCTTTCGGACAACTACAGGAAAACCACCCTAGATCTGAGGACAAACAGGAGGTGAGAGGCTGCTCAGTGTGTCTGAATCTGTTTCCTGTTGCTATAACAAAGTACTAGACAGCGTGTAATTTATAAAGAATAAAAGTGTATTTATCTCCCCATCCTGGAATCTTGGAAGTCCACGAGCATGGCACACGCAGCTGGTAAGTTCCTTCTTGCAGGCTGAGGGTGGCACACAACAGGATAGAGCAAAGGTGCTCACCTGGCCTCTCTTTTACAAAGCTTCTAACATATAGTGGGGTCCCACCCTCTTGACCTCATCTCATCCTAATCACCTCACAAAACACCAAATTAACCTGAATTTGGGTGTTTAGATTCTAACACATGAACTTTAGGAGGACACTTAAACCATAGCAGTGTGTGTCCTTAGAATCTGCTAGACATGGGTCCCACATCCCCACATCTGCTGTCCCTGAGATTCTATGCAAGTTGTCTCCCCTAACTGAGCCTTAGCTTCTTCACCCTCTCTATGTGAGGTGCCCCACAACTCATGGTGTCAGCAGACTCCCTTAGAAAACGCCCATCTCAGGTCCTGGGGCATAGCAGGCATCCTTGATCCTCCTGAAGCCCTACTCCACTGAGTGGCTGGGGATGAGTCTGAGCTAGCTGAAGTTTTCTCTACTTTGCCATTGGTGGCAGATATATTCAGACTTCAGCCTCAGGCAGATGCCCTCCCCTCCCACATCTTCAAACCGGAATCAGCAGTCACTCTGCGACTCCGGGGCTGTCCCATGAACTCAGGACAGAACTTTTCACAAAGCAATGGCTTAATCCAAAAATGACAGAATGACTTTCAAGAAACTCAACATCTGTGCAATTACTGTCCAGACACACCTTTGTCAGATAACTTATGCTCTCGAGCCTGCTTAAAGACAGCAGAACTGAGGCTCAGCTGGCCCAAGGACACACATATTATGGGTAACAGAACTGAGATTCACAGTTCACATGGCCATACTGTGAATCCATTGGAGGAAAGCTCATTGTTCTCTCTGGTGGCAAAATTCCTCATTTGTCTTTCTTAGCTCCTGAAGAGGAAATGAGGCAGATGACTGCCTTGTTCTCCCAGCTCCCACAGCCCCTCACCCCCAACCAACCTGGTGGTTTTGTTTCCTGCAGCCTTGCAGACTAGAGCCTAAGATGGGCCTGCCAAACCACTCACATACATTGTCCCTGGGGGCCATCACCCTGGATCAGGCAGGAGAGAGGCTAGCACTCTCCTCTCCACCTCACTCATCAGCACCTCTCTGGATACAGCTCTCATCCCTTCCCCCTCCCTGGAAGGCAGAGGCAAGACAGGGAGCCATGCTCTCACCAGGCTGTCACATACAGTCAAATCACTGTATCTTTGGGAAAAACCTCTCTTATCTGCACCCAAAACATGTCCTTCCCACTCCAGAACTTGGTCAAGGACTGAGGAGTCTGAGAAATGCCATAGAATTCAGTTATTGGATGACCAGAGCCATAATAGATGTTGTGGAAGAAGAGGACCCACTCAGCACACATTTAAGGAGAACCCTGTGGCTAGATTCATGGATACAAGTTGTGATGAGACACATCTCCCTTGGGGAATAGGAGTGGGTGAATCTTTAGAGATCAATTAGTCCCACCTATTCACATAAGTGTGAGGCAAACTGAGATCCAAGATGTTCATATGACTCAAGCCAATACCAGACTCCCCTGAGACTTTTCAAGGTGCAGAAAAGGGTCAAGGGTACAGAGCTGGGACTTTTGGCTAGGATGGGACTAGAAGAAAGTCAGTGGATGACAAGGGCACAGGGAATCAGGAAGCTTCACTTACAGGGCCTGAGGAATGAGAGAAGGGGCCTGGGAGTGAGGAGGGACAAATAGAGAGCAATTTTTTCTTCCAGTCTTTGGTTACCCCAGGGCCTTTCAAGAAACCCCTTCTGGCTCATAAAGCAGATGCAGTTGGGTTTCTATCATGTGCCACTACAGAATGAGTAACAATGAGACTTTGCTGTGTGCATAACCCTGATCTCTACTTCTGTTTTGTGGCTCAGTGCATCTATTCAGTTCCTTCTTTCTGATCACTGGCAGGGGATTCTGTTTGCTTCTCCAATGCCTAATCTCTAGCAGGGTCTCCATTGCTGCTGGGTGGAGCCCCTCTGTTCAGTGTCTTCATAGCCTTTGGTGAGTTGAGCTTGAAAAGGGTGCTTACGTACAGAGACTATGCCTAGGTTCCAGCCAGAGGGGGAGGATGGACTGTGATGGGTTGAAGGAGAAACCAAATGCCATCTACACAGAGGGATGGGTGATTTATTTTGAAAGATAAAAAAGGAAAAGACACTAAGAGCCAGGAGACTAGACTCAGGTTCCTCCAGCATGCTCAGAGAAGTCATATGCTAGTTGGGGGTCTCTGCCTGACTTCCACTCCCACATTCTCTACATTCTATTAATTCACGGACTCTGCCTACCCAGATCCATAGGGCTGCCTGGTCCTCCCTTGGGTGACTTCCTTGCCCACTTAAATCTGCCACCAGGATTCCCACTTCCCACCACCTCATCTCTAGGCCTTTATTACTAAGGAGACCCAGGGTGCCACCCCTGAGCCTGCCATTGAGCCAGAGCTCAAGACCAGCAGTGCTCCACCCTGCACCATCCCTGTTAGGACTGCAGGTAAAATAAGGGATGTGGGGCATCTTTCCTCTCACATCTGGCCAGACTGATGAGATGGTGGGTGCTGGCACCATGGGCTGCAGTGGGCAAAGAAGCCTTGGTGGACAAACAGCTCATTTAAGAGGCAACAGGGTTTGAGCAAACTACTTACCAATGTGGCTTCCACCTCAGGCTGATGTTGGCAGAAGCCATGGCCTTGGCCACAAGAAGCTGGGAACATCTGCCAGTTCGGTTCTCCTTAAAAGGAGAGTGCATCCCCAGACAGAAACTGGTGAGCCAGCTGTCAGGGAGCAGAACCAGCCAGCAGCTCCCAGAGGCAGGACATGGCTCTGGGTCCAGAAGCTTGGAATTTCAGATCACACATCACTAACCATTCTCTCTGCACATTCCTGAAAGTTCTGATGCATAAACTTTCCCCTTTATCTTTCCTAGGGCAGATGCCAGGAGCTGCTGATGTTTCCACTTAAGCAAGGATGTTAGTGAATGTTAGCAGCGCTGAGGGCTCCTGGTGAGATAAGAAATGGATCGGCCCATTGCCAGGAAGGGATGGCAGGAGCTCCAAGTGAAGGAGGCACAAAGGTAAATGATGTCTGTTATTGCTGCATCAAGTTAGGTTTGCAAAGCACCAGGTTACGCCTAAGAGACCAGGTGTCTCTGCCAGAGTACAGAACTCAGATGTTCATTTCCTTCCTGTATGGCCACGTATGAGTTATTCAGCCTTTCTGAACATGAGTTTGCTTAGCAGATAACTGGCAGTGAAAATAGTGCCTACTTTCTGGGAATGTTTCTGGGACTGAATAGATGGACCACACAAGGGTATGGGGTGCATGGCCAGCACTCAGTCCAACTTGGATGGGTTACCACTTTATCAGAAACTTCTGTGCAATGTGGTTATATTGAAAACAGGAGAAGCCTCGGTGGACAGGTTCTGAGATTTCCAAATCGGAAATGGAGAACCTACCTAATCCCACCCTACCTGTGGAATAAGTTGCTGACTCCCATTGCAGAAAAAGAATTCTTAGGACACATCAGTAAGAGGTATAAAGGTATTTGTTACTTCGAAATTTAAAAGGACATGCTCAAGGAAATAGAGTGCTGGCCTTCAAGAGAAAAGGGCATGCTACAACTTGGAGCTGGAATATTTATTTGTTTTTGGAGCTAGAAATCTATAGAATCTGTGAATCTGTAAAAGTTTCACTCTGATCGTGGTATACAGGAAAAGGATGTCCCACCCACAGAAAGATAACGGCCCATTTTACAGGTAGAAAACATGAGTCTTGGCATTTTTTAAAAGATCTAAGATGTCTTGCCTAAAAACATTCTTTGAACTCTCAATCTATTCCTTTATCTTAAGCTCAGATTTCTGCCATTTATCGATGAAGCTAATTGAGGCAGGAGAATTACAAATTGGAGCCAAACATGTGCAGCTTAGTGACTCAGTGAGACCCTGTCTTGAAATTTTGAAAGGGCTTGGGATGTAGCTCAGTGCAAAAGCCTTGAGTGCAATCTTCAGAACTGCCAAAAAAAAAAAAAAGAAAGGGGAAGGGACTGAGCTTTCTGCAGATTGAGACCAAGCATGGGGAATTAAGACTAAAGCAATGCAACTCACGCATTTGACACATGTCAGCAACAAACATCAGAGCATGGTGTAATTATTCATTTTATTTCAAGAGATACTTCTTTACCACATAGCAGCCATTGCTTTCAATTTTGCAAAGCCAAAATTGAGGTCACAGAGAGCTAGGGCATCTGTTTTATGGACTATGATCTTTGGAAATGAATTTAAAAGAAGTGGAATAAGGTTTTTAGATATGAATAGCCAGGAAGGAATGGAACCCTGCTGGAAGGTTGCCTAGGAGTCAGGAGGCCCATTGAGCTCAGCTGTTGTCTCTCCTGGCCAAAGTGTAAGGCCAGCCTTTTACCTTCACCCTGGCACTAGTCCTTGGGGACCGTAAGAGTTCACCTTCAAGAGTATATAGCATCCCAGGGTTTGGAAAGAGAGGGGCGGAGGTGGCTTATAAATAGTAAGAAACCTTCAGGAAGAAAGTTAGAGCCAATGCCTGCCCTCCAGCCCAAAGGCCTTGTTTCAGAATTAGAAAGTGTTACAGCAAATCGTTCAAGAGCCTCTGATATGAATGGCAGGAAAATATATTCACAGGACCATAGGAGCTGACCATGAGGAAATCTCCCTTACTACCACCCTTTAGCATATGATTTCCTTGAAAATATCTTTCATTCTTAGTAAGAGTTCTGGAAAGAAAGTTTTTTAAAACTATTTTTTTGGGGGGTCTAACAATAAAAACAAATAATATCTACCTTTTCTAAAAAGGAATATATTGCAAAGAAACAGAATCACTTACAGAATCACTTAAGGTGAAACCAAACATGTTTTGTGCCTTGGGAAGGACAGGAATAGGCCACTCATGGGAAGGTCCACACGTGGTTTATCCTTCTTTGGCCCTGGCTGACTGGTGGTTTGCCCATCTCCCCATTACCCAGCTGTGGGCAAAATCACCAACAGCTCCTCCCAACCACATCAAATAAAGAGGAGATAATAATTCAATTCCCCTACAGGGGAAAATCACACTTACATTTTGACAATTTATCATTCATGTGTCCTTTGCACATAAGAACAGTACTCCAACATAGCTCTTCGTCAAAATCCCAAATGGCAGGAGAAAGCAGATATTCTATTGAAACAGCAGCAGAGAGAGATGGGGGAGATTTTCCTACATTTTTTTTTTGTCTCATTCCATCTTAATACATACTCCGGATTGCATGGTGATTAATTTGGCACTAAAGGCTGCTGTTAATCAGTTGCATGTCAGCAATCATTTCGAGTGACATTTAAATTATAAAGCATGGTGAGATTATCTGCACTTTTGCAAATTATCTCTTTATATAAGTGAACCTCAACATACACTCTGGGGGTATCAGCACCCTGTTTACACTCACTGTGATTCTGGGGATTATGACAAGGGTTGGCTTGAGCTGATGAATTCAGATGCACTGGATTTTATAAGGCCTTTGAGTTCAAGTCATTGTCAGAGACCTGGGATTTCCTGAGCCAGTTTCCTGAGCGCTTTCTCAAGTGCGCAGCTGGAACCTTGTCACCTTGGTCCACCTTGCCTGGACCTGGAATGTGTTTGTCCTGCCCCAAAAGAGGGTGACCTCCAACCTGCCCCAGTCCTCATTAAACAGGGATAGCAAGAGCCTGTATGGGCAGGCAAGAAGGGAAATTAACCACCTCCAGTCCTCAGTGGTCCTAACAGCTGCTCTTGGCTTTTCTGGCACCTGATTATAGAGACAAAAAGCGAAACAAAACAAAAACAACTACTTAGAAAATATTGGGGAAAAAGGTAGGAAACTGAAATTATCTGCAGTCCCACAGCCCAGAAATAATCATTAGCATTCTCAGATACTTGCCTTGGGCTTCTCCTCTACATGTATGTGCGCAGGTGTGTTCATTCATGTTGTTTACTATACTTTTCATGAAAAAGAGGAATAAATAAATGCACTGAATTTATGTGCACATATAGGGACATAATATATGCATACTTTTGTACCTTCCATTTTTCACTTAACACAGTATTGTGCTTAACACATTTAACACGGTATTCTTCATGCATGGTGGCACACGCCTATAATCTCCACACTCTGGTGGCTGAGGCAGGAGGATTGCCATAAGTTCAAGGCTAGCCTGAGCTACATAGTGAGTTCAAGGCCAGCTTGAAATACATAGCAAGATCTTATCTCAAAAAACCAATACTAATAACAGTAATAACTTTACTACTGTGCACTTTTGTATTTGTGTGAGGTGTGGGTATTGAACATCCTGAGCTATATCCCCTTTTCTTCTCAAAATAAAGTTCCCTGGGCTATGCTCAAACTTTCAGTCCTCTTGCCTCAGCCTCCCAGACTGCTAAGATTACAGGCCTATACCTCCATGCTTCCCTAATAACATATGCTTTGATTGTAAGACTGAAACAGGGTCCTGGTAGAAACATTTTGCAACATACAGTACAGTATTTTGCCTTCATTATCCTTCAAGAGACCAATAGCACTGCTTATTTTTCTGTTGATCTATCCACTTTACATTTTCTTATTCATAGTTTCAATTTTACATATGTATGTATACACGTTTGTGTATTTTTACATATACATATTTATACAATTTTTTTGTCCTCCTCCCTCACTTATGGTGAGGTTTTCTTTAACAGACTTTGATATTTTACAGCAGTTTTAGGTTTGCAGCAAAATTAAGTAAAAGGTCCAGAGATTTTCCATATACCCCATATGGTGACACAATTGTCATAATTTCTCGTGACCAAAATGTTGTTTTTAAAACCTCATCCTGTTGACAAATTAATATTGCACTATACAGCAATACCACATCTTGCCTTACTGATATCCAGTTTAGGGAACTGACGTCATTTCTGAAAGTTAATCTAATCCATGGTGCTGAAAAGAGCATCTTTCCACGTAAAACTTTACGTCTGTCTCTAATGTTTCCTGAAATCATGGGGAAATTAATTAAAACTGTGGCTCAGTTTCGTTCAGCTTAAAAAGCTGTCACTGCCTTAGCCTCAGGATCTATGAGCTCTAAGAGTCTTATTAAATAAGGGGAGTGGTTTCTGCTTCAATAGAATGTTTCCCAGGACTAGGTACTCACTGTTCCCTGGAGTTGGGTCCTTCCACATTTGGGCATAACAAACATTCTAATATTCTTTCTTACATCAAAACAGAATCTGCCTCTACATCATGGCTATCAAGACAAACACAGCACTAGCTAATTCCTTTTCCGTGGTTTTCTTAAACAGTTTCAAACCTTTCTCTACTCCCTCCCCCAGGAAAGTTAATTCTAGTTACTTGCATTACCTGCTGAGGCCAGGATGTTTGGTCTCACCCCATCATGGATCTTTTTCTTCGGAATCCTCTGATTACCTTCATCCCTCTTCAAGAGCAGCCTTGCAGTGCAGACCTCACTCTTCAGCTCACAAGCATTTAGGATGAGGGCTCTTGATCTTTCTATAACTGACATGGTATAGACGTGCCACAGCCACTCCCCAGGAAGTTATCCCATTGAGGCTAAGCTCAGCCACCAACTTTGTGTAAAAAAAAAAAAAACTCCTGGTTCTTGCCTCTTAGGTTCCATCTTCATTGCCTGTGTGACTAGGAGCATGTGTCTGAACCTGTTTGGGACACCAGACCAATACAAAGAATAAAGATAACAATGCATGTGCAAAATTCATACAAGAGCCAGAAATGGCTTTGCACTTGACATCGAGTACATCATCTAGACTGTCGGATGATGAATTCTCAAGGTCAGGGCAATATGGAGGAAACCTGCAGCTCAGCGGCCACTTCGAGGTCCAACAGAGACTTCCTAGCTCTGGGTGAAACACCCCACAGTTTCCAAAATGCTCACAAGTGACTACCCAGTGTGGGAAGGTGTGATAAAGAGATGACCAACAAGGGCTGGTGCCCTGGGACCTATATATCTGTTGTATTCCTGTTGGGGAAATTGGCACAAGGTCAAGTCAGCCCAGTAAATGGTTTTAGGCCTGGCTGGTCCCAGATTACCCACTCAGCTCTGCTCCCAAGAAGTCACATACACAGCCTTTTCAGAAAGAGGCTTCCAGGCCTAGGTTCTCAAGATCTGGGATTAGCAACTCTGGAAATTAAACAAATGAAAGTTTCAAAACAAAATGCTAAAAAATTGATTTTTGTTTTAGCATTCCAGTGTAATTTTTTTTTTTGCATACCTCTGTGATTCGGTCAGAAATGAACTTATTTGTAAAGTTTGATTAAAATGTAATTGGAAAGAAGGCATGAAAGAGTGGTGAAGAATATTCTGGGGCCTCTGATAATGAGCCTGAGGGTTTCTATCAGTTGCAGCTCCCATCCAGCCTTGGATGACAGCAGCTGTGAAAGAGAGCTTTGACAGACAGCTGAGAGACTGGAGCTCCCTGCACTCTGGACAGTCATCAGGACCACAGCTCAGGTGACATCAGGAACAAGCCCTGTCAGGAGGGAAGACAGCTGCTTCAACTTCATTAACTCCAAGCCTCTGGATGGAGCTCATGAGATGTCAGTGAACAAAGGTGTTGAGGTATCTTTTGAACATTGCTCCAGCATTGATTCTCATTTTTCCTCCCTGCTGTTTTTGCAGTTACTGCTGCTTCTGAGATGCCCATTTCATTATTGTTTGTGCTTCGCCAGGGCAACCAGAGTCCAGGAGATGATGTGCATTGCATATTTCAACACTCCCCCCACATGCCTTGGTTCTGACCAGAGGCCCCGCCCTCCCAGCTCATTGGGCAAACCAATGGAGACCCATTTCAAAGGTGCTGAAGCCAAGAACCAGGCGACCATGCATCCCCCAGGAGCTCTTCTGCCCATAGCCTTAGCCTCTTGAATCCTTGCCCTGCTCTCCATCCCTTAGGTCCTTGGATAGTCCAGCTCATGTCATCTCTCCCCAAGATATGGCCACCCCTGTGTACCACAAGATGCGCTAATCGTGTCACAAGCAAGGCTCCATTTCATCCTTCTAGCAGCCACATGCTCCCCACTCCAAAAATGCATAAACTGAGGCTGAGCTGTAGATGTGTGCATCTACTGCTCACTTGCTCCACGATCCTGAGCAGTTTGCTTCCCTCTCTGAGCCACAGTTTTCCCACGTGTAAAATGGGGAGTGTGAACTCAGTTGTCTTTAAGAGCCTCTGTAGTTCCAATGTTTTATACTTTGCAGTTTCTCTCTGTTAAAAATACACCACTAGTGGGATGTTTTCAGTTTGATGCGTGGAGCTGGGAAACTTCAAGAATATTGATCAAATGCACTACAGCTTAGGAGAGTCAGGGCCAGCAGAAGTTGGCTAAAGAGGCAGAGAGAAGCAAGGTCACAGGAGAGTAGAGGACATTAGAATGACCTGCCTCCATCAAGGGGACCCATGTAGAAAGCTCAGCTCACTTTTCTGTCCCAGAATGGAGATCAGAGCCATCTCAGAAAGTTTCCAAGAGGTCACCATCAACTAAATTGACAAAATAACTTTGGAGGTCTGCATGCCTGACTAGAGCACGGGCTTAGGAATGAAAAAGACCCAGATTGCAGAGGACCCTGCCGCTTTCAACACCATCTCCTTCAATGTCCTGAGTCTCAGTCTTCTTGTCAGTACAATGGGGGTAAAAGTAAACCCACCTTGGAGGACGGCAGTGAGAATGAAAATAAATAATGTTTGCAAAGTGTTTAGCAAGTGCTGGTACCAGTAGCTACCTGCAGTTATTATTGCTGTCATTACTGTTAGTATTATGACTCTGAGCCAACAAGACTTGTTGTTGGTGTGTTTGTTTTTACCTTCACTGAAACGTGCATGCTGAGGCTGGAATCCCTCCATCAAGGGGGAGGTTGGAAGTTGCCCCCACTTCCCCCTACCTTGCAAAGCTTTTGGGGGGATGGATCCTGATGGCCAAACTCAGGACCTTGTGCTTGCAAAGCAGGTGACAGCACCACTGAGCTAAATCCCCGGGCTTCTCCCAAAGCCTTTTGATAGCATCAACCCCAACAGTACAACAGAACACTCTTCTACAGTACAGGAAGACCAGACTCAGTAGCCAAAGCCAGACCCACTGTGAGTCTCAGTTCACTTCACTCACTCATACAATTTGCTCTTTTCTTGAAATTTGTCTTGAAAGTTTCTCACTCTCCTGTGCCAGGTCCTAGAGGTGACCTACGGCTTTATCCTTTTTCTTTTTTAATGGTGCTGTGGATTAAACACAGGACCCCTGCACTGAGCTATATCCCCCCAGCCCTTTTGATTTTTCATTGAGAAACACTGTCTTGATAAGTCAGTAAGTTGCCCAGGCTGACCTCAAAATTGTGTGATCCTCCTGCCCCAGCCTCCCAGAGTTCTGGAATTATAGACATTATCACCGGGCCTGGCTATGTCCTCACCCCCTTGAAAGGCTCAACATGGAAATGAAGTAAACCACCTCTGAAAAGCATGGAAAACTCGACTACATGTGGCCAGAACACAAACATGTCCTAAGCTCATGGATACAGAGACGCTAGGAGAGCAGCCTGGGGGACCAAGGATGCTGCTTAGTTCAGATGACAGGCAGGACCCGTGTAGGTCTAGGGCAGCACACAGGCAGAGACGGAGAATCTTTGATGAGCTCAGAAGAGCAATCACTCCTGGAAAGCAGAAGAAAGCAGCAAAGTGAATTTACACATTACAAATTACGCTCCAAACTCATCTCCTTAATTCTGACATATTGAAAATCAAATCTTCTTTTCCAGTTTATCCTAGAGCCTTCAGATAACAGCTTTTTTCTCGAGAGTACAAATGAAGATGAAAACTTGCTGCATTTTCTCCTACGAAAGCCCATATACTCCATACAACTTGGGAACCCCACAGTTCATATTCTTTTAAATATCTTTAGAAAATAAAGTTCATTGTGTTGGCAGGTGATGACAGAAACTTGACAGGTGAGTAAAAGCTATTTTTGCCTGGGCATTCCTATTAATGTACCTGTATATCTAAGTTCTTGAAAAAGCTTCTCTCCTCTGGCCTTTAAAAAACAATTTTTATACTGGAGAAGTAGCAAAATGCTGCAGACTTTATTTTATTTGAAGCCAGTTTGTTTACTGAGCAAAGATCTGAGTTTGGGGATCCATGGATACGGTGAAAAGAAAAGCTCTTGGATTTTTCACTTTTAAAGTCTTCATTAAGAACTCAACATTTGTCACCAGGCTGGCCGTCCTCAGTCACAGCTACCGTCTTATCTCCACATACATCCTCACCTTTGAGCTGCAAGTCACACTCTTCCACGAGTACAAAGGCTCCCCTCTTCCAGACACTGGACCAGAACCCACCCGCTTGATCTGCCCTCAAGAAGTGCCCCTCTGGGACAGGGATTTAGCCTGCCTTGCCAGCACAAGGTCCCAAGTTCAACCCCTGGAACCAATAAATAAATAAATAAATAGTAGGGCCGGGGATTTAGCTCAGTGGTTCTTAGCCTGCCTTGCCAGCACAAGGTCCTGAGTTCGATCCCCAGTACCAGAAAAACAAAACAACAAAGTGCCCCTCACTCTGCCACAGAGCTGTAGCATTTAATTCCCATCCCATAGGATCTGATATATCTTAGACTATCTGATATTATTGAGTATTGTTACAAAGTATATCTGTCCTGCTGGACAATGGTGCTTTCTGGAGCTAGAAATCATTCTCATTGCCTCTGCCCTTGCTATAATTTACCCAATGACTTCCGTTTTTAAATGAGTGAAGTGAAAAGGAAATTTGTCATAGACCAACCCATATGACATCATGGACTCCCTGAACATTATGAATTGTCAACGAGTTTGGCTATGAAGTGTTTGACAAACTGTCCTTGATGACTCTTTGACAGCCAGTCATGTTGGAAACTCAGCAGCAGATGGGTGTGGTTGGCACCATATGGCTTTAAGTGGAGGTTCGATGTTTATGTATTTTTACAAACTATGCCTTTATATTTATGCAAAAAGAAGGGAAAGAATTCAAAATTAAGTTGTGCATTTGGAGAGCTGTGTTGATGCTTTTCAACAGGAAACTAGTTTAGATTGTAGAGAGGGCTCTGCAGAGAGAGCCAGGAGTTGAGTTAGTCCCATCTCTGCCACCACCTGGAATTGGATCCGACAGTGGATTCCTCTCTCAAGGTCTCTGTTTTCTCAAATGTCAAGTGAGGAAGTTGGACTATGAAATATTTGATGTCTGCTCTAGGTCCAGTACCCCAGGCACTGGAGAACACCAAGTCAAAGGCATTTGTAGGTGCTGGTATCTGTCTTCTGAGATCATCAGAAATGAAAAAGCTTTGGGTGTCCTTGCCCCAGAATGACCTCTGTTGGTGGCCATAAGCCGGGCCAGAATGACTGTGTTCTGTGTTTTCTAGATTCATTTGGCTATGTAAAGATTTAAACTATTGTTGCAATAGCAAAAACACTGTTCTCCAAAGTCTGGGTTTTGGGGAACTAGATCGGATTCTCTTTGCCTTACAGAAATATGTCCAGGCTCAGCTGTCTTCTTAATCCCATGGGGATTCATATATCTTTGCTCTTAGGGATAGATCCATCCAACTGCCTCATTTTATGGCTGGAGATAGTACAATCCAGAGAGGGGATGTGATGTCTCCACAACCATAAGGGGGCAGAGCTTGAATAAAGGGCCTATTCTCTTGGTTCTGTGATCACCTTCTTTCACACACGCTGTGCTGTGGGATTTAGTGGGGGCAACTAGAGAAGTATGGCTTGGGCTAGGTGAAGGTCCTGAGTCTACCTTGAGGCAAAGGATGGATACCTGGAGCCATGTGCATCACAAACCCCCCATCTCTCCTGGGATCATAAGGCTGAGTTGTAGGGACCTAGGAGAATATCTTGGCCTGCATGCTCCATCCTTTCAGAAGTGTATGATGAGCCAGGGACAGGAAAATCTGCCAAGAACAAGATAAATTTCTCTAAAGGTCATCTTGACTCAATGGAGGTAACTTACACTTTACTTTTCTATATTTAAACAAACATATATCAAGAAGAATGGTAGAGAATCCCCATGAATGATGAATGAAGTTGTCTACTGTCTGCTTCCCTGGGTGCTCTGAGAGCAGAGAACTGTTCTTCTCTACCCCAAAAAGATACTAGTTTTTATGAGCTGAACATTTGTATCCAACATGCATATTTTGAACTCTTAACTCCTGATGTGATAGTATTTGGAGGTGGAAACTTTGGCAGGTGATTAGAATTGGATGAAACCATGGGGATGGGCCTCATGATGGGGTTAGTGCCCTTACAAAAAGTGGAGACACAGACACCCCTCTGCTGTTTGCCACACAAGGATATCAAGATCTCCACACTAGGATCAGACGCTGCCACCATCTTGATCTTAGACTTATTGGCCTCCAGAAATGTGAAGAATACATACTACTTAAGCCATCCAACCTATAGCATTTTTGTTATAGCATTGTGGTCTCACTGAAACAATAGTCGTGCACAAATTTATTTTATAAACGAAGATATTGAACCAAGAGAGAGCAAGTGACATTTTCATAGCCCCAAAGACCCACAATATTCCAGCAGACCATGATCACCCTCTTCATCTTGCTGTCCCATGCTCATTCTCTACCTCACAGGTGCATCAAGAGAAGTTGAGAGCCACTCCACGTATCTCCCAATGCCCTGGGATGTTCAGTCAGGAGGACTTGAAAGAATTCCTGTTTTTAAAAAACTGAAAACGAAAAGTGCCGTCATTTTCTTTAAATACATTCTTTTGAATAAAACATCTATTCTTGATGCCAGCAGCAGGCTTCGAAACATGTTCAAGATGACATGATTGATAACAAGAAGGCTTTTTCAAGATGTTTCTAATTTCATCTTCCTGGTTAAAGAATGCGAACTCTCTAACATGATGTATGGCCTAATAAGAAGGTGTGCTTGAGCAGAAGTTATTTATTTATGCTTCCATTTTTGACAGATGAATATTAACTACTTGGAAAATTGTAAAGCCAATTAGTAAAAGCTGAATAATGTCCAGATGAGAATGTGGTCATAGAGAGATAAGTTAACTCATATCTAAGCAACAGAGGTCAGTAAGCCTTGGCCAGGCCAGAGCATGGAGGCCTCTCTTCCTCTCAGAAGTCCTAGGGTTTCACTTGATCAAGTCCAATTCCAGAGCAGATTCAGAAATCCCCAAAGAACAGTGATACTTGAAGATGAATCCCTTACATGTGGGACCTGCCAGTCCTATTGGCTGTTTTCCTTCCTCCCAGCTGACCTCCTGCACAAAAGAACAGAAAGAAGCTGAGCTCAGAAGAAGGACCCCTTATTCGTCATATTTCCCTTCAGTGAGATACAATATCTGTGGGCTGGGGCTTTAGCTCAGTGGTGCCGCCGCCCACCTCACAAGTGCAAGATCCTGAGTTTGATCTCTGGTACCAAAACAAACAAAAAAAATATATCCAGAGATGCAATATCTGATACTCACAATTTAAAGAAAGGTTTATTGCAGCTCACAGTTTCAGGAAATTCAGTCCATGGTACACTGGCTCCAACACAGAAACCCCATGGCAGAAGGTTATGGCAGAGAAAAACTGCTTAATTTATGATGACCAGGAAACAGAGCAAGTGAACAATGACAGAGACAAATGGGTGAGGGGAGATATATAGTACCCAAGATCGTACATCCATGACCCACCCAGGCACACTCAGGAGTGTGTTTCACTAATCTGCTAAGCATTTCTTAATCCAATGAAGGTTACATGTCAAGGTTAACAGCCCTATATAGACTCTCTTCTTTACTACTTCTGGAGGAAAGTCTGGTATATGGAAATGAGGGTAACAAACCCTTCCTCCAGCCCCACATCCCTGCGTCTTTTCAGTCTTGTCTTAATCTTCAGGCTGAAGTTGTCCTCAGGAGCTGAATGAAGTCACAAACAAAAGCCCATTTGGAAGCAAGTCATAATTCAAAAGTATTTATTGAGTACCTGCTATGTGCCAGGCAGACTAAGTCTCTACTTTCACAGGGCTTCCAGCCCAGAGGGCGATGCAATAAGACCTCACTGGGGTCTTAAAGGAAGCTCAAATCCTGAAACTGCTGGATCCATCCTCCGTGAATAAGCCTATTACTGAAGCTGAGAAAGGGAAGTTGAGGGACTGACAGCAGCTTCCAAAATTAACAAGAGGTTAATTTATCCAACACATGCTGCAAATGTTGTGTTATACTTCTAGAAGCAAAGAACAAACAACTTGAGATTTCACTTGGAGGCTGTAAATTATTCTTTCCCCTAGCACTCTGGGCACCAATCTGTCACCTTGCATTTTTTAGCCCACTGATAATTTTTAATAATTTCTTGACAACTGCTTGCTTCATATCAAATAACGCTACTACTGTGCAATTCAAGCAAACAGTGAGTGGCCTTGAAGGTGTGGAAGAAAAACTTACCATCATTCTACTCCCCCACCTTGTGTATTTAAGATCAGATCTACTTAAAAACTGACCTGTAAAGTTTTTTCCAGTGCAAATAACTTTTAAAAGAAAAGACCCCTTGCCAGCAAAAACCATGAATTTTAATTGAAACCTTAACATTTTAGCATTTTGTCTATCCCCTGGATCCCCTTACATTTTCTGTGGGTCTCAACAAAGCATGTGAATGAGTTTTGAATGAAGATTCCCCTGCCTACTTTTTGAAGATTACCAAGAAGAAACAAATCAGATCTAGGGTTGTAAAACTCTAGCATGTCTGAGCTGGGAGGCATCTTGGGGATATTCACATCCTAATACTTCATGTTTGCATTATCCAGAGGAGGAGACAACCCTGGTCCACACAAGAGTCACGTCAAGGTAGGACAGAAACCCTATTCTCAAGACCACTAGATGGTTTCCTCTGAACCACAGACACCCCAGACATGGGCTTATTCATCTCCTGGGCACAATTATCATCCTGGGATTGGATACTGTAAGCTGAAAGACCTCAAGGAACCCTTTTGGAATTCAGCTCCATATGTGTAACAAACCATATGATTCACTCCAGAGAAGATTCCCACATATGAGATCATTTATCACATTCTCTTAGCCCCTTTGGACTTAGATCTCTCATAGTTTTGATAATCCGTTCTCCCAGAATTAAGTATACAGAATTTCGATGTCTCCCTAATGCACAAGGATAGAGTTTTCAAAGTTACAAACTATTATTCATGACCAAATTAATTAGCCTGTAACAAAATGTAAGAGATGCAGGAGGCCCAAGCACTCAGTTTCAGCCCAAGGAATCCACTGTTAAGTTTAACACAAATATTGTTCTTCATTACTCAGCAGCACCATCTTTGAGACGGATTTCATTGTAATATGATTTGGATGAACCTGCAGAATATTAAAACTATAAACCATTCAGAAGCACACATGCTGTAGGCATGGGAGCTAAGTTAAGCACTCTGAGAAGTTATTATTGCACTCCAAATTTAGTGTCACAATGTCTAACTGCAACTCATAATGTTAACTATCAGAGTGTTTAGGCATCTTTTATTCCTTGTCGAGAAAATAAAGCTGTCTTCTGTCGTGTTGGACAGTCTGAATATATATCTTACAGCAAAGACAACAAAAATGTGTAATTTTATATGCTCCTGTACCCATCATTTTGGTATGAAAGGAGTGCAGACTCAAATTAATACACTTGCTCTGAACATCGGTTTTGAAAACTACAGCTGAGCGGCAAATGAAGGACATTACAGGATGCATGCCATTCTTTTTTTCAGTGACAAGGAGAGAAAAAGAGTAGATATTTATCATTCTAAGTCACTTCCTGAGGTCTGAAGAATTCTCTCCTTCATCATTGTAATTTGGGAAGTAGCTCCATAAACATAAAATTATCAGTTAGTGGGAAATGGGACATCTTTTTATTCATACTGGAATTTGCAAAGAAATACGCCACCTGGAATCTTCTCTAAGACAGCACTGCTCAAGAATCTTCCAAAATCCCCAAGTTCGCAATACCATGTGGGTATTTTGGGTTTGGATTTTCATGGTGCCTGTACAACCCCGGACCCTACAGGGAGCCAGGATAGTGGTCAACCTATTCTGCCACCAAGGTGCCCTGTGACTTTAGACAAGCCCACAGCCACACCCTCGTATGTGAGCCTCCATCTCCTCCCATGCATGACAGAGTGGGTGGTCCAACTGGGTGGTCCCCAAGAAACCTCCCTGCTGTCATGGAGGGATCTACCACAGAGTCAAAGACAGGGAGAGCAAATCCCAAGCCACCCCAAACACAGCCCAGAGAAACAAGACAGAATACATTATCAAAAGATTCCTATTGTCTAAAGACTGACCAAAGCAGCCTGCAAAACATATATTCCACATAGCCTCCACACCCACAAAATATATAGCTCAAAATCCCAAACCACCAGAAAGTGAACCAAGACTGCAGCGCTTAAACAGACACAGTGGCAGAGGCAGCAGCAAATCTTTCGGCGGGGGGGGCATTTTAATCAGAAAACACATCTCCCAGGACAGTAAAGATGACTAAAAAGGGGTCAGGGGCTCTGGAATCTTCTCTAAGACAGCAGTGCTCAAGAATCTTCTAAAATTCTTGTCAGCTGCTTGGGGAAAGAGGCTTCTGAACCGGAGTGGAAGGATCTGTGTGTATTTGCATCTACAGTAACCCCTCATGGCAATCCAGGAAAGCCGAAGTCTAGAAATGAAGCCACTCGTCCCAAGACAGAAAGCTCCAAAGTACCTGGGATGGGACTGAAAATCAGGACTGTTGAAACCCAAACCCTGAATACATGCACACTCCTCCACCTCTCGAACCTTCCCTACCCAGCAGAACTCCTTGCTAAATCCAGGCCTCTCTCCTGTCAATCACTGCCCCCTCTGCTGACACATCCATGAGCCCTTTCTACAGGGAGGGCCTTCCAGCTTTTAGACCAGCTCACATTCCTCCCGTTCACTCGCCCCATCCCACGCAGGCCTGGGAACTTTCCTCCACATTTCTATGACTCTGACGGCTTGCTTGCCTCTTTCCCTGTCTCTCTTGGGTGATCGTGTAATAGCAATGACTTTGGCCCCCCTGGCCCCCTCTGTCCAACACCACATTAACTCCAAGCGGGTTCCAACTGGTGGGTTGTATAAGAGAAACCAGCTCACATGGTTTGCACTCTTACGGCCATCCAGCTGTCTTCCCACCTTCCGGAAGGGAAAAGCCACCCTGGCCACCACAACCTGTCCAGACACCCTGGAAGTCCCAGGCCAGAAAGGGGAAAGCCCTCCTCACAGAGCCAGAAAGCATGTGATTGTAACTAATCAGGTCATACTTGAAGTGAAGACCATTTGATTTTATTTTTAAAAGAAAAATACTCAAGTAAGAAATAATTCAGAAGCTCATAGGGACATCTGGGCTCAGACATCACAAAAGTCAGTGATATTTAAAAGATAGGAATACTTTCCAGATTCTCAAGGGACAACTGAGGCTTGCTGGTATCTAACTGTTTGCACCGCCTTCCCCTGGAGATTTAAATGCTCACGCCTGCCTCCCTGTGAATCTCTGCTGCCACTAAACTGAAGATAATCCTTTGGCACTCGGCTGCAGAGCCAGATGGTGAGCATCTCTGAAGCAGGATGTATTCCACTGCCTCCTTGGATCAGGAATGCAAGGGGCTGGCTCTCGTCCATGGAGAATCCACCAATGAGTGGAAGTAGCACACCCTCCCCTTCCAAGGAACGTGTGTAGACCATCCAAGACAATCCAAGTCTGTCCAAATGTCTCCAATCAAGTCATCCTGTGGAAACCTCAGGGAGCTCTGACAGGGAAATGGACACAATCAGGGGCCACCCCCAAATGGACACCAGTGACCAACCGTTAACATGTTATTTTTTGTAACTGACCTTCTTATACACTCTGCCCCTTCATTTGTTGCCCTTAGTATGTGGTAAGGGGCAGGAAACCGTCCCATAAGGAGCATTAGGAGCCTGAATTGCACAACGGTCTCCACAGACAGATGTCCTGCTTCCTAACCTGACTCTCCCTGTGGGATCTGAAGCCCTACCAGTGCCACATCCTTCTCTTCTATCTTACCCAATCCAGAGCCTGCAGCTAAACAGGAACTCAGTAAATGTTTGTTTAACTGAGCTCAACTTAATTTTATCCCTGCAGTGAAACAAAGAACATCAGAATTGGTGGCAATGCATTTGAGGGGGTCACAGGATAAGGCATTCTGATCAGGGAACATTCTGGGTGCCCCATTTATGGCCTAGCGCAGGCACTTGCCAATCTCATGAACAGACACAACTAAACTGGCTCAACCCAGAACCATGAACCGCATACCCTAATGACCATACAGTGGCCAAGCAGCAGGAGCAGGTTTTTGAACCCGATATCTGATCTCCAGTCAATCTCTATCACCTCCCACAGGAGGTTTCACCTTCACCCTACCCCTCAACTCTACTCTAATATTTATGTAAATTTTACAGACTCCTGAAATGTGAAGCTTCCCCCTCACTTAAAATCCAAAAAGGCAAGGCCAATTCGCCCTCTCATTGCTAGTGTGTGAGGGTACTAGGTTGCAACAGACTTGACAGCACTGGGCATTACTGAGCAACTGAATTTTGCTAAAAGGTTAGGGGAAATTTAGTATTGTTTTAATGGTCAGAGTTCTTTCATGAAAAGACTTTCATGGTGGGGAGCAGGAAGAGGAGAAGTTTGGAGTGGGGATGATAAGTTCCAGGCAGGATCTAGGAGGACACTCTACCCCTGTGGCTTCTGGGCAGGAAAAGTAGCTAGAAAGTCCCTTTCCTCCTCTGCAGAGCTAAACTCTCCATGGAAAGGTAAAATGCTGATCCAGGAAAGTCCCCTTGCATCTGGCTTCTCGATCTCCTGATATTAGATGCAGCAGCATTGGCTCACCCAGGTAAAGGTCCTCATCAGAGTGGTGTGGAAGAGATCACACCTAGAAGGATAATTGGTTCCAGGGGATGCTCATTACCACCAAAGCCTGCATCTGCTATACTGTGGCTTCCAGCTCTTGATTACCAAAAGCCAAAGCCAAGTTCAGGTCCCCAAGGGCAGGGCTCAAGGGTGGCACTTTGGTCTCCCCACCAGCAATCATCCTGAGACTTACTGCATTATTGGTCCTCCATCAACACTCCCTTGAATGACCTGGCTACTGACAAGTGTTAACAACTAATATTCACAGAGGGTGGCCAGGCCTCTGAAATGGGCCTTCCTCTCCAAAGGGCGATGGGGGTCCTGTTAGGGAGAGAGGGTAGCTCAGAAGTCTAAGGGGGTACTTCCATCTAGGGGCTGTCCACTGAATCATCATGTGGCAGGAAAGACCGGAAGTAGGACAGAGGCAGGAGAAGATTTGGATAAACACAGACAAGAGGAGAGCCCAAACCACTGACTGCTTGAAATCACACCATGAAAATTACCAAATGCTATAACTCAGAATGGTTTGTTTATGTCTCACTATGTGGTTCAGGGTGATCTTAAATTCACCATGTAGCCTGGGCTGGCTTCAAACTTGTAGCAGTCTTCCTGCCTTAGCTTGCCAAGTGCTAGGATTGCAAGTGTGCACCACACCCAGCTAAAACTTTGATTTTTCAACCAACTTATCAGCACACCACTGTTCTGAGATGGACACTGTTATTATACAGAGCTACCAAAGGGTTTAAGCCGGAGGATGACAGAGTCAGATTTGCACTTTTAACGGGAACAATGAGGCCAGTATGGGAAGCAGAGACACAGCATGGCGTCTCCAGCTGTCACACAGGCAAGGGCTGGAGGGAGCCAAGTTTGAAGAGTGATGTGGAAATGGGCAAAAGGAGCAGATTCCTGCTAAGAGGTGGCACTGATGACTTGGGGGTGGGTAAGATGTGGGGTGCTGGGGAAGGAGATGAAATGATGAAAGCCTTTCTCAACATGGGTGACTCTCTAGCTTTCTTCACCTCCTCTCCCACCCTCCCTGAGAGAGAAAGAAAATACCTGCTACTATTTTTAGAAAACTCCTTTGGTGTAGACTTTGCAGAGCAGGAAGATATCAGTACCCCTAGTCTAAAGGGGAGCTATTCCTCTGCTCACTCTTTTCTGCCACCTCGTTTGCTATGGTTTAAATGTGTCCCTCAAAAGCTCATATGTGGGCAACTTCACCTCCCAGTTCACTTGTTGATGGTGTTTGGAGGTGGGGTTTTGGGGACATAACTAGGGTTAGGTGAGGTTAGGGACAGGTGGCCCATATGAAATTAGGGGCTTTAGAAGAAGATGAAGAGAACCGAGTGGGGAGCCCCTTGGCACCTACCACGTGATATCTTTGACCATGGGATGACCCAAGCAGGAGGCCCTCACCAGTTGCTGGCACCTGGATCTTGGTCTGCCCAACCTCCAGCACTGTCAGAAATAAATTGTATTTCTTTATAAATCAGTCACCTAATCTGTGGTATTCTGTTAAATCAACAGAATACAAATTGAAAACATCTTCCTTCTTCTCCTGCCTCCTACTCCCTTTTCTCTGTATCACTGTAAGCAGGCACCGTAAATCTGAGCCATAAATATTCATATGGGCCAGCCAGCAGCAGGCAGCTGCCTCAGCACTGCTGGTCCAGTCACTGCCACCAGTACCTCTGCTTGGAACTCTGAGCCCCACAGGCACAGATGCTCAGAGCTCATGGTTAGTGCCTGACCCTGGATCTTCACCAGATAACTCCTCAGCTGCTCCTCTCCCTGTGCTGTCTGCCCTAGGCATAAAATATGGGGAAGTTTAGGGAAAAGAAATGGGCTGGCTGTGCAGAGCACTGGACCCAGAATCAGACTGACCTGGAGAGGGGCAAAGGATTGACTCTGTGTGGCCCCTCAGAACCTCCGTGTCCTCATCCAGAAGGTGGAGCTGCACTCCCTGTTGCAGAGTGGAGGGAGGGTCCACACACAGCCTCCTCCCAGAACCCTCCTCTTCTGTGTAGCTGCTGAAGAAGGAAGAAGGTGGATTCTGGAGACACACCTGGGGTCTTGTCTTGGATTTCTCCTGCTGGCCTTGTGCTGTGTACCTCAAGCACCTATTTACCTATTCTCCACCTTTATAGTTTTTGTCCTGGGCTAGGCAACAGCCTCCGTGCCTCAGTGATCCTATCTTTGAGGCTGTCTACTCATTGCAGAATTCAGGTGAGACCTTGTCTCTCATAAACGCACTTTCAGAAGCCTCATACCTCACAGATACAAAATATTAAAAGTATCTTTAGTTAAGTCCTTGAAGTGAGAGGGGAAGAGTCTATAAAACACAGGAGACACTATTTGCTGCTGTTTCAACCCAGATGCTTGCAGACTCCCCAGGCTGCTGTGCTCCTGATGTTGGGTCCCAAACACCGATCTGTTAGCTCCCTACTGTGTGCCAGGCATGGTGCCAGCCTCTGATTGCAGGAGACATCCATGAATGCAGGGTCCTCACATAGGGCCACACACACTATGTCCTCATTGGCCATGGGGTGGGGGTCAGAGGACAGTCCCTCAGGCCCTAAAGGACAGAGGAGGGAAATCAGAGAAAGCTAGAGAGATGCCAGAGCTGTCAGGGCACAAACTGGAAGCCCAAGGCCCAGGAGAAGCAGCAGCATAGCAACCTGGCTTCAGACTCTGAGATAAGAAGGTGGGTGTGAGTGAATACTGGGGAGATGATGTGGAGAAACCACTAATGGAAGAGAAAGAGGAATGAAAGTATTAATAAATGGGTCTCTGCATGAGCTCCTGAAGCACAATCCCTCATGGGCCCCCGGGAAACTAAAGAGCACACCTCAGAAGTGTGCCAGCAAGGCCCCTGGAAGCTGGCTATTTATTTTCTAGTTCCTGTCCCTCATCAGTTTAGGATCTCCCATAGCTATCCTATGCCACCAGTAGGTACAGCATCTTCCAGGGGTCAAAGCAATTGCTTAGGCAGAGAAACATGGGTTCTCTCACATCTGAAGCCATTTGAGAGGCCAGAATTGCCTGTCAAGCCTGTAGCTGCCTCAGAATAGACCAAGAGAATCTAGGTGGGGCATTGACAGCAGCTGGGCAGTGAATGGGCCGTGCACTATGTACCCTAGGATGAAAGGAGGAATGTGGACAGAGTGCAAAAGGCTTTGTATAATGCATCAAAGAACTTAGACTCTACCTTGAAGTAAATGGGAGCCATGGAGGAATTCAAGGGAGGGAATATGACATGGCCAGATTTGTGATTTACACAGACCACTCCGGCTGTCTTCTGGAAAATACATTGCAGCCTGTAAGACTGGAGCCTTGAGTTCAGCTGAGGAGGAAGTGCTGGAAGAATTGAAACCAGGCAAATGCAACACTTCCTTACCAGCCCTTGCCCTATCTGAATGTGAGTGGAGCCTTCTCAAGACCCTCCCTCCTGGCTTGAGTGTCTCTGATGTTTTTCATAGTCAGAGGTTGTCTCCACAACCTTGGGCTCATGCTGGGTTCATCAAGAAACAAGTCTCTTGCTCCCAACCCATTGTGATGACATTTGTGCAGCCAGGTTCTGCCTCGGTTTCCCTGCCCAGATTCTAGTTCCTTAGTAGTAGAAGAGCCCATCTCTGAGCCTCAGCCCCTTATCTGCTCTCCAAGGAGCTAGGTCCTTCCAGGATGAGGAATGACCTCTTCCTCATCCGTGTCCCTACCCCAGGACCTGCTATATCCCCATTTCTTGCAGACAGGAGCATGCTGAGGTCTGAATTTCAGGAGAAGAGCCAGGCATTTCTCCTGTACTGTCTTCCCTAACAGATCTTCAAAGGGAAGTGGCCCTATTACACAAGAGGATCTGAGATGCAGAAAGGAGAGGTAGCCACTCCAAGGGCCACAGATATGGATAAGGGCCTAGCTCAACCCCAGGTACCGCTCCGATCCCAACCAGAAGTGCGGTAATAAGACCCCACTTCTGTGGAGCATGGGCTGCCAAGAGCATGTGGCTTTTCTTTTGGTCTCCAGCATATTGATCTGAGGCCCTGTCATGTTTCAGGGGTTGTTTTACTTCAGGGAGTTGGGATCCCATTTCAGTCCTCTTTCACATAAGGCCACAGAGCATGTTGAGCAGACAGCCAGAATGGGGGTAGGAGGGGCCTGGCAAGCCGTACAACAGGGGGCTGACCTGATGGAGGACAGGATGAAGAAAGGAGTCCCCCTGGTGCACCCAGGACCCCAGCCTTGACAGTCAGATCAGGGCCTCTGCACCTACCCAGCCTCCAGCCTCGTCTGCTGCAGAAGAGCATAAGCCATGTCCTTCACCCATGTCCCAAGTGCCTCCCTTTGCTCTAGAAAGCCACCTTGTCATGCCTTTTCTTTCTTACCATAAAAGTCCTGCCTTTATTCTTATTCTTTAATACTGTTACAGCAGGACTGGGGGAGGTGGATTTTGGCCTCAGGCTACATCTGCCCTTCATTTAAAACAGCCAGACTCCCATAAGCCTGGAAAACAAGTCTCCAGCTCCTCTTTTATAGTCTTTGTTAGATCCAAACCCCGAGTTATTTTTGCCAACAGATTGTATCAGTCTGGAGCCCATTTGTCTCCAGAAAGGGATCCTCTTGCTTAAAAAGCAGAATTTCCCTGCCGTACCTCAACCACCCCAACTCCAACCCACACTGGGCTTGCGGGAGCAGCAGGATGCACACACATGCCATCTCTGGAAACCTTTCCTCTCCTCCCAGGAGCTTCAAGTTCTTACACTGCTCCAGAAACCTGCATTCCCAGTCCCTCACTCCTCAAATGCATATTTAGTTTGGGATTAGAAAATGCGTTTTTGTTTTCCTTAAAAAAATGTATAGAGGGGGACTTTATTGTTTTATTATTATCATCATCATATTATCAACATCACCATCATCATCATTATTATTATTATTATCATTATCATTATCATTATACTGGGTCATTTACAAAGAACATCTGGACAAAAACAACCCTGGTTTGTCTGGGAATCCATAGCAAAATAAAAGACAAAGTAAGAGAGCCCTGTGACTCAGCGGGGCAGAGGGAGCACTTGCGCCCTGACTGTCTGCTGCTGTCATTAATTTACCAAGCTGAGCCCTGACCCCAAGGCCAGGCCCTCCTGCCTGAGAGGCAGAGCTAAAAACAGCTCCAGCCTAGGTGAGGGGCGGCTGAGTGGCTAATTGCTCAGCTTGCCCAGGTCCTCCCTGCAGACTCCACTCTGGAAGAAGGTGGTGTGGAGAGCAAAGAAGCACTTTGATTTGGAGAGGAGAGAAAAAAGAAAGCTGTTTGCAGGTGTGGAGACCAAATTGTCCAGGCAACCGAGGGGAAGAATGCCTCCCTCCTGGCACAAGCCACTAGCACAGGTGTGCCTCTGTTTTCCACGGGGCACACACAGGGGGCAGGAGCAGAGTTGGTGGGCACGGTGAAGGGTACCACTGGCTTTCAGAGTCCAGAAGCTGAATGGTGTGTAATTAATCCATCCGTGTGCCTAGGTCACAAAGAAGCCCTGGTTTTAACTGTGAGATTTCTTGTTAGGAAAAAAAGTTAGCAATAGCTAATGGATTTCCTTAGAGCTTTTGTGTATTTTATTTGGGCCAGGATGGGAGGGAGTCTGGGGGTGCATTAATCGTGCACATTTGGCTGAACATTGCAAGATATTCATTCATCTCTGCGTTCCTTCAGCCTGCATTTATTATTCATAATAATAGCTACCTTTTAGGGTGCTTCCACTGCTTAGCAGGTGCTGCGCCAAGCACTTTATGTATGGTGCCTGACTCAGGCCTCACAGCTTCCCTGGAAGACAAACATTACTACCTGCATTTTATTGATAGCAAAACAGTCTCAGGAAGAGACAGTGACTTGCTCCACAGCCTACAGCCTGTGAGAGCAGGGATTCAGAGCCAGACCTGTCTGCCTCCAACATCTAAGTGACTTTACTTTTTTTAACCTTGTACTGGGGATTGAACCCACACTGAGCTATATACCCAGCCTTTTCTTTCTTTTTTTTAATCTTGAAATAGTGTCTCAGCAAGTTGCCAAGTTACCCAGGTTGGGCTCAAATTTGTGATCCTCCTAACTCATCCTGCCAGAGTACTGGGACTATAGGCACACACTACCATGCCCAGCTCCAGAATCCAAGTTCTTAACTGCTAGGGTCTTCATCTCTCAGTGTGGGTCTCTATGCCTGGCCTTGGGCTGGGAGCTAAAGTAAATGTTTGATGAATGCAGCATTTCTGGAATGACATAGTAGAGATCCAGCTAGGGCTCTGGGCATAATAAGTAACAAAAGCTGGATTCTCCCCCTTACCACGCATGGGAAGATGCCTGCTAGGCAAAGCATCTGGGGCTGGGTAACTCCCCTCCCAGCCAAGATGATGACTGGTTAGGATAAACTGTTAACAAAAGTGGCCCAGTTCTCTACCCTTTTGGTAACCATGCCCTTTGTGGTTCTTCTCATCTTGAAGTGAGGTCTCTTTCCCCATCCCTTTATTACCTGCTGGTGATGTGACTTATTTTGGTAAACAGAATGCAGTAGAAGTGATGACCAGTTCTGACCCTAGACCTCAAGAAGCTTATGGCTTCTCCTCCCTTTCTCTATCCCTCCTTCTCTCTTAAAACATTACCATCATCATGTGACAGCCCCAGTGTCCTATTGCAGAAGAGATGTGTGTCCCAGTGATCTCCAAGAATTTAAGCCACAGCCATCCAGCTGCCTCAAGTGAAGCCATCATGGACCACCCAGCCTCCAGCCAGCCAAGCACATGACTACAGTCAGGGGTGAGGCTGGTGGAGACCAGAAAAGCTGCCCAACGGAGCCCAGCCCAAATGCTGACCTGCAGAACTGAGAGCTAAATCAGTGTCATTTATTTCAAGCGCCAGGTTTTGGGATGGTTTGTCTCCCACTAAAAGCTAAGTACTACATTGCTCATTTGGGTTTTTTTGGAGCTGAGAAGTCAAAGTAGGATCAGAGGTAGAAGCAGGCCCTAGTGCTCCTGGGACCCACCTGAGCCCAAGCTACTACACCAAAGACCTTCATAGGCTCCAGGCCTTTTTGACAGCCTCATGTTGTCACCTCTTCTCATGTCAAATATAATTTAAAAAGAAAGAAGACAGGAAGACAAAACATGGAGGCAAAGATCCATAAGATCCACCGTGGAGGGTAAGACCAAGGTGCATGAGTCAAATGTCCATATCCTCCTAATAACCACAACCTAATAACCACAGCCATCACCTGGGACTCTTTCTTTCCGTGTCAAACCATCCTGCCAGCTCTTCCTTTGAAGCATACTATTGTGGTTTCTATTTAGATGTCTCCCAGAGCCTCCTACCTTTAGGTGGGACTTAGGAACATGTAGAGCTGGCTTGCTGTTAAGAGATGGGTTCTGGTCAGGGGATGGACAGAGCAGCTTCTAGTCTGCTCTGCCCCTCTGCCATGCCATCCTGCCTTGGTGCCAGTGAGCTCTGCACTGATTGAAACCTCTACAAACTGTGAACCAAAATAAACCTCTCTTCTTTTACTGTGAATGTGTCTGGTCTTTTGTCTCAGCAATGAGGAAAATGACTACGACACATACCCTGGATTAGTCAGGGTTTACTAGAGAAACGGAACTCATAGGAAATTATAAAGAGGACCTCCTAATCTCCTGATCTGTGGTTTTGTTTTCTGTGGTTTCAGTTACTACAGTCAACCACAGTCCAAAAATACTTAAATGGAATATTACAGAAAATAAGCCATTTGTAAGCTTTATATAATTTTGTTACAGTACATTTTTAAGTATTTTATAATTAGTTTTTATTGTTCATCTCTCAGCTATTTTGTTTATAGGTTAAACCTATCACAGATCTGTATGTAGGTAGGTATATATGTATAGGAAAAAAACATATACACAGATGTCGGGTGGTACCCTAAATTTTAGGAAATGACTGGGAGTCTTGAGATGTATCCCTACAGATGAAAGGGACTATTGTATGGATGTGTGCAAATACATATTTATATATAATACAATGGAAATATCCTAGAAAACACACTCAGAATAATGTTTGACCAGATGTCTGGGCATTGGGTGGCCCAGTCAAGTTGACATAAATTTAATAATCAGTGACCCCATAGCAGAGAAGAAGTTTTTGTGGATAAATTTGGGGGCCATGGGAAAAAAAGGACCAAGTTCAAAAATTCCTGACACCACATATTATTCTTCTACAGTTGTTATTAGAAATTAACACAAACTTGGTAGCTTTAAAACCACATAAATTCACTCTTTCACAGTCTTGGAGGCCGGAAGTCCAGTATCAAGGTGTTGTCAGGAAGATGTGAGAGAGGATCTCTTTGGCACTCCTCTCCTTCCTTATGGTGGGCCCTGGTGATCTTTGGCATGTCATGGCTGTCTCTGTCTTCATATAGCCTTCCTCCAGTGTCTCTGTGTATCCTTCACTCTTCAGGAAAAGACACCAGTCATGGGATTATCATGCACTCTGCATTCAGGGTGATGTCATCTGAGATCCTTACCTAATTATATCTGAAAAGTTTTCTGAATAAAGTGATACTCTGAGATTCTGAGTGGCTGTGAATCGGTGGGAGGAGGCACTACGCAGGGTACCACATGCTCCTCATTTCTCCTGTAACAGGAACCTGCAAAGACCCTGGACATTATCACAGGAGGACCCAGCGACCAGAACACAATCATTCTTGCAATGAGGTTTATGGTCCCTGGCATGGTCCCCACCCCAGGTCCTCCCTTGTGCCCATTTAATTTCAGGGGGTGGTAAACAGAACTTTTGGCCCACAAATCCAAGAATGTCCCCATGGCCTACCTTGAGGAAACACAAGAGAGGACCTGTCTGCTCTCCATTAAGAAAGTCTTTAAAATATATTAATTGAGGACAAGCCCCCAAGCCTGGCCTGCAGCCCAGCTGGCATCTACCTCATTCATTCACCATATTTGCACAAGACTATATGATGAGGTCTTACTGCTTCCTTCCTGGAGCTCAAGTTCTGAAACAGAAAGGGTCAGTGGAGGGAAGCCAAGACAAGGAGAGAAAGGTTCTTCTTGGAAATAACATCTGAGATGGAGAGTTCGGGCCCATAGGATCACATAGCAGAAAGCAAGAGGGAGGATACTCTTAGAAGGAGACAGAGCTGTACACAGGCATGGCACACTGCAACCTGACTGGGGCAGAAGCAGGAAGAGGTAGTAGGAAGGCAGTTGCCCTATGATGCAGGAGTGGTCCTAGCCAGAACCCAGGCCTCTTCAGCCCAGCTCCCAGGGCCTGGAAGGATGAAGATCCACAGTGAGGCTGTTGGGTGATTTCAAGATGTGGTGTGACCTCTAAAGCTAGGTAACTAAATCCCAATACATACCTGACCCCAAAATACACATTTTCAGAAAACATTAGAAGCACCAACATGCCAACTACCCTGGTGCCTTCTCACTAAGTCCATCTGCTGCTCCACCCACAACTACACAGCAACTGACTTCTGGGAGGAGTGGTCAAAAGGAGGCAAAAAGAAGTTGATGGAAAGAAACCTCATCAAGGGAGCAGGCTGTGCCCTGGATTCTTCGAGCTGTTGCCTAATCCTCTGACTTTTTTAGTAGATGATGTCCAAACTCTTTGGTGCCTGAAATAAATCCCAAGAATCTGGAATTGTAGATTCAAAGCCACTTAATAAGTCCAAAAGATCTGAACCTCAACTTCCTGGAGCTTCTGTCACAAAGGACTGAGACCTATGTTCTTAAAAGGTCTCTAAGATTTGCTACAGAGGAAGATTCCACCTACTCCACGATGATATCAGCTCCTGGAGGAGCAAAATAATTTAGAGAAGCCAGGCATGGTGGCGCACGCCTGTAATCCCAGCACCCAGGAGGCTGAGGCAGGGGGATCACTGTGAGTTCGAGACCAGCCTGGGCTACATAGTGAGTTCAGGTCAGTCTCAATTACATAGTGAGACACTGTCTCTCTCTTTTT
>NW_022900944.1:30358583-30370294 GCF_012274545.1 Fukomys damarensis
TTTTTTTTTTTTTTTTTTTTTTTGGTACCGGGGATTGAACTCAGGTCCTTGCGCTTGCAAGGCAGGCCACCAAACCAATGAGCTAAATCCCCAGCCCATCCCTGTCTCAAAATAATAGTAATAATAATAATAATTTAGACAAATATTTTATAGCTTTCTGACTCCCTCAAGTTCTTTTTCACTTTATACTTGTTTGGGATTGACAATGTTGTACCACAGCTGCCCAATCTTTTTGTGGGGGTAAGATTTGCTGCAGTTCCCTGCAAGCTCCAAGACTCACTTCAGCTCTTGACCTTCGAAACAAGCCTTCTGCTAGTGAAGGCAGAGTTGGACAACTCACCAGGCCTAAAATGCCAGACTTGGGGACTTGCTGGTTGAAAGATCTCCATAGCAGAGGGCGAGGTTCCTGAAGTAGTGAGAGCTGCATCATAACAGGGAGTCCCTCAGAGCAGGAAAAGGAAGATGTCAGGATGAGGCAGGAGGTAGCTAAGAAAAAGGCTGGAGAAAGAAGGAAAGACAAGGTTTAAAGCCCTCTTCTCACTGACCTACTCCCCACCTGTAGAATGTGTCTGGTCTTTTCTCTTTCAAATAAATCATCAGTCCTACTTCTACTCCTGGTTATTGTCATAGTAACTTTTCTCATTGCTGAGACAAAATACATTACACTCAAAATTAAAGGAGGAAAGGTTTATTTCAGCTCACAGTTTGTAAACGTTTCAGTCCATACTCAGCTGTCTCCAAGGCAGAGGGCATGGCAGAAGAGAAGCAGTCCATGGCAGGCAGGAAGCACCAAGCAGCAGTAGCAGCCTGCCCTCCTTCTATCCCTTTATATTCCGTCCAGGCCACAAGCCTATTGACTGGTGCCACCCACACTCAGTAACACCCAGTAACAAGAGCAGTCCCGTCATATCATCACAACTAGCCTTGGTGGCTACCAAAAAAGTGTTCAGGATTTGTCCAGTCTGTCCTCTGCCTTTGCACATGCTAGCCCTTCTTCCAAATTCCCTAACCTCCCCATGGGAGAACTCTTTTACTGAGGTGATACTCTTCGAAGCCATCCTCATACCCATAGGCCCAGTTCTCTGCTGATCTACACAACCCCACAGGCAGCCTCTGCTTGTGTTGTCATCTGTTTAGATTCTTCCACTGCAGCCTATAGACTCCTCTTAGATGGGACCCAAACTTATTCATCACTGCATGCTGGAGACTTGTCATGGAGCAGGTCACTGAGGACAAGCCTCAGTGGAGTCTCTGTAATTGGGTGCTGGGGGAATGATGGCAAAGAGAAGAGGGAAAAATATAAAGAGAAGAGAAAGGGAGGGAGAGAGGGAGGGAGGAAAAGATACATTAAGATGATGAATATTTGTAATTTAAAGAAATAACATATGAGATTGTGGGTGAGAAACAATCTGATTTCTGCATTTTTCACCACTTGTCGGCGTTCCACTTGGATTTACTATCCTTATCCCTGATTACCTCACCATCTAGGAGATGCCCAAGATTTCCCCTGACATATCTGCCTTACAGCAAGAGAAACAGTGGTAAAGGCCAATGTCTCCACAATATTTTCAGGGAAGTTGCCTATATAGAAGGAGAGAAGATAAAACTCTTCAAAGAAAAAGTCACTCTTCCCCCTCAGAAAACAAAAAGTTGACAGAATGATGTTCGTGGGACAGAGAGTAGACCATACACAGTTATTTTTGGCCAAATAAAACTTCCATATACACGTGGTGTTAGTTACTTTCAATGTTGCTGCCACAGAATACCCGTCACCCAAAGGTAAATAAAGGAAAGGTTTATTTCAGCTCAGTTTGTGGAGGTTTCACTCTATAGTGGGCTGGTTCCAAGGCAGAGTGGCATGGCAGAGGGGCATCACAGAGGAACAACAGCTCATGGCGTGGCAGGCAGGAAGCAGTAAGCAGCAGCAGCAGCAGAAGCAAGCCTGCCTTTCCCTTTTTCCCAAACAGGTTACAAACCTTTTGGGGGGCGCCACCCATACCCAGAGTGGGGCATTTGTCTTCGATAAATCCACTCAGCCATACCCAGAATTATGCTAATTCCAACCAGTGGATTAATTCACTACCACACAACCTTAATACCAGCATTACATGCCCTAAATCCAGCCAGGTCCAAAAGGCCCTACCTGTGACTGCACAAGCACTGGGGGGGAGCATCTGGATACAAGCCATAACACATGGGTTCCACTTCCTTGACAGGGCCTCACTACAAGCATCTGTGGCCCCTGAGATCCCTGAGGCAGTGTATGAAATAAAGACCCAGCCAGTTTTTAACACATGGAAGCCTTTCTTAATCACATACTGCCCACCTATCGAACACGGGTGTGCAAGGGACTGCTTGAAGCCCACCTCCAAGGAGAAAAATTGAGACAAAACTTGCATGATGTCAAAATTCTCTCTCTCTATTTTAGCTTTCATGCTGGGTTTTTTGTAGATAAGTAATCTGTTATGTCTTGTGTTTAGATGTCCCCCAAAGCTTTGTGCTGTGATAAGCGGGGCTTTTTCTGAGGTGGCTGGATCTAGAGTGTGTGATGCTAGAATTGATTCAGTGCTAGGATCAAGGGTACTAGGAGTAAGGGTATAGGTGCTGCTTCCCCTAAGTAGCTTGCATAAGTATAAGAGACAGAAAGACCTGCGGTCATCTCTCACTTATTCTTCTACCATCTGCCTGCCATGAACTGTTTCTCCTCTGCAGTGCCTGTCTGCCATGTCACCCTGCCTTGGAGCCAGCCCATTATGGACTGAAACCTGTACAAACTGTGAACTAAATATATCTTTCCACCTTTAACTTTTAGTGTTGGGTATTTTGTCTCAGCAATGAGAAAAAGGTAACTAAAGCAGAATTTTGTACTGATAGTGGGGTCATTGCTATGACCCTACTTGACCATTTGGTTTAGGAGCTTTTGGAGCTGATTTGTTGGAAGAGGAAGAGTTAGGAAAGGTTTAGCAATGCCAGGTAAAACAAAGCAGAGCTGGGATGTCCGCGGCTGTACTTGATGGGAGATTCTGGTCAGAGCTCAGAAGACCAGAATGTTGACAGAAATTCTGCTGGTAGGGGAAAAAAAAAGCAGGCTCAGGAGGTTTCCACTGGGAAGAAAGACTGCAACCAGACGGTGTGATGTGTTAGGCCTTGGCATGAAGTTTGTCTGCATTTTGCTCATATCCAGAGACTTTGGATGAGACTGAGATTAAGGGTGGCAAGCTAATTAATTTGGCAGAAGAAATTTCAAGGCAATATAATGTTGAAGCGGTAGCATAGCTACTATTGGGGCTTTTAGCCAGATTTATATTGAGAATCAAGAGCAAAGAGCCCAGCAGAATGATTTGGAATATTTTGAGTTGGGCCAGAAAAGAAGCTCCAGTGAAGTTGCAGCCTGCAAAGGTGGAACAGAGGAGAAATTTGTTGCTGAAACAACTAGCAAAAAAAGCCAAGTATTTCAGAAGAAAAGAAGATAAAAGATGGCTTGAGGACATCCCAAGAACCAGAACTCCAGCCTCTGCAGACTCTGAGTTGCAAAAGTGGAAGACTTTCTTTTAAGAAGAGAGCCCAGAGCACCATGCTCCAGAATGGCAGTGGCCTAGGGAAGTTGCTCCTCAGGATCTGGTTCATAGGCACTGCAGCCATACAGCCAAGAGAGAGGGAATCCTGGCCACTATTGTTCCAGCTGGCAGCAGACCTTGGCATCATCCACATGATGATGGTTTTAGGTGCATGCAGAATGCAAAAGTTGTGGTATCAGGAAGGCTTCCACCCAGATTTTAGGAGAAGGCTTGGGAGGCCAGGCAGGCCAGGCAGTGTCCCCCTGAGAGGACAGTGTGTAAAGCTGTGAGTGTGAAACCAGAGGAGCAGTGGAGAAGAAGTTTGGAGGAGCAAGGAATGTGAATCATCTGAGGAAAACTGCAAGGAGGGAGTAGAGTCTGCCTTAGAGAGAAGCCATGAGAGCTGCAACCGCTGGCAGTGCAGTAGGGGCAGAGCTGCCCAAGCTCTTTGCAGTTCACAACTTGCCACAGATTGCCAGGGATGCTGGAAGTGGAACCATGAGATTTCATGTTTGGCCCGCTGGATTTTTGTCTTTCTTTGTTCCCATTCCTTACTGTCCCCATTTGTAACCTTTGAGATGAAAATGTTTATCTTGTACCACTGAATGTTGAAAGTATTTTACTTTCTTTTTATTTGTACAGGGGCTTCAAGCTAAGACTTTGCCTTAAATCTCAGAGGAGACTTTGGACTTGGACTTTTCAGCAATACTGAAATGGCTAGGACTTTGATATTTCTTGGAGATGGACTAAATGACTTCTGCATGAAAGGATATACATGAGTCTTTGGAGGACCAGGGGTGGAATACTATAGCTTATGTCTAGATGTCACCCAAAGCCTCATGCAATCATCATAAGTGGGGCCTTTTCAGAGGTGGCTGGGTCTAGAATGTGTGATGCTGGAATTGACTCATGGCACTGTGCTAGGATCTAGGGCACTAGGATTAAGGGTGTGAGTGCGACTTGCCCTAAGTAGTTTGCATAAAATATAAGGGATAATAAAGATCTGTGGTCATCTCTTGCTTGCTTTGCTACTTTCTGCCTGCCATGAACCGTTTCTCCTCTGCAATGCCTGTCTGCCATGTCACCTTGCTTTGGAGCCAGCCCCTATGGACTGAAACCTCTACAAACCATGAGCTAAATAATAAAAAGCTCACCCCTTCAACTTTTAGTGTCAGATATTTTATCTCAGCAACAAGAGAAAAGTAAAAAAGACACAATCCTCCTATCACCATAGCAACCTACATCCCCTCTTAAGGTTCAAGGGCCTCAGCAGGAGCCATGAGAAGGGAATATGTACATGCAGCCCCCAAATCCAGTACTAATATCCCCATCTGGTGGCCTGATCTTCTTCTGTGGGTTCTGGTATGATGGATCACCCATCCATGACTCAAAAAGGTCCCCACTCCTTGATATCCCCAGAAATCAATTGAGGGTAACTTTACCTGGGTCACGGTGAGCTATTCAGGACTTTCTGGATAAATTAGTAATAGGAATATGTCATTGAATTTGCTCCCTTTTACTCTTTTCCACCACTGCCCGTAATGAAAGACTTTACTTCTCTGTCCAAATGCATTTCAGACATACTAAGCAACACATCCCTTAAATGGTATGCATGGTATGCTTCTGATTTGTTGGTTTTAAATTTGGAGAAATTCTCCTCAAAATAACCCTTTGCTAAGATTTTGGGTAAATCCTGGGTGCTTTTAAGGGATTTATAAGGTGCCAGATTCCACTAAGAAGGAACTAGGAGGAAAAACCTGAGGCTCAGTATCAGAAAATCATGGGCCATCACAGTGATAAATTGACCACTTCCTCCCAAATGGCTTGAGTTGCCCTGTTCATGACAGGAGGGGCAGAAGCAGGGGCAGGGCTATGACACGTTGCAATGGGTGAAGGGATCCTTGGATGCATTTTGTGGAGACAGCCATGCCAGATTTCTCATGCTTTTTCCTAACACTTGTATCATTGGCCCCCACCTTCCTTCTTTCTTCTCTGTTTAACTCAAAGACCCCAAAAGTATATGAGCACGTATTAGCAGACCAGTGCTCTCCTCCAGTCTGTGTCAGACAACATGTTAGAGGCCATGTGGGGGCTCAGGTCCATGTCTCCTATTCTCTCTCCTTCCCATCAGAGATAGGCCAGATGGTCACTTCCTCAACTGCAGTAGTGCTGAAAGTCACCTGGACTCAAGCCCTGGGCCTTCAGATAGGACGCAGGTGGGAAAGTGGGCTGGCTTGATTCTTTCAGGTAAGTGATTTCCATGAGTACTCCAGTCCCTATAACGCCACAGGTAGAGGAGAGCAGACAGGCAGAGCTGACGATCCTACCTCCACCTTGCCCCACTCGCTTCACTGTGGCATTTTCCATACTGAGTGTGTCTGAAAGGGATTGCTGTTTTGAAACTGGATTTGATGACCTTCTAAACACAGTTGGGAGCCAATATTTCATGTTTTCAAAGCACAACAATGAGCTGTCTCTGACTCCTCTGTCCCTCGAGTGTTAAGATTTTATAATTACATTGCCATTTTTATTTTTTATTTAAATAATTAAAACATAAAAACTTATGAGATCTATGCCATTGTGTTAAGGTCTGCAAACTGTTGTAAACCCAGGACTTGGCCCTTCAGACTGATCCATGGTCATGTGGTCTTTTGTGTGCAGAACACCAGGACTGGCTCTCCTGAGACACAGGATGTACACAACCTAGAAGACCCCTATGGGGGCATGTGGGTACATGCACGTGTGTGTGTGTGTGTGTGTGTGTGTGTACAGACATTTGTGTACAGTGGTGACAGTAGGGAGCCAGTGCCTTGGGAGCATATTTTTGGAATTTCCCACCTGGTAGCTCCAAGCTGCTCCCTAGGTTGTAGCTTTCTGCATTCCAGAAATATGCCTTAGAATTAACGGAGCCAGTCCTGTTTTGGAAAAGAATGGGAAGAGTCTTCTGTTCATTGTACCACTGTCAGAAATAGGGCCATCTGGAAAGTTAAGGTGTTAGTGGAGAGAAGAGATTCACAGCAATGAGAGCTGTTAGAGGGAAAAAGGCAGGCAAGGTTCACTCACAGACTTAACTTACTTCTACCTCCAATACAGTTGCCCTCTTCCACCCTCCATGCCTAGTGACAAATAGGGACAGGGCTCAGGCCATGCTGCTGATAAGTTTTGGTGAGGGAAGGCAGCCATGAGCATAAGGGGCAGCACATCTTCTTAAAGTAGAAGTCATCCTCTCCATTTCAGGATGAGAGCTGGAGCCAGACACCCAAGAGAAAGAAGAGGAAATGAAGCAGAGGTCTCACCAGCAATGGATGCAAGAGCCAGGTGGGGCCCCCTGCAGTACTGTCTCAATATCCCATAGTGAAGAAACTGCTTAGCAAAGAGCACTTGCTCTGGCTGCTCACTGGGTTCTCTGCCCAAAGCAGAAGAGCCCTACCACTCCAGAAGCATTAGCCTTCAAGGGAAATTCCTATAAAAGAGGAGCTGTGAATTTTGGCAGTGCTGCTGTTATGTGTATGTGTCTGTATTTTCCAAAACACATAGGGTAAATGAGCCAGGATAAAAATATATGACAGCAGAGAACTGGGGGAGGTGGAGTAACCAGCAGCAGGTGTGAGGGACTATACTGCTGGTTACTTCTCAAAAAGCCATCTTCAGGCTGGGCATGGTTGCACATGCCTGTAATCTCAGCACTTGAGGGACTGAGGTAGGAGGATTGCCAAGAGTTCGAGGTCAGCCTGGGCTGCATAGTGAGCTCAAGGATACCCTGAACTCTAGAGCACTTCGTCTCCAAAAAAAAAAAGTCATCCCCAGGGGAGGCCCATCAGGCAGGGGAGTGTGAGTGCAACACGAGTGATCATGCTCTTAGTCACCAAAGAGACATCCCCATCAAAAGCTGGTGCCAGGCAGAATAGCTTGGATTTTGAAATTACCCAATGCAAAGCGGAGTCTTCCTTTCCTCCACGGACTTTTTGGTTCTTGGTCTAAGGGACCTCTATTAACTCTGAGACTATGAAACAAGCAGAATGGAGGGATCCTGCTTAGAAATGTGGAATCTTGCCAGAGATTTAGCTCAGTAGCTCAGTGGCACCATGCTTGCCTCACAAGTACAAGGTCCTGAGTTCAATTCCTGGTACCAGAAGGAAAAAAAATAATTGTGGAATCTTTCCCAAACAGGAGCCCTGAGATGCTCTTACCTGGTACAGGATTAGTACCACAGTTCCAGGTGAAACCATTAGGCAAGATGGCCTCAAAGCAAGCATGCTTTCATTCATGATCTGGATCAATAAATCCTCATTGTAAAGAAATTCAAGGGAGCCACCCATTCATCTATTCAGTGTTGACCAACTGTCTGACAAAGAAGAAAAGGAGAATTCTAAATCACTGGGTGTTTTTTGAAGCCATTATCTAGTCTTAGGCTATAAAAAACAAACACCCCTGAGAAGAGCTTTGTCATGGATACACTCTGAGTTTTAAAAGCCTGTAAGATGTCAAAAATAGACTGACCAGTGGACTAAAGCAACACAGATAAAATGGAGCCATGGCCATGGCCACCATAAGTAGACTGTGGAGGAGCTCTGAAATGGAAAATACCACCTCAGGGGAGTACAGTGAACAAGTCTGAGAAGCACCAACAACTCGCAGGATATAGATGGAAACATATGAGGAATGTCCAGGAGGGAGGGTCATCTGAGTCCGCTGGTGCCAGGAGTTCAAGGATCATAAAAGCCCACTGGAGATGCTAGTGAGGAAAATGTCAGCATCATGTTGAGGGCAAGTGCCAAGTTCTAATAGACTGAGGTGTAAGTAGGTAAGGTCAGAAGAAGTTGCATAGGGGAGAATAGGCAGCAATGAAGGGCTATGCTTGTTTTCAGTAGGATGGAAAGGTTGGGCATGGCTTGAGCCTGTTGAAAAGGAAGGGACAAATTAAGAAGAGAGAAGGATCAAGGAAGAAAAAAGCTGCCAAGCACAGGCAGGCAGGAATGTGATAGTGACTTACCCCAAGTAGATTCTCCTATGGTGGAAAAGAAGCTGTTTTTGCCATATGAAAAGGAAGAAGGAGGAGTGTTATGGCTTAGATCTTGGGTGTCCCCCAAAAGCCTCTTGTGTTTGGACCGTGAGTCCATAGCTGACTTGCTGTTAGGAGGTAGGGCCTTGTTAGAGGCAGGTCACTGGGGATATGACATGGAAGGGCGTGTTTCTCCCCGGCTTCTCCCTTTTCTCTCTGCTTCCTGGCCACCATGACACAAGCAGCTTTCCTTCTCTGGACCTTTTGACCATGCTGTTTCTGCCTTGGAGCTTGCCAACTACAAACTGAAACTTCAGGAACTGTGAGCCAAATTAAACCTCTCCTTTAAATTGTGGGTGTCAGGTATTATTTCTCAGCAATGAAAACATAAGTACAATAAGAACTTTGCTGGGGAAGACTCTAAGACTGTAGGACATTCTCACCAATGTCAGGAGTCAATTCCCAAACACCTACAACAGATGAGGAAATGAGGACTTTAAGAGATCATATGGCCAGGCCACCTTCACAGAGCCAGTAACAGAAGCGGGCCTCAGACCCAGAACCATATGATTCCAAATCTATGCTCTTAATACTATGTGCCCACTACAAAAGATACAGTAATTTATTTTCCCCCCAAAGATCATCCTTTCTGGGTTTCCTTTTCAAAGTTTGCTCTTCTTACAGGAGAAAAGGAAGAAAAAAATCCAAGGCCAAAGCCACGCTGCTCTGGCTCTGAGGAGGGCACCAGCCAAGGAATTAGCACAATTTTTCCCATTTCCTAACAGCCCTGGAGTCTACAGGGCATTCCCCTTCAAAGGATAAAGCAATTCATAAACAGGAGTCTCACAGGCAAGAGCAATGAATCTCAGAGGCCCTGCTAATTAAAAAGCCCGTATTACATTACTTCCTCAAGGACTCATCTTCTAATTTTTAGGATTATGCTACATTGATTAATTTATACAAGTTTTTAATCCCTCTGTGCTTAATGAAGTCCAGGAACATGGGAACAGGAGCATAATTGAGCTTCATATTATTTTATTAGGAAGAGTTATGGCCCAACGTGACTAAGAGAAGTTTGTGAGGGTGGGGAGGAAGCACACAAGCCATTAACCAATTGCTCTCTAAATCCCAGTGGAGACATTCCCTTGAGGCAGACAACACTGGGGGTTCACCTTACTAAGCCATGCTCTGCTGTTGCCCACAGAAGTGCCACCAGCTCAGCCACCTTCCCTTACTAAGCACTCTTTCCCAGCACTCTCATGCCCCTTCATACCCTTCGCCCCTACTCTAGCCCAGTGTTCTCCCCATCCTGACAGGGTCATCCTAGATTCAGGTTCAAGTATCATCTCCCCCGGGAGACTTCCCTCACCCACTTCTCTGCCAGCAAATCCATCTCTCCTCCACCTATACCAGAAGGCCCTGCCGCCAAGACTCCCCTGATTTTCAGAATCAGGAAAAGTGGCGCTAAAGACTGCCTTAAGTCTATGTTTCAACCACGGAAGCTTCTACTCCAAGGGAGTTTAACCAATTGACCTAACACAAAGGCCAAAATACTTCATGATAAATAAGTTAACGAGGAGGAAGGCAAATGGATTGGGGAAACCTCCTTCTCAGGACCCCACCTCCTATCATTCAAGGTTGTGCTAAAAGTCTGAACAAGGGGCAGCTGACTTGAGCTCCATCCTGGACTCTGCCCCAACGCTCCCTGTGGCCCTTCAGTGGGCTTTCTTGTACAGGTCTTGATTTCTCCAGCTGTGAACTCAGGCAAGGGACCTAATGCTGGTTCTCCGCACCCTACATCCAACCCCAAATCCTCCCACACCCTCTGGAGGACAGGAGTTGCATGTGTGAAACCAACAGAGCCAGCATCCAGCCTTTTCTGGGTCTGGAAGATTCCGGAACAAAACTCAGATGGCTGATGCGACTCTGGTTCCAAAGGAAGCAATAGCCTGAATCGACATTGCATTTTGATTCTTGCTTTCTCCCTCAAGTCATCCCTACTAAAAACAACAAGCTCTTTTAGTCCCTGTCCCTGTCTAAGTCTCCTTGGGCTTTCATAACAAAATGGCATGGTTGATTAAACAGACATTTGTTTCAACACAATTCTGTGAACTAGCAGCTTGAGTTCAGGGCGCCAAGTATGCCTAGTCTCCAGAGAGGGCTTTCTTCTTGAGTTATTGATAGTCAGGAGAGAGAGAGAGAGAGAGAGAGAGAGAGAGAGAGAGAGAGAGAGAGAGAGAGAGGGAGAGAGAGTCTGCTGTCTCTTCTTATAAGGGCACTAATTCTGTCATAAAGGCCCTACACTCATGGCTCCATCTGAACCTAATTACTTCCCAAAGGCCTTGTCATCCAGTACCATCACAAGGGGATCCAAACACCGAAACACCCAAACCCATAGGACCATTTACATACATTATTGGTGGAGGCATGCAGTAGAGTACAGTGACCATTCACAAACACATACACATTCATACTACCAGTTACATAACCCAGAGCCTGATGTGTGAATGCTTGTGTTATAAGTCAGATGCATGAAGTAGAATGCACAGGGCATTATGTGTTGAAAAGTTAGGTCCAAAACTCTGTATTGAACTTGACATGGTGATGAAGAAGAAGAAGACACAGCACACTTACCCTGTGACCTTCGGTAAGTTATTTACACTTCCACATCTCAGTACCCCTCATATACAAAATGGAGAAAATATAGGCAGAGTTAATGAGAGAATTAAGTGAGATTAAAAATGGGTAAGATATTTAGAAAAAGGCTTGGGTTTTACAGCCTGCACTGTGAGCAGGAATGATCTCTGACTGTAAGACTTCAAACACTTTTCAGTTTCATGCTTTTAGGTAATTTCCTTTAAAAAACAACACCAACAAAAAAAGATGGACACATTTACTTCTAAGATCAGAAAAAAAAGATTTTTAAATAAAATTAGGGAAAAGTAAGCTCTTCCCCACAAAAACCTCCTGCCTTGCCTGGTATTCAGTTTGGCACTGTAGGAGTTCAGTACACAAGAAACTCAGAAAGGTGTCTTCCACCTGCTAGAAGCTGGTGTGTGTGTAGGGGTGGGAGGCATTCAGAGAAAGAGACTCAGCACTTGTAGCCGTCATCATACTCAAGCTTTCCCCAGATATATATATAATCTGAATAT
>NW_022900944.1:30370475-30390446 GCF_012274545.1 Fukomys damarensis
ATATGAAGACAGACGTTCCCCTGTGCAACAGCAATTAGGAAGGGAGTTTATTCTAAAGCCCTGTCAATGGGCTGGGTGTGTTATTTTTAAGCTCCCCAAGACACAGAGCCCCTAATTAGTACCTTCGTCAGAGCCTGCACCTCACTGTTGGATGCAGCCCAGACTCTTGAGCATGCCTGTAATCATATTCTCTATGTGAAGTGGAAACACGGCAGACCCATCCATCTCTGCACAAGAATTTTTAGAAGAATTAGTTATTGGGGGAGGGGGTGGAAGTCCTGAGGGCTATGGCTTTTAATTACCAGCATGTCCCTATGGAGCCATGACCAGCTAGTTCAGTGTTCATCTTTGCTAGGTAAACAACTCTTCACATTATTGGTGTGGGGCTAGGTGGTATAGATCCACAAAGAAGAAGTCTGGAGGCCTGGGTTTAAGTATAGATCTACCTCCTTAGCCTGTGGACAAGTAGCTCATTGATGAAACAAGAGCTAAGCCATATTTGCCCATATTATGTACCAGGCACTGTGCATAATGTTTTCCCAAATCCTCATGTAACCTTCATGACAAACCATCAGGAATGTGTGATTGTGGGAATAATTCCACTTTGTAGATATAAAAAAAATGAGGCACAGGAAAGTAACAAATTTTTCTCAAGCTTGCTCAGCCAATGAGTGGCCTCCTGGCTCCTTATGTTTGTGAAGGTAAAATCAAACTCCTGTTTCTTATACAGGGTAGTGAGTTCTCCACCACAGGAAGCAACTGGACCCCAATACTCACCTTTCAAAAATGCCTCCAAAAGGATGCCTTCCATGAGAGGCGGCCTCTAAAAGTTTCCCCTGAAGCTATGATTATCCCATGATCTTAGACACACAGGACCAATCATCACAAAAGCATGGCAGTTCAGAAGAGAGTAGAAAGGTCTCATTTATGGTAGAGAAAAAAAAGAAGGAACAGTTAGGGCGGCAGAGATAAGCAAACTGAACTGACCGATGCAGAAAGCTCTGAAAGAAACATGATCCAATTTTGTGCTTCCTACCCTGTCCCCTTTCCTTCAATGGCCTGTTAGAAGAAACAGTACCAGCAGAAAAAAAAACCAAAGAAAGCATAAAATGCAGCAGCATACTGCAATGAGGAAAGGCCCAATCTTTGTGAGTTGTCGTAAGAGTGCGTGTTGAGGAAGGGAATGTAAATTGTGCCTGCCTCTCTTCAGCCCACTGGTTGGAAAGGCTGCTGGCTTCTTTACATCTGACATCCCTTGTCTGTTTGTTTGTTTGTTTGTTTGTTTGTGTTTTGTAGTACTGGAAATTGAACCCTGAGGGCTTCACACTGAGCTACATCCTGACCTTTTCTTTTCTTTTTCTTTTTTCTTTTTTGGTAATTTTGATGTAAGTTCCCAGTAAATCTCTAAATTGTCTTTGCTGAGCTCAAAGTCATGATCCTCCTGCTTCATCTTCCCAGAGCACTGGGATTACACTGGGATTACAGATATGTACCACTATGCCTGCCTTTGACAGCTTCCTTCCTGGTCCCAAATAGCAATGTGCAGACACATGACTCCAAATTCTCAGGTGAGGAAACGGACCCAAGAAGCCAAAAAAACTTGCCTGAAATCAAAAGGTCTTGGCTCTCCCATCATCATGTGGTCCACCCCACAGGGATTCTGGGGAGGGGCCAGAGGGCCAGGGAACAACCTCAAGGATATGGCTCCTTCCCTGAGAAAGGCTACCATCCTCTCGAGTCCAGTCATCCGTGACTTCCCAATCCCACCCAGTGAAATTTGCATGGGCAAATAGGAGCAGGTGGTCCTTGGAGATTATAACCAAACCCATCCACAAAATGTTCTTTCTCTTTTTCCTGCCCCTGGTGTTTTTGTTGGTTGGTTGGTTGGTTGGAGTAAAGAAACGAGGAAAGGAAAACTTGGTGGATAGATTCTCATTCCTGAAGGATCCAAGCTGGATTTCCTGAGTGTGCACAAGGAGGTGATTTAAGTGGACACACGGATGCATCATAAAACGACATGGAAGTTGGACACGGTGGTGCACACCTGTAATCCCAGCACTTAGGGAGGCTGAGGCAGGAGACCTATAAATTCAAGCCTGGCCTGGATAACTTAGCAAGACCCTATTTCAAAATAAAAAATAAAGGACTAGGAACATCGCTCAGTGGTCGAGTGCCCCTGTGTTCTATGACAACAAATAAATAAATGAAACCAAACTGATATACCATGGAAGCTCACACGGTGAGGAAGCCACCCTCCTCTTTTGAAGTCTCTTTTCATGTTGTATTACTGTTGAACATATTATGGAATATTTAAGATGCAAACGGTCATAAGAAAGTATTACAGCAATTACTCACACATCTCCCACCCTGCCGAAGAAATGTGTCCTTACAGATACAGTTGAAGCCCTGTGTCGCCACCCTAACCATGACTCCATCCGAGATGTAAATTCTCTTCTGGATTTGAGTTTATCATTCCCATTCATGTTGTTATATTTTACTATACACATTTGTGCATCAACCAATATTTGCTATTTTTGTACATTTAAAGATTTACATAAATGGTATTATCCTTATCAGTTCAGGCGGCTATAAAAAGGAACAGGAAGTACATGGCTTATACACAACACAGATTTATTTTTCACAGTTCTTGAGGCTGGAAGTTCAAGCTCCAGGTGCCAGAAGGGTAAAGTCCCACTTTTGCGTTGCAGACCACTGACTCACATGATAGAGAGCCAGAAAGCAAGCTCTGTGACTCTTTCAAGGGCAGAATCCCATTCATGAAGCTCTACCCTCAAGGTCTCATCTAATTCTAATCATCCTCCAAAGGCCTCAACTCTTAATTACAGAGTACGGTTTTGACAGAGGAATTTGGGAGGTACAGATTTCAGCCCAGAAAAGGTGCACACATATATTCACCTGCAACTTATTTCTTCACTCAGTGTCATATTGGTGGGATCAACATCATCCATGTTGTAAAGCAGATGTTGAAGCCTGGGCAAAAGCTAGCTAACTATTGCTTTTGGTAAATAAAGTTAGTGGAACACATCCATGTTCATTCATTTAAGTTTTGTCTGTGGATGATCTACTACAATGGAAGAATTGAATAGCTGTGGCAGAAGATAGCCTATGAAGCCTAAATATTTATCATCTGGCCCTTTAGGGACAAGGTTTGCTGACCCCCTATGGTAGATACTCCACTGTGATGTTATTCAGCTAATTTATTCATACTCCTGTTGATGGACATTCAGGTTGCTTCAGTTCAATACTATTACAAACTGTGGCCACAAATCTTCTTGTATGCATCGGTAAATTCAACTAAGAACTTTTCTAAGGTTTATATTTAAGTTTGTTTATGCGTGTTTGACTTTTCTGGAAAGTCAAAGATTTTTTTTTTTTACTAGTTGCTTCTACTAATTCATACACCCAACAGCATATAAGACAGCTCTGCGGTACCAACTTCTCAACTACATTTGGTACCGTGGCCTTGTTGTTGTTGTCAGTCTGATAAATATGAAGTCGAATCTCATGGCTTTCCTTTGCATTTTTCCTGACCACCTGAGAGGGTGAACAGAATTTGTGTATTAGCCATCTGTGCTCCTCTGTAGCGATGAAAATGTTTGCCTTCTTCTAGTTGATTTTTGGATTTTGTGTCCCATGTTCTGTACACAAACCCTTTGGCAATAATTATTGTAAGTATCCCCTCTCAGTCTCTCGGCGCCTCACCTCTAGGTGTCTTAGAAACAGAATCAAAATAAATGTTTACTGGTAAAAAATATTGACCTGTTTTTATGGTTTGTTCATTTATGTCTTGTGAAATAATTATATCCCAGAGATGTAATTGCTTAGTGTACATATAAATGTTCACCTTTAGAAGACAAAAACAAAATGCTTTCCAATAATACCAATAAGACAATGTCTCAGAGATACTGTGGACTCATATCCCCTACAGAAGTAGGTATTTTTATACTTTAAATTTTTGCCAATTGAATGGATGAGGGTGGTATCTCATTATAGCCTTAATTTGCATTTCCTGATTATATGTTTACTGGCCTTCTATATAGTCTTTACAAGCAAAATGTTGACTCATGACTTTTATTCATTTAAATTTGGTTGTAATTTTCCTTTTGATTTTTAAGAGTAACTTTATATTCTTGTTAACTAATCTTCCTTAGGCTATGTGTATTATAAATGGTTTGTGGCTGAGGTACAGCATACAATTGATTTTTGTATATTGCCCCCAGTTTATAACTTGTCTCTGCACTTTTTTCAAGGTATCTTCAGAAGAACAAAAATTTTTTACTTGTAATAAAGTCAATTTAACAGCCTTTTATGTAATCAATACTCTTCTTTGTCTTATCCCTTCTTTATCTTCTTTATCTTATCCCTACCTTTTAATATACCTAAGATAAACTCTTGCATTTGTAGAACAAGTCACAGCACAAAAATTGTCCATGACAGCATGGTTCATAAAGGCAAACACTCTGAAAAAAAAAACTAAAAGTTCATCACTGGGAGTGTGGATAAACCAACTGTATATATTCACACATGGAATATCATTAAAGTGATGAAAGAAATTAACTACAGTGAGACACAGTGACATGGCAGAACCTTAACAATATCACATAAAATGAATAAATTCCCAAAGGATAAACAGCTTAGTGCCTTTTTATATAAAGTTTAAAGTAATTATATTAAAAGCATATACTTTGGGGAAAACAAGTGGAATAAAACAACATAAGAAAATAAACAAAATAATCCTGAGTATATGGTCATAATGATAGTTTCTTCACGCTGTTGAGGCAAAGGAGCAAGATATAGGGAGGACAGACTTTCAGATGTAGATTATTGTCTCAAGACTAATTTTCCCAGCTCTCGGAAGGCTGAGGCAGGAGGATTGCCATAAGTTCGAGGTCAGCCTGGGCTCCACAGTGAGTTCAAGGCAAGCCTGGACCTACATAGCAAGACCCTGTCTCAAAACATAACAAACAAAGGATTCTAATTTTTGTTTAGGTGGTGGGTTCTTAAGTGTTATTATTAACCATAATTAAATATAACAGATATAAAACAAACCAGGAAAAATGGTGAAATTGTGTCTAACCAAGGATTATAATCAACTCAATTGTGTGTACCTATTTTGTTTGTTTGTTGCTATTGCTGTTGTTGTTGTTGTTGTGTGTGGTACTGGGGATTGAACTCGGGTCCTTGCGCTTGAGAGGCAGGCCACCGAACCGCTGAGCTAAATCCCCGCTGTTGTTTTTTAATTTTAAAGATTTTCTACACTGAGCTCATAGGCACAGTCCTCCCTATCCTCATCTGAAATTTTTTAAATTTTTCTTTTCGGCTTTTAGGTGTTTAATGCTCTTGGGATTTATTTTGCGCATGAGTCAGCAATTTGCTAGTTTTCCACTATGGATAATTAATTGCCCTCATGACATCTGTGCACTTGCAATGTCATCTCTGTCACTCAGAGGTTGATGTAAGCATTCATCTGGCTTCTCTATTCTATTCTATTCATCATAAAACAACTACACATTCTCAGTTAGCATAGCTTTATAAGAAGTCTTGGAGCCTGGCAGAGTGAATCTTCACCTTACTCTTATACGGGCCCTAGCTATTCTTAGCCCTTGGTTATTCTGTCTAATTTAGAAAAGACATGTGAAGCTCCACAAATACCACTTAAATATTTTTATTGGAGTTTGTACTGAAATTATGAAACTAAGTTTGGAAGAATCAACATCTTTTCAATGCAAATAGAGCCGACCTGTCCTTGAACATGGGTATATAGCTCTCTATTCGTTCAGTTGAGTTTCCTTTAAGTATTACAACATTCTTTCATGGAAGTCAAATACAACTTTAGTTATGTTTATTCCTAAGCCTGTTACATTTTGCTAGTATTGCAGATGGTGTTTTTAATGGCTTGTTGCTGATGTATAGAATTGATTTTTGTATACCAATATCCAGCAAACTTAATAAACTCTTATTAATTCTAATTATTGTCTTGAGAGTCTCTCAGGTTCTCTATCTAGATAATCATAGTTGTCCATGTAAATGGCAATTGTGCCTCTCCTTCTGCCTCCTGTTTTATATTATTCTCCCATTGTGCTGGCTGAGCCCTCCAATAGTATAGTGAATGAAAACCTCAGAATGCATCTTTGTCTTCTTAATTCTAAGAGGAATGTTTATATCTTCTCATTATATACGGGGTTTTTAATAGTTTTTGACATGTACTTATCAGGGCAATGAAGTTCTGTCAGCTACGTCATCTTTGACAAAGGAGCTGACCATCCTCACTGGAGGAAAGATAGCCTCTTTAATAAATGGTGTGGGAAAAACTGGATCTCAACCTGCCAAAGACTAAAACTAGACCCTTATCTTTCACCATGCACTAAATTAAAATCCAAGTGGATTAAAGATCTAAACATTAAAACGGAAACACTTAAACTTGCTGGAAGATAAGTTAGGCAGAACTCTTGAAAACATTGGCATAGGAAAAGACTTTATAAACAAATCCTCAGTAGCACAGGAACTAGCAGAAAGAATCAACAACTAGGATCTCATCTCATTAAAAAGCTTCTGTACTGCAAAAGAAACCATCAACAGAACTAAGAGACAACCTACAATGTGGGAAAAAGTTTTTACCAGCTGCTCCTCAGACAAAGGACTATTATCTAGAATATATAAAGAACTCAAAACAATCAGACCCCCCAAATATAAAGACCCAGTTCAAAAATGGGCATCTGAAATGAACAGACAAAGAAGTAAAAGCAGCAAGTAAATATATGAAAAACTGTTCCACAACACTGGTCATTTGAGAGATGCAGATGAAAACAACACTGAGGTTCCATCTCACCCCACAAAGAATGGCTGCTATCAAGAAATCTCTCAATGACAAATGTTGGTGGGGCTGTGGGGAGAAAGGAACCCTTCTCCATTGTTGGTGTGAGTGCAGACTAGTGCAAGCACTATGGAAATCAATATGGAGATACCTCAGATAACTAGATTTAGAGGTTCCATTTGACCCAGTCATCCCTCTGCTGGGGTATCTTTCCAAAAGAATTAAAAGAATCATATCACAGTGATATATGAGCACCTATGTTTATAGCGACACAGTTTGTAATAGCTAAAACTTGGAAACAGCCCATCTGCCTATCAGTTGGAGACTGGATAAAGAAAATGTGGTTTTTCTATAAAATGGAATACTACCCAGCCATAAAGAATGAGAAATTAGCTTCATTCATAGGAAAATGGATACATATTGAGGATATACTCCTAAGTGAAGTAAATAAGTCACACATCTGTAAATACCAAATAGTTTCTCTGGTGTGAATAAACTATAATAGTATACAAGATCCTAATGTGATAACTGACAATGTGAAATAGGAAGAAAAGGGCTAAAGGTGTAGGGAAAGCGGGAAGGGCAGGAGAAAGGGAATAAGGGAAAAGAAAAAAAAATGAGAAAATGGAAATAAAGTGTTTGTAAATGGGGAGCATAGGAAGGGGTGAAGGGAGGGCAGGGACAAGGCGAAAAATGAGAACCAAGACCTGTCATGCAAAGGTACAAGATCCCAGTAATGAATGTAACTGTACTGTATACCTAAAATGTACCAATAAGCTTAATTTTTTAAAAAAGTTCTGCAGCATCGCGGATGTACAGGCACAAAGTCAGCGTGCCATTCTGTCTAAATTTGAGAAATTTATACCTGTCACCCCCTGTGGACCCTTGCATCATGAAAAAGGATTTGGCTTAGACAATAAACTAAATGCTCCCTCTAACAGAAGGATATGCTAGATGACAGTGCTAAAGAGGCAATCTGACCATTTGAATATGAGATGAATAGAAGGACCTTAGAAATTCCTGTCAATCCAGAGGTTCCAGGATGTTCCCTGCATTCTAGGAGATTTCCAACCAAAAGCAATAACTACCTGCATCTTCCCTCTACAAATGCATGAGGAGAAATGCTCCAGAGACAGTCCCAATACGGGCCACTTTGCCATAAGAGAAACAAGAAACACATACAAAATGGAGTAATTACCTGATCAGAAACCAGCACAATTGGCAATCTGAAAATGAAGCCGACAACAACTTGGACTGTCACCATGCTCTGTTTTGTCACTTACATCCCCAATATAAATGCAAAAATGTGAAAACCAGGGGCAAGATTGAATGGCAATGGATCCACTCTGAGGCTGGGCACGAGCCACTTACTGAAGACATAAATTATAGTGCTGTCACCATCACCCGTCCTATTTGCAAATAAATGTTGTCATCTAATTGTACAAGACTTGGAGATTGTTTAACAAGTTTCTCAGAGGAAAGACTCAACAGCAGCTTAGATTCCCGGAACACCTAGATTCTATCTGTCCATCTGGGTCGTCTCTCTGCATGCAGCTCCTTTTGTTCTGCATTACTAACAGCGTTGTTATCCCAACTTCTCAGCTTTTCCTGGAATTAAAGCTACAAAGGTTTAGTGTGTTTCTTAACTGATTCCATTAAGAATGAGAGATGGAGAGAGACAGGCTCTGAAAATCAGTGGGGAAGGAGGTTCTTCTTTGAAGCAAGGTGGATTGCCAAGCAGAATTCCCAAGGGTGCGGGCTACACAGCAGAAAACCTTCGCTTTCCCTCTTGATCATACTAGGAAAAGTAAATAACACAAAACACAAAGGAGGCACAGGCCTAGGACTCCCCGGGACACCTGGGGTGAGTGTTTTCCAAGCCTGTGGATGCCTGCCCCATCTGCCACCCAGCTGCACTGGGGACTTCCAGAGTGACAGGACAAGTGAGAAGGGCGAAGCTGCAGACACCGGCAGGCCCTGCCAGTGCATTTATTCAGTAACTAGTGATCGAGTCCTGGCTCAGTTTGGATGCCCCAGAAGCAGACCTACAGATAAGAATTCAAGGGCCAGCAGTTTGTTTGGGAAGTAAAGAAATCTCCTGGAAAGGAGAACAAAAGTTAGTCAAGAAAGGAAAGGCAGCAGGAAATGTCTATCATTGAGTCCCTGTGGAGACCTCTGAGGTCCAGTGGTGAGTTTGTGCTTTTAGATTTACCCTCCAGAGAGTGAAGACAGCTGGTGCATTCGTATGCTTAGTTAGAGGTCAGAGGCTGCTCTTCCAGTGGTGTTGTTCTCCAGCTTCTGCTTTTCCACTCCGGAGGAGAAATCAGGATTCAGCAACCTGATAGAGTCCCCAAGCAAAGAAATAAACTAGCAGTTGAAAAGTGCCAGTTGAGAAAATCTGGTGACATAACTGGGGCATCAACACTTTCTATCAGCTCCTCCCTTGTGCCCAGAACTATGCTACATGCCTGGCAATAACTGTGACCAAGTCAAAAATGGTCCCTGACACGTGGGCTCACTGGAGGCAAACAACAGGCTGCATATGTTTGTCCCTCTTCCCTGCTCCTCAGAACAGACAGATCTCGAGGGCCCCATAAGCCTATGCTTTGATATCCACCAAGGGATCACCTCTACTTTCCCTGAGTCCTTGACCTCTTCCCTGTCCTCTGCCTTTATCTCTATTAAATGCAACTCTCAGTTCAAAGAATTCAGACTCTGAAACATGTCCGTCGCCTTCATCCACAATGGCAATAGTGCTGAACTATACCATTTGTTGAACATATACTGTATACTACCCATTGAATTATCCATATGACATATGGCTATTATCTCATTTTAATCCCTAAAACAATGATAGCTTTGTATTCATGCTTCCAAGCTGTTCCTGCCTTAGTTTGCCTGCCAGATGGGCCCTTCTTAGAAAGCACTATGGCCTAAATCAGCTTAGAGATCCCTGTAACCTTCTGGCTGCTGCACTTGGCCACCTGGTCACTCCTTTACCAAGGTGAGCTGTGAAGCATTTGCTCAGGTTCCATAGCCATAACCTGCCTGGGCCTAGCGGGCACTTTCCCCATGAACCCCTGCATTTAAAGTCCCAGAAAGTCCCAGAATCCCCCTTTATGCTTTATCCCAATTACAAGCCCTGATTCTCAAGGGTAAGCCATAATTAACATCCTCCCAAATGCAGTTCTCCTGAGGTAGGAGAACAGAGAAGGCTTCTGTAGTCATCCTTAGCTGGTTTAGACAATCAAGTTTGGTCTTCTTTTCCTCTGTCCTTCTACTTTGTAGCCACCTTGTAAAAATAGGAAACTAAATTAAATCAAACTCTACTCCAAAGGGCCAGGATTCTGCTTCTTCTATATTTACTACTGCATTATTCTGTTTCTGATGATATAGTTAGGGTTGTTGCATGGTAGTCTCTCGCCCTGGTGATAAAGGGATGGTTTTCATGGTGGGAATCCAGACACAGCGGTAAGGTAGTAGAATATTTGGGCCATGGGGATGCAGGATACATTTGGCTGTCCCTTCTCTCTTGCATCAAAGGAGCTCAGATTTGGAGCCTGGGAAATTCAGGCCAAGAAGAGTCGGTGACAACAAAAGGAAAGATAATCACTCTTTATTGGGAAAAAAGAAATCACAAAGGAAGGCCGACCTGCTTATCTTGCATTCTGGCAGAACCACAGACCACCAATGCAGATACTTCAAAAGACCCCTGGCTCAGCTCCCCAGCCCCTCCCTGGGGGCTCCTGCACAGAGAACATCCTAATATATCTCCTCATTTTCTCCTGCACTTTTGAAGTCAAAGTGTGGTCTGGTTAATTAGATGTTAGCGGGGGCTGGGGGCACTGGAATCCAAACTCAATAAATGTTATTTCTGAAAGACAAAGAGGTCAAGTGCATATTAAACTTGAGCGCTGAGGGAGCTCTGCTGGGGCATTTAGTAGACCTGACTCCTTGCCTTTAAGGCAGAGAGTGCCTGGCAGCTTTTGGAGCCTGGCTGGGTGCAAAGGCAGCCCTGGAAGAATGCCCATCTTGTATTGTGAAAGAAGAGAGAGGGGAAAAAAGTCATTCAGTGTTTTTCAACATAAATAGCTCATTCCTGCAGTCAGAATTTGAAATTTCTGCCAATATCCTACTCCCTTTATGAGACTATCCCAGTAAGCAGCCCGGCCCTTTCTTTCACCTGCTAAAATCAAATCTACCAGCTCATGCTGGGCTTTCTCAGGAGAGGAAGGGTGCAGCCCTTGGAGGAGAACTACTGGACTTGGGGTGCCCCTACCTCTGCATTTCCTCACCCCAACACTGATCTACACCCCCAGGACGGGGCCCTCTTTTGCCTGTCCTTGGCCTGCCCATGCCCTTGACATGAGCACTGCACAACGCATTCTCCAGCTCCAGCTGATGACTCCATGGCTGTGGGAAAAACAAGACTCATTAAACGTCTGAGTGGTAGAAGAACTTATCACCAGGAACTTATCACCTGCCTTGTACAAGGCAGGGGCCCAGGAGCCAAGGTCAAAGTCTGGCCCCTTTACTTTCCTGCTTGGATTCCCCAGATATTTTACTTAGAACCAGCCTACTTCGGGTAATGACTGAGCCCTACCCAACTTTCCCAGGATGCTTGACAGCATTCAGCCAGCCTTGTTGTTATGGTCTGTGTCTAGGTGTCCCTCCAAAGCCTCTGGTGGTCATGGATTATTTTGCAGGTAGCTGAATCTAGAGTATATGATTGATTCATGGTGGGACTGGGCCAAGGGCATTAGGATTAAGGGCTCATGAGTGCTACCCGCTCTAAGTAGTCTGAGTAAGATTAAATGGGCAGAAAGACATTGTTAGGATCCCTTGTTGCTTTTGCTGTCTTCTACTGCCCTGAACTGTTGCTCCTCTGCCTCCCTGCCTTGGAGCCAACCAATTATGGACTGAAATCTCTTCAAACTGTGAGCTAAGTAAACCTTTCTCCTTTAACTTTGGGTGTCAGGTATTTTGTGTATTCTCTCAGCAATGAGAGAAAAATAACTAACATACTTGTCAAGTGACATGGTGACATTCTCAGCAATTTCCAACTTAGGTACAAGTCTGTAACAAAGCATGCAGAGTTCAAGGCTAAATTCTTAAGGGTGTATTTGCAATATTCATCTTATTTTTCCTTGTACTGTTTGTTTTCTCCTTTCCCTTTGGAGTGTTTTGATTGGGGAGTGAAGGTGTTAGTCACGCATGAGGTGTCCACATTAAGGAAATTACTGATTCGGTAGTTTAATTACATTTGGAGGCCACTAAATAGGACTGTTTTCCTTTATTTAGACAGTCTGGATCTTCTTACTCATGATTTGGGATGTGATAATCCAAGTGCCGTTTTATCTTGAAAACTTACCAAACCACCACAGCAGTCTCTCCAAGCAAACAAAATGTCACGTTGAGACACTGTTGTTTGGATGTCCCTAAAACCATCTATTTAGGATTTCTTGTCTGGCAAAATCCACCTTTGCCTGCTGTAGTGCTGAGTGGGTGGTGACACAATCTCTAATCGTAGTCCCCTGTTCCATTTCTACAGCATGAAGCCACTCAGCTTTGATTGTTCCTCACCTCCACACTGTACCTAGGTTTTCCACGTAGACCCACTGTACTGAGCAAGGACTTTTTAAAAATCTATCAAGAAGCAATCTATCATGGTGGAAAGAGTTCTGAGAAACTTATAAACCTAGATTCAAAGCCTGCATTTACCACCATTTTTAAGAATCAGAAAACCTATGTGGGAAAATCTCTAAAAGCCATTTCTGGTTTGGCTGCCTGATAGTCTAAATAGGGAATTTGAGGAAGCCGTTCCCAGTGATCAAACTGGTGGCTCCCATCTGCCTAGGTTTTGCTTTCTAAAAATAGTTTACCAGAAGTCTCAGAGATGTAGTTAAGAGGGAGGCAGCATAATCAGTTACCAAGGAGATTCCTCCTTTGCCAAGTGAAGGAAACCATCCCCATGGAGAAACAGAGGCCATCAGTTTCTTTCTTTCTATTTTTTGGTACCTGGGATCAAACTCAGGACCTGCCACTCGCCAGACAGGCGGCAACAACACTGAGATAAATCCCAAGTCCCTGAGGCCATCAGTTTCTAAAAGCCTAGAAACTTGGGTAGCAAGAGATATGTCTAAGTTCAAAGACTTCCTTCCCATGCAAATGAACCTGCATTGAGATATCATCACACACACATAGCAATATAATCAATATTACAAAAATATAAAAGATCTGAGTGTTGTACACTATCGGTGGAAATGTATATTCATATAGTCTTTATGAAAAACAGTAAAACTTAAAAATGGAGCTACCACCATATGTAACCACCATCCCTCTTCTGGGTGTAGATCCAAACATGTGAAATCTTAAATCGAAGAGATATTTGCAGTATTGTTTACAATAGATAAGATATAGAATCAAATTAAGTGTCTCCCCAGTGGATAAAGAAAATGTGGTATATAAATCCAGAATAGAATGTCATTCGGTCATTACAAAGAAGGAAGTGTTCTGGGCATGGTGGTAGGAGAAAAAAAAAAAAAGATATTTCTCCTTAGTGTACCCTCAGGAAGCCTATGTTAGATGAAATAACCAGGCAAAGAACTCCAGATAGTGTGTGATCTTCCCTATATGTAGAATCTAAAGAAGCTGATCTCAGACAAGAGTAGAAGAGCAGTTACCCAAAGATGGGTGAGGGGAGAAAGAGAAAGATTGGTCAATGGGTATAAAATTACAGTTGGAAAAGAAAAATGGGTTCTGATGTTATATTATATAGCAAGGTGATTATAGTTAGCAATATTGTATTGAATATTTCAAGAGTTAGTTAAGAAGATTGTAAATGTTCTTACCACAAAGAAATGTTAAATGTTTGAGGTTCTGGATATGCTAAATATCTTGACTTGATTATTACACACACACACACACACACACACACACACACACACATATTAACACTGCACCCCATAAATAGGTACAAATATTGTATGTCAACTAAAAAAATAGTATTTACCGTTAAATAAAAATTTTAAAACAAATGCAAGTAAAAGTTTAATTAAAGTTCTCCTTTCAAATATCGTGAAGCAACTAGTATTAACTAGCTCTCTAATTATAAACTAGAAAGCTACATAAAATGTATGAAACAACTTTTTACTTATACTGGTTAATAGGCAGTGCAGAGCTTTGATCCGTGAAGAAAGAAGCAGGGGTAAACCCCAGCCACCACCCTTCCCTGGTTCTGTGCCTGAACTTCCTCTCCAGACCACACAGGGAATAAAACCGAAGAAAAATATAGTGAGAAGACAATGATGGAAGTTCTGCTAAGGTAGATGGAATTTACCAGTAAGATACTGGAGAGGAAGATATCATACAAAAGACAGGCCTTCAGATACCTGCATGAAAGTCTTTGAAGAAATACTAAATTGCATTTTCACAGGGCAAAGCACCAAAAATAACTATGGAGTCCTATAAACTGTCTGCAGACCCCACAATCCTGGGAGACTTAATAATCCCAACCAGCCACAATTGAGATAAACCCCTGAATACTCTGGCCATTCAGTTGTGAGAGGAAAATACCTTACCACTCTAACCCAGAAGGACTATTTACGCATTTAAAAACCACATTAAGAAAACTTTTATAAAAGACTAACAGGATTAAGCTATTTTTCATGTAATTAACTATATGCTAGAGGAAAAAAAAAACTCCACACTCCTTAAAGGAAAATAACAAAATCCAAAAACTCAACAATATGTCATTCATAATCTCCACTACATTATCCAAAACTTCTAATCACGGGAAAGCCAACCATGGCAGCGTGTGCCTGTAACCCCAGCTCTTAGGAAGTCTGGAACAGGATGGCAGCTTGAACCCAGGAGTTCAAGGCCAGCCTGGGCAACATGGTAAGACCTGTCTTAGAAAGAAAACAATGGGAAAGGGGAGGGAAGGGAGAGAAGGAGGCGAGAGAGGGGGAGGGATGAGAAGAAGAGAGGAAGAGAAGGGAAAGGCATGGGAAGGGAGGAGAAAGTAGGGGAGACAAAGGAAGGAAGGAGGGAAGAGGGAGAAAAATCAGACTAAGAACAATGAAGATATTGGAATGAGCACACAAGTATTTTTAAATAGCTTTCATGAAAAAAGAAGATAACTATAATGAATAGATGCGCAATTTTAGTAGAGTGATGTAAACTATAAAGAAAAACCAAAGAGAAATTTGAGAACCAAAAGATAAAATACATAAATTAAAATTGCTAGTGGGAGTGCAAAACGTTACTACTTTTTATCCATTTTCCAACCCCAAACTGGAAACAGCCCAAAAATCCATCAACGGGAAAATATACATTGGGATACACTCATACAATAGGATACTACTCAGCAAAGAGAGGGAATGAACTGATGATATACTCAGCCATGTGGATGAATCTCAAAAATACTGTATTGATCAGAAGTCATGTGGAGAACAGCACACCCTGTATGATTCCATTTATAAGAAAGTCTAGAAAAGGAAAAGCTAAGCCATGGTGAGAAAATGAGAATGGTGGTTGCTTCCAGGAGAGGAGGTAGCAGAGACAGCCTGGGTGGGAGGACAAGTCAGTGTTCCATTATGTTACAAGTGTCCTGTGTCTCAAAAGAGGTGTGGGTTATGTGGGTGGAAGCAGTTGTCGAAACTTATCGAACTGTGCAGTTAAGATATGACTGTGCATGCGCATACTAAACTGAGCATTTGCTATGCAAAATATGCTTCAATTTTTGTTCTTTTTTTAAACTTCAAAAATACCACCTGTCAGGCCGGAATGTAGCTCAGTGGTACTACACCGGCCTGGCAAGGGCAAGGTCCTGAGTTTGGTCCCCGGTACCAACAAAACAAAGCCATTTCCTTCAAAAATACCACATGTTCACATCTACCACACAGAAGATTAATAGTGCCCCCCAAATTCATTCCACCCTCTGCTTCATCCTCACCTCTCCGGGAATGAAACTGAGCAGCCTGATGTGTGTCTTTCCACTCTCCTCTGCGTGCTTCTGAGATTCGGTTGTGAATGAGATGCATACGTGTACAGGAAGGGGTGTGGAGCATGTTGTCATTGCTGTTGAATGGGGTTTCCCACACATGTGTCTCTACCACATGCTCCTGTCACCTAGATATATATACTCCAGGTCAGAATATGTAGGTCACAGCCACACATTTCATTGTAGAGACAAACCATGATTTATCCGCCTATTTGCTTGACTTCACCACACACACACACACACACACACACGAGTGATGGGCTGTCAGATTCTCCCCAGTTTTTCTCTTTATAAACAATGTTGTAAAAATATCCTTAATCATATACCTAGTTTCCCCAGTGCTTATGTTTCTATAAGAGAATTTCCCAAAGTTGAATAGAAAAGACAATAGTGTTATTTAATAGATATTGCATATTATATTCCAAAAACGTAGAAATCTCATATAGTGTTCAGTCTGATATATTTTAGGTTTTTGCAAACTGGCTTCAGAAATGGAAATAAGATATGAACATGGTATTATAATCATTGGAGGCAATTTATCTATGCTTTGAAGGGCAAAAATTCAGCAACATATCTAAACCCCCACAAATAACCAAGTTACTCTATGAGAATCTATTCTGAGAAGCAGGAGACCGTGAGCTAGAGAACTGATGTAGTCTTAGTCAAGGGACTGTCTAAGCCTGCCACTCATCACCACGGTGACCTTGAACAAGCTGCTCTATTGGCAGCTCAGCGTCCTCATGAATAAGGAAGTAAATAATAATAGTTCCTACATCGTGGAAGATTACAAATAATGCGAAGAACCTGCTATATGAAGACTGAGAAGTGGCTGATACATAGAAAGAGGGCTGTGCTAATCATTATTAGGCAAATTCCTTAAATTTCTCTGGCTTTCTATTTCTTCATCAGTAAAATTAGGACAATACGCCATCTCATAGGGTGCATAAAGTAATTAGATTAGCGCAATGCTTGTCTCATATTAAGCTTTCAACAAAATTAGCTAATACCACTATTAAAACGTAATATAAACTTAAAGGAATGAGGCTTCTGCAGGCACCAAGACCTAACTATGGTGTTACACAGTGTGAATGGCACACACAACTGTCCAAAATTCAGGGGAAAGCTAAGTTCCTGCCAAGCCTATTGGATATACTGAATTCCTGGAAGGCCACACAAATTTTCCAGGATGAAGAAAGAGATCAATAGACTCTCTCAGGAAGATTTGTTTTCTTCCAGGGTGAATTATGCACATTTATCTCTCTTCATTGCTCAGTGGCTCCAAGTATTGGAAGCTTCTTCTTCTCAGAGTGCTTCTGCAGCTTTGCCCTTCTGAAGGGACAAGGGCTCAGGTGATCGCAATGACAGCCAAGGCTACCAGATGGCACAACGCACAGGTCACCTGGAGTGTTGGGGGAAAGTCAGTTTTTCAAGTAGCCCACCTTGGCTGAGCCCTCGTATGTGTCCAAAGGCTCAGACTTGGGACTGGAAGGGAGTGGGGAGAGTCTGCTAAATTACAGGAAACAGTCCCTGCTCTGCACAATGCAGCCAAGACACTCATTCCCCCACTGGCCCATGTCCACTAGAGATTCCCAACAGTGCTGTCAGTCTGGAGGTTTCCAACTCTCACTGATTAAGTTAATTCAATTGTGGATTTACTTAATTTTCTTTAAAAAAGGAAAAGTCAACCATTGTATTTGGACAAAAGCAAGTATAAAAATAAGCCCATTTTATCCTTCATCATATCAAACAAATAACTTTACTTCCCTAATAATTAATTATCTTCCCTAATAATGCTCTTAGATGAAAATGAAATGTCATTCCTTAGGTTAAGAACAGAAATATAGGCTCAGGCCATCAAATAAGCTGATGGCAGTCGACACAAGCATGTGCCTGATGAGATTAGAGGTACAGAGAAAGCCACCAGTAGCTGGGTTAGGAAAAATCTAGTGGCTGTTCAGAGCTGAACACTGTAGCCTAAGTTGATCAGATCCCATTAATGTTCTCACACAGTCCCCACTCACTCTTCATTGATTCTCCTGCCACAGGAATGTCCCCACCATCAACACGTGAATGCTTGCTCCCAGAAAGGAGTGAATCCCGGTAGCAAGGATCCAAGAAAATGTAGCTTCTCACCAGAAGCTCATGTGGAAACTAAGTAAATGTCTGTGGCTACTCCTGGGGGACTTGGGATCCAGATGTTAAAGAGCTCATGCAAACTTACAAGTCTATCCTCTCATGGGCAAACCTCCCTGAATGAACTGTAGAGGGGTCAGTCCATCAGTGGAGGACCCTGGGCCTCACTTCTACAGATGGATTTGTGCCCATGCCTAGTGCTATGTTTTAGATCTAAAATGTCCACCAAACGTTTCCTGTGTTCCAAGATGGGGCCTGGTTGAAAGAGATATATCACTTACCTAGAAGAGTATACACTTGTCCCCAGCTCCTCCCTGCTCTCTCTGCTTTCTGATTGCCATAGGTTGATCAGCTTTCCTCTGTCATGCCATTTCTACCTTGGAGCCAGCCAGCCATGGACTGAACTCACTAGAAACTGAGCCAAATAAATACCTCTACCTTTAAGTTGTGGGGAGTAGATATTGTGCCTCAGCAACAAGAAAACGGACTAATACACCTGAGATGTCCTCACTGGATCAACACCTCCACACACAATGAACCCTCTAATTGTGGTGAGGAGATCTACTTAATGACATAGAGAAAATAAGGGTAACTCTCAACCTGCTAGGTGTTAGATATGCCAAATTCATGTTCCCTGAAGTAGAAGAATGAATTCTAAGGAACAAGGGAAGTTAAAAGCAGAAAATTTTACTGGGGAATAGGAACAACTCCTGAGAGACAAGAGGGGTCCTGAATGGATTGCAAATGAGCCCACTTCTCTGAGAAAGTTTTATGGAGCAAAGTCACACAAGGGGTGCGTACAACGTGGATCAAATTATAATCAACCGATACAATTACTACAAGTGTAGCCACTTAGCTAATATTGATCTAGCAGTAGCAAGGGCATATGGATGACATCAGTAACCTTGGTTGATAATCTGTAGTCTCAGTCTTGTCTTTAGTCTTGGTCTTAGTCTTAGTCGTCTTAGTCTTAGTCTTAGCGGATGGGAGAAGATGGCCCAGGTCTAATGAGATAATGATTTATTTATACGGGAAATCTCAAAAAGGTGGTACTAGTAATCTCAAGCTTCCTCAGTATGTAAATTTGGCCATTGTGACTTTAACTTTCTTCAGATGTGCCTCCTGCCAGTTTTTGATGTGTTCTCACCTTCTGCACTGACTCCCTTGAGAGTCTAGCCCCATCTAAATGCCTATAATATTTCTACCTTACTTAGCTGTCTATAATATTAAGATCTGCTCAGTTACACTGGGAAGGTCTAGAAGACATACCTATCACCAATTCTTGGAGAAGTAGGTCTGCAAAAGGAGGCCTGGCAGCATTAGAGAGCTCTACGATTGCTCTTCTCTGAAGGCCAGACCTTGCAGTCAGAACTGCAGCCATTCAATTGGAAAACTTCAACGCACTAGGAATAATTGGATCCTGGGGAGGTAGGAGCCAAGTGGCGGCACTCAACCACTATAAAGGCAAGATGGGCGTAATTGCAGTAATGAACTGCAGAGGCAAAGCAACCCACCGAACAGTCTGATTCATGTAGAACTCTGGTGCTGCCAGGTGTAACAATTCCCAATTTGAAACTATACTACAAAGCCACTGTGATAAAATCAGCATGGTACTGGCAAAGAAATAGGCCTGAGGATCAATGGAACAGACTGGAACACACAAAAACAAATGCAGATGTACTCAGCTACCTCATCTTCGACAAAGGAGCTCACCATCCTCAGTGGAGGAAAGATAGCCTCTTTAATAAATGGTGTTGGAAAAACTGGATATCAACCTGTCACAGATTAAAATTAGACCCTTATCTTTCGCCATGCACTAAATTAAAATCCAAATGGATTAAAGATCTAAATATTAAAACAGAAACATTAAACTTGCTGGAAAGTAAGTTAGGCAGAACTCTGGAAGACATTGGTATAGGAAAAGACTTTATGAACAAATCCTCAGTAGCACGGGAACTAGCAGAAAGAATCAACAACTGGGATCTCATCTTACTAAAAA
>NW_022900944.1:30391391-30452055 GCF_012274545.1 Fukomys damarensis
AAAAAAAAAAAAAAAAAAAAAAAAAAGAACTCTGGTGCTGGCTGATTATTCACAGTGTTCCTAGAAAGGAAATGGACAGGAAGTCTATTGAATTCTTGCTTCATCTGTATGTGTAGAAAAGTCTAACTTAAATGATAAGAACAGAGTCACAGCCCCTCAATCAGTTCGCAGACATCAGCCAGTTTCAGACCCTAAATGCCTGGAATGAAGAGAAGCCTGGGTTTCCTTGAGGGAGGACCCTAGCATGTTACAGAAAATTTATATTGTGAATCTTTTACACAGCCTTCCCTCAAAAGAACCTATAGCCTTCTGCCAGTGTAACTGTAAACAAATAGCATCCATCGCTTAGACCCACTGGCCCCAAGGCATGGAATCACATTCTTCTTGCAGGATTTAAATCAACTATGGTATGACTTTTTTTTTTTTAACTTGGGAAGCACCTATCTGTTGTGTGACCTTTTTTTGGCACTTGAAGTTGCATCAAATCAATTTGCATGTTAATGGACTTAGTGACATGTGTTTCTATGTTCGAATGCAGGAGGAGAGGCTAGAGAAACATACTTTATTGACTACTAAAGATCCTTAATTGCAATAGGAAGGAAATAGAGGGAAATAAAGTTCACAGGCAGCAGAAACAAAATAAAACAAACTATATTCCCGTGTGTTTCACATGCCATCAAACCTGGGTCAAGGCCTAGATTATCTGACTAAATCCTTAGGAAACACAAGTGAATTGCTTATTGATCATGGGCTTACTGATTAAAGAGTCTTTTAATCATTATCCTTGTCTCTTCCCCATCCAGTCCCACTAACTCCTCATTCTCCACACCAACTAGAAGAGGCATCCTTTGAAAGTGTAGTCACTTACCTGCTTAAATTATTATGAAGATTTCAGGATAAAATCTAAAGATTTAGCACAGAATTCAAGACCCTGCTTAGTGAACCTCATCTTCCCAGGAATCCCTGCCTCACACCTTCTGCCTCAGGCTCCATGAAGATGCCTCCATATCTCTGAAAACCCAGTTTCCCCACCTGGTACCACATTTTCCATTTTTTCTGTTGTCAAATTCTGCTCATCCTTCAAGTCCAAGTCACCTCATCTCTAGATTGTTCTATGACATTTTTATAGTTTTATTTCTGAATTTCTCCTATTATACTACAATCACTTTCCCCTCCTGTTTATTTTCTACTGATCTCTTATTCCATGTCCCTGCATCATGCCTGGCATACAGTATGTACTTATAACATTGGTGAGATGAGTTGCTTAGTTGAATGAATGATAGGAAACAGAAAAGTTCTAGCTACTGAAAAATGTTAAAGGTAATAGATAAATCATAGAGAATAGGTGAATAGGTTAGATAGATTAGGGTTACATAGGTAGATGAGAAATAGGTGGGTAGGTAAAGAGGTAGGTAAATTATATATAGATGAATAGAATAGATAGATAGATGATAGATATGTATGTACATCAGATTTCCTAGGACTGCAGCTGCTAAGGACTAGGGAGATATAAGAATAAAAATGATCACTACTGGGTACATGCCTTCTTTTGAGTGTGATAGAGAATTCTGCAATTAAATAGTGATGATGGGCCAGGGATTTAGCTCAGTGACACTGCACCTGCCTTCAAGCACAAGGTCCTGAGTTTGATCCCCAGTACCAAAAAAAAAAAAGTGATGATGATTTTACAGTTCAGAGTCATATACTTTAAAGAGGTAATTTTATAGATGTCAATCATACATCAACTAAAAATAGCTGGGAGTGGTGGTACAGGCCAGTAATACCATATAGTGGGGAGGCTAAGGCTAAAGGACTACAAGTTCAAGGGTATCCTAAGTAATGTACCAAGATCCTGTTCAAAATTTTAAAAAGAAAATTTAAAAGGGCTAGGAATGAAATAGTGCTTATTATCATACTCAAGGCTTGGAGTTCAATGCCCAGTACCACAAAAATAAATAAATAAGTTCTTTTTTTTAAGATCAGCAGCTGCATAAGAAACTTTGAATGCCCTGAAATTGGAAGACATCCAACATAAAAGAAATTTAATAGAAGTTTTTTTCAAATTGGAAAATATCCCTTAAAATGTTCACATTATTACTAGCAAAGAGTAGTAAAGCTGAAAGAAAATATCCTGAAGCATCAATAATAAATACATTTCAATCAGTCATGCTAGAAGAAAAACTGAATGCTCCTCTTCTGTGTGGAAGATTATATTATAAATTCATCGTCATATGAAGAAGCAATGACAGTACGCAGCCAAATATCACAGAAGAAAAACATTACAGATATGTCAAGAAAATAATAAAATTATCTTGTTCTTCTGAGATTATCAGTTTGTCATACCTATTCTTTCTCTAAAACTAAAACTCACTTTTGTACCCCCACAAAAGATTGGGCGATGGGGAGGAAAGTCTTGCCAAGCTGGAAGAGGCACCAAACCTATAGGAAAATGGCCTCTTTACTTCCAGGTCACACCCCCAATGACCTGCTTGTGACCAGGCCTCGCCTCCTAACAGCAGGTGAGCTGTAGCACTCCATAATTCAGTCAACTTTTGTTTTGCTTTGTGTCTAGATGTCCCCCACAGCCTCATACAGGCATAGGGCTTTTTCAGAGGTGGCTGAATCTAGAATGTGTGATGCTGGGATTAAGGGTGTGTGATTACTAAATTAGCCCACTGGCTTGGCACTGCTCTAATCCCAGTAGTCTGGATAGAATAAAAGGAGCAGAAAGACCCTGTTAAGTTACCCTCGTTGTTTTGCTGCTGTCTGTCTATCATGAACTGTTGCCCTTCTGCCATTCCTGCCTTGGAACCAGCCCAATATGGGCTGAAACCTCTACAAACCGTGAGCCAAATAAACCTTTCCCCTTTAGCTTTGAGTGTTGGCTATTTTGTCTCAGTAACAACAAAAGTAACTAAGATGCCTTCCAAAAGTCTTGCCTCTGAACCCATGAACCTCTTGGGGGACATCTAGATATGAACCAAACAGAGTATTTCGCAATGCTTGCCTGCTATGGCAAGAAGCTGCTTCCATTCTTAGAGTTAAATCCCCCATTAATAACATAATTATCAGGAGGTCAGGGACAAGGGGAAAAAATGAGAACCAAGACATGTCATGTAAAGGTACGAGATCCCAATGATAAACGTAACTGTACTGTATACTTAAAATGTACCAGTAAACTCAATGAGGAAAAAAATAACATAATTATCTTTTATTTTGTTTTGTTTTCATTGGTCTGGCAATAATTTCCCTCCTGGACACACTAGAAGGGAGGACTGATGGAGATCAGCATTTATGATTTCCTGGGTCCTCTGGCTATAATAAAATCTCAGATCTGAAACAACTTCTTAAAAAAAGGAAATGTATGATTCAAGATGAGAAGACAGAGCTAGTCTACATGGGTTCCTGGAAGAATGAAGAGTTACCTGGATGCAGCAGATAAGTGAGTCTGAAAGGGGGAAGCGTAAATGTAAACAAGATGGGAGGTAGCAAGTACGGGCTATGAGCAGACAGTGGAAGATCTTGAATGCCAGCAATGCCTCCTCCCAAGACGTAGGAGCTTCACATTTTAGTAGTATCCCTTTGCAAACCCACAAATGTCCCAGTGAGAAAGGATAAAACCAAGAACAGAAAGTAATTTCAACTCTGCTTACCTCCCCACTCCTCTTAATGACCTCATCCCAAAGACTGAGACAGATAATCATGAAGAGATGGATGTCCAGGAATAAATGTCATTGATCCCATTAATTCTCCTGGTCACTATACACATTTTTTCCGTGCTAAGATGGATGGTCTGTGCCACGTTCATAATAATGACCATCAAGCCTTCGCATCTGCTTAACATTTTATAATTTATATGAATTTATTGGATCCTTACAGCTCTATGAAATAAGTATGACAGTATAATTATAACAACCGTACAGATAAAAAGAAGTGAAGAGCCAGGAAAGGCAGCAAAGGCCTGGCCACAGGTTACCAAGTTTGTATTTTTATGCACAATAAGTTGTCTCAGTCTCCCTACGGTGAGTAAAAGTCCTCCAGGCCCAAGAAGTCAGATTAACAAAGCCTGAAGTTTTCTTTGAATGCTTTTTAGGTATGACAGGTGGGGAAAAGGCCATACCCCTTTCCTTCAGGTACCTGCAGATGCAGTCAGCCCTCCCTATTCTTGGGGTCCACATCCATGGAAAATGTGGGGCTACCCATGGATGTAAACTGTTGTGTCTGAAAAACATGTATAGACTTTTTCTTGTCATTCCCTAAATAACTGATACAGTTTATATCCAGATGTCCCCCCAAGGCCTCACATGCTCATCAGTAGGACTTTGCGGGGAGGTGACTGGATCATAGGAATGCAGATTAGTCCACTGATGAGCTTCTATAGCTAAATGTGATGCCAGGAGGTAAAGCCTGGTCAGAGGAGGTGGGTCACTGAGGGAGTAGCCTAGAAGGGCCTATCGCCCTCCGTCCTCTCTGGATCTGGCTCTTTGCTACTTGCTGCTGTGCCATGAGCTATTTCTCCTTTGCCATGCAAACGTGCCTTGGAGCCAGGTGATTATAGACTGAAACCTCTACAAACTGAGAGCTAAATAAACCTTTCCTTCTTAAAGTTGTGGATGTTGGGGTATTGCATCTCAGCAACAAGAAAGTAACTTAGATAGCAATATAGTATAACAACTGTCTACATAGCGGTTACCCTGCATTGGTGCTATATGTCATGAGAGGTGATTTAAAGTATACAGGGGTATGTGCATGGGTTTTATGTGAACACTCTGATATTTTACAAAAGGGACATGAGCTGATCTGGGTATCCCTCGGGGTTCTGAAACTAATTCCTTATAGATACGAAGGGACAACTGTGTATGATTTATATAAAATCAATCTTCAGGACTCCTGAATCATAGAGCTTTCTTGTTTAAGAACTGCGACTTTTATGAAAACTTGTTGGTCAGCTCTGTTTTCCAAATACTTGGTAAATTCATCTTGCTTTCTCATGTCACCACACCTACATGGATTAGATAAAGACAGCAAGAAGACTGAAACTGAAAGAAGCCCACATAGGGCCTTCATCTGAAAGCTGCTACCTGCTTAGCAGCAACAGAGCCACACAATCCTCCCTTAGGCCAGACTATGTATCTGGTTCTGAGCCCATGTTCTTCCTCCAGCCCTGTATGCACAGAAAACTTCCCACAGGGACCCCTGCTCCACATCCTAGCTCCTGAAAAGCTGGGAGGACCTGCAGGCACTCATTCCCACCAGAGGAGAAAAGCAGTTACCTCCAAGGGAAAGAATAAGTCAGGGGAAGAGAGGAGGCCACAGCGATGCCAGCCATCCAAACCCAGAGCAGCAAACACAAGAACACCAAGCCCCGAACCCCAGTTAGAAGTGGGAGAAAGGAATACTTGTCCCCCTGCTGCAACCTGAAAAACCAGCTCCCATACAGTCTACCGTGTTGATCTTCCCTGGAGTTTATAAACTCAATTTACAAAATCCATCAGAGAAGGTCTTGAGTACCTGTTATTCATACCTGAGTTGTTTTATCACATTGCACCCCACCCCCGATCTTTCTCCATTTCCATCTGTCTGCCTGTCTGTCTGTCTGTCTATCTGTTGTGGTTCAGATCTAAAATGTTCCCCAACAGTCTCATGTATTCAGAGGAGGGGCTTTCATAAGGTAGTTGAATCTAGAGTGCTTTAACTTCACCAGTGGATTAAATCCACCAATTCATAATTTGTTAGCATTATTGAGAAGTAATAGAAACTTCAGAGGTAGGGCCTAATTGAAGAGAATAGGTCATGGTGTGTGACTTTGATGACTCTATCGAGTCACTGGCCCCTTTCTCTCTGACTTTTTCCCTTTCTCTCTGCTACCTATAGAGAGTAGCTTTCCTCTACCATGCCAATACCCCTCAACGATGACATTTCTGCTTTGCCACAGGCCTAAGAGCAGTGGAGCCAGCTGACCATGAACTGGAACCTCGAAGCCATAAGCCAAAATAAATCTTTCCACCTTTAAGTTGTTTTTATCAGGTATTTTGTCACAGTGACAGAAAGCTAACACATTATCTATCATCTATCTATCTCATTCATAGTCAATGTGAGCAGCCCTGTGTCCTCAGGAGTTCCAAATTTAAAGATAACACAAACAAAACAGAGACAGAGAAGCTGCAATATACACCACCTTTACCTATCTATCCATTCACCCATCCATCCATCTATTCATCTCAACTGACCTCTTTCCTTACATTTTCCCACTCGCTCCCAACAATGTTGCAGGGGCTGTGAATTTGCTCAGCCCCTTTTTGAGACCCTCCTAGTTCAAAGGAGAGGCAGATACACAAACACAAAGTGACTAGCACCTTGGTAGGGATGCAGAGCAGCATAAATAGCTTCAGAGGGTAAGCAGGGGCCTGAATGACAAGTTGGGGTTGACCAGAAGAACAAAGCGGTGAGCAAAGTCCAGGTCAAGGGACCAGCAGTGAAAAGTCAGAGTCTGGGAAGATCAAGGCCAAATCCGGTTAGCCCTGGGAGGAGTTCTTCTCTACTGGTTTAGAAAATAATGAAATCAAGTTTTCCACTCATAGGTACTGTTTGGGTTTGACCTCGTTAAAGCTAAAATGGTAATACTAGGGAAACAAAAGACAAAAAAGAACTCCGTAGGAGCAGTAATGAGTAGGGCATATACTGGGAATGGTGAGTAAGTAAGCCAAGCTGATTTGGGAAATTTGAACCCTCCAAGCCTGTAAAGAAAATGAAAAACAAATGAGAACCAAGACCTGTCATGTAAAGGTACAAGATCCCAGTAATGAATGTAACTGTACTATCTACCTAGAATGTACCAATAAATTAAATTTTTTAAAAGATGAAAAAGTACGAAGCCCGCAGCTTGCCATGGGAGAGCCTCTGGAGTCAACCTCTCAAGCACAAAGTTTCACATGGCTGACACGTTAACTTTTCCCAGGGTCCATTTAATAAGATGTGGCAATATGCCCCAAATCCAGACTACAAAAATTGACTTCATCTGTTGTGGTTTATATAGAGATGCCCCTCCAAGAGCCTCATGTGATCATAGTAGGGGCTTTTAGAAGAGCATTGATCGATAGGGGTGCTATAGCTGACTCGGTATTAGGAGAAAGGATCCAGTCTTAGGAGGTGGGTGACCCTGGAAGGGTTTGCCTCCCTGCTGTGCTCAGCTCTTCTCTTTCTGCTTCCTGGCTGCCATGACATGAATAACTTTCTCTGCCAGAACCTTCTTCCATGGCTTCCTCCCTTGCAGCTGGCTGACGATGGACTCAAAATGTGAGCCAAAATAAACCTCTCTTCCTTTGAGTTGTGGGTATCAGGTATGTTGTCCCAGGAACAAGAAAGTGACGAAGACATCATCAAATAGAACTGCTTTGAAGTGAGCAAACTACTTTTTAAAAATGATAAAACCTCCTGCCTTGCAAGCGCAAGGACCTGAGTTCAATCCCCGGTACCAAAAATAAAAATAAAAATAATAAAACCCCAGGAAATATTATGAACTATTATTTGTTTGTACGTTTGAATAATATTTTTTAATCAGCTAGCTTTCCTAATTTAGACATCTGTAATGAAGGACTGTGAGTTTGAATGGGACCAGGGAAAAAGGAATTATGAAAAAGTGACCTTTGACAGAGAACCCACAGAGTTTAGACTTTAGGGAAAACTTGGGGCCAGCAAAAGTTAACCAAGTCCTTGCTCCGGGCATGTGAGAGACAAGAACATTTCAGTGGTAGCCCCTGTCTGACCCTAAGCTTCAAGCAGAGGAACATCTTTTCCCACAGCCTATGATTCTCAAGCCATTCAATACTCGAAGCTGAAAGAAACAGCTGTTAGATAGGATAATATCTATAATCATCGATCATCATTTTTACATCCTGTAATTTACCAGCACTAATTACTTCACGTGTATATTCTCAATTAATCTCCCCAACAACCAAGGATGGAGGGTTGCAATCCTCACTTTGCTGATCTGCTGACACCTGAGCCCTTAGGAAAGTTGCATGCCCTAAATCACACAGCTTAGGGACTGAGCAGCAAGACTTAATCTGTGTCTACTTTTCTAGAAAACATTTGTTTTTCCTCCTTGCAAAGTCACTCAACTTTTCACGGGATCCAGACACAGTAGGTGCCATGAAGCTTGGCATGATCTGCACAACATAAGTATCTGAGTGATTGGCAAGTGCCCCCAGGGAGATGCCTCACCCTCGTCTATATCAAAAACATCATGCCTTTGTCTTATCAGAGGGGTTAACAAGTTGTGTTAGCTTCCTAGGCCAGTTATAACAACATGGGTAGCTTCAGACAACAGAAATGTATTGCCTTTGTCCTGGAGGCTGGAAATAACCAATCAAGGCATTGATAGGGCCATGCTCTCTCTTTTTTGACAACTGTAGGGCAGAATCCTTCCATGCTTCTTGTGGCTTTTGGTGTGTGCCAGCAACCCTTGGCTGTCTTCGGCTTATAGACGTGCATTCAGTCAGAGTTGCTGTGTGCCAGGCAGGCCCCGGCTGCCAATCATATTGGACTAGGGCCCACTCGATGACTTCATCTTGACTTTATTACCCAGTTAAGAAAGAGCCCTGTTACAGTTTAGATCTAAAAAGTGGAAGGTGCTTGGGTCATGGGGTGCTGTGCTCATCAGTACCGTGTTTCACAGCTCACTGTGCTATTAGGAGTTGGAGCCTGGTTGGAGGTGGGTCACTATGGCATGACCTGTAAGGGAGTATTCTTATTCCCAGCTCTTCCTTCTTGCCCTGCTTTCTGGCTGCCACGGATTGAACAGCTTTCCTCCACCAGGCCCTGCTACCATTCTGTTTCTGTCTTGGAGCCAGCTGACCATGGACCAAAACTGTGAGCCAATACAAACCTCTCCTTTAAATTGTGGGTGTTGAATATTTTGTCCCAGTCAAGGGAAACTGACTAATAACAACCCTATTCATAGATAAGATCACTTTCTGTACTGTGAGGAGGATTAGGACTTCAACCTATCTTTTTAGGAGGACATAGTCCAACCCGTAATACACTTCAGTTGCTCATCCTCAAAGTTCAACCCCAATTCATCTCCTGCCTGCCTCTGGCTCCCACTTACCCCCGATCTGAGAGTAATTATGTCCTAAAGTTTCTCTGGTGCTGGAGATTGCCTGCTTTCATGGCTGGAACACTCCCATCCAAAGCATTGAACCTCAACCCAGCCCAGCTCTTTCTGTACTGTGCTGCCCACTAGATTTCTGTGAGGTGCAAAGAGGCTTCACTGTAGGCAAGTCGCCAACTACACTTTCATTTCCACTTGCTAACAGCATCTGGTGGCTCGTCGCTAACAGCCCGATGCTACACTGTCATAATCAGCTCTTTGTCTGCTGCTTCCGGTTGTGTGTTTAGATGCAGCTGGAGATAGTCAGCCATTTCTCCAAAAGCTATTGTGTGCTTAAGAAGAAAAACTTAAGTCTTTTAATTATCCACCATCCCTCAATGTGGAACCCAAACTCATATCCACTTTACCTCACTTTACCCTGCAGATGTTTCCCTGGGGGCAGGGGAATTTATAACAATATGGTACAGTTTTTACTTCTTTTATAAGCACCTTCCCATCAGTGATGCCTCAGAAATAAATAAAGGGGCAAGAATCCCCACTGGGTAGATGGGGAAATAGAGGCAAATTTCTATGGTCAAATTATTCATTGGTAAGTGATCTGTTGGTCCAGGTCTAATTCTATTTGGTCATATCTCTCCTGCTCATGAGGCCTAGAGAAAACATATCATTTAATAGATGCTGAGCAAGGAAGACATCTAGCTTCCAGGATAACCATGTCCTGCCTGCAACTCTAAACTTTCATCTAGAATAACATTATGTTTCTTTGTGACCCTTTATGGTCTTTGCTCATGCTGGTCCTGCCACCTGGAAGGCTCCTCCCTTTAGTATATTTCCTTTAACTTTCAGCCATGAGGCGCAGACTCCAGGAAGTAGTTCTTGACACAGGTTACCTCTCCCATTACACACTCTCCTAAAATCCTTAACTTCTCTATATATGTGTAACATCAGAAGTATTTGATGCATTGGGTAATTAATTATATCTTTAACAGAATCTTCCCTGGTAGGCCATGGACAGGAACGAAGGATCACTCCTTCCTAATCCCCAGGGCTCTAATCAAGCTGGGTCTGTGCCTGGCATATGGCTTAATAAGTATCTGCCAAATGAAGGCATAAAGCTCATCGCCTTCATCAATCACCACTGGTTCCTAGAAAAGCTACCTCTTCCGTGACCCCCCCTTTCCCCAAGCTCTTTGCTTAGACTAAGTATAACTAAGGTGATGATATACTTCAAACAAAAGTTGAGATACTTACATGACACATAGACTATATACTGAGCAAAATGCTTGAAACCGGGAGTAATGTAAAACTTTGTGACACTTCAGAGCTACAATTTCTTACCTATTATTTGAGTTATAATTATTGTGGTGTTGTAGGCTTTGCGGGGAGGGTTGCTTCATTTTTGTGGACTGGGATTTTAACCTAGGGACTCCACACTGAGCTACATCCATGTGTGTGTGTCTGTGCATGTGTGTGTGTGTTGTTGTTGTTGTTGTTGTTTTTGAGGCAGGGTCTCTCTAAGTTGCCCAGACTGGGCTGGTACTTTGAGATCCTCCCACATTAGGCTCCCTAAGTGCTGGGATTACAAGTATGCACCACCACACTCAGCTTTGTAATTATTGTTTCATCTGTCCATTCTTCCAAGTCTTGCTTGAGAACAGTGAGACTGTTTCACTCCTCTAAGTCTCAAGGACACAGAACAGACAACAAAGATTTGTGGAATGAAGAACTAATGAAAAGTAAATGCATTCAACAATTAAAATAGAAAATATTTTATAATTCCAGAAATCATTGCCTAACAAATTATCTTGGTATGATAGTTTGTGGGGTTTTGGGGGGGTTGTTTTTTGTGGTACCAGGGATCAAACTCAGGACCTTGCATTTGCAAGGCAGGCAGGGTGCCACTGAGCTAAATCTGAGGCTCTGTGTGCTTGTTTTTTGATATCAGAATTTTCTTTAACAAGAGACCACTAGGAATTTGTTAGAATGAATAATTTTCAATTCTGTTTTCCATGAAGACTTTTTCATAGGCTTACAAGTTAGGGAGATCCATGTGCTATTTTTCCATTCTGATAAGCCATGAAGCAGGACCAGCATTTTAAACCAGAATTCACATCAGAAGTAGCAATGTGTACTCTCTGAGGATTTTACCATTATTCTTGGCCAAAACTGCACATGATACTTAGAAATAAGCACAGTAACCAAAAATAGAAATAAACATGGCACTGGAAAGAGGAGAAGCTGAAATCATACTGACCTGAATGTCAGGAGGAATGCTTCTTTCATTTTATTCAGCATGGAATCACAGGGCAGGGGTGAGGTAACTTGTTAATATGCATATTCTGACTCTGCATCTAAGATGGGGCCTGTGGTTCTGCATTTCCAACAATCTTTCACGTGATATTAATGTACTAACCAAAGGACCATGGACTACTCTTGAGTAGCAAGTCTAGATCCTATTGTTTAATGTATCCAAGTATCAATATCCTTATCATAAGGTAGAGTTGGTGATCCATCTACTGTGTGAGGTTGTTATGACCTTGAATTGTGATTAAATGTGAACACCATCCTGATTCTCTCTCATTCCACTTTGATGAGAAAAAAGTTCAAGTCTCTAAATTCTGAAAAGGGAATTTGGGTGGCTCCATTTCCTCGCCTCCTTTCCAGAGTGATAGATTTAATTGGAAATGCCTGATCAGGCAACTGGTCTACCTCTCGGAGTTCTTTAATATCCAGGGGTAATAAAGGGTTCTCCTCTGAGTAAATAGTACACTTCTATTCTGTTTCCATTGGTCACTGCTCCTCTCTTACCTATTTCATGATCATTAGTAGTTGCTGCCTACACAAAAATATGACAAGTGAACAGACAAGCTGAAAAACTCATAAATGAGCAATCAAGCTTAATTCAAAGCTTATTATTTCATATGAACAGCATTCCCAAGCCTGAGTCTTTGCACTGTGTCTTGTAGTATGAAAACAATTAGTTTTAGCATTTCTAAAGCAAGGAAGCTGAGGAAGAGAAAAATTAAAACTTGACAGTGAATGAGAATTAGGATAATGACAGGCTCCATGGCTGGCCATTCAAGACCATCTATGTATGATGTGACCTCTGCCTGATTCTCTGGACTCTCCTATCACAGCACTATTTCTTATCTTGAACAATATGCATCCCTGTTCCGAAGCCAGAGTCTTTGTATACAATATTCCAACCACTTGAGTGCTCTTCCCCACTTCCCCACTTACTTCCGCAAACACTTGCCATCTTTCAAGACTGAATTTCAAGAACCATTTGCCTTTGAGGTCTTTCCTGACTCTCCTACGTGAGATGACCTTTCCCTGCTCTGGTTACCCTACCATGCTCTCTATGGATTGCCATAGCTGCATTTATTTATAATCTGTTTTAAAATCTATTTCTGTCTCGAAGACTGCACTCTCTGAAGTAGTTACCATGTCCTGCTTATCTGCATATGCAGAGACCATACCTCTAGGTTAACAGGTCTTAGTCTCTGTTCCATGAATGGATGAATGACTGAATGAATATCTTTATAGCAAAACTTCATTAGTGCCTATCTCTAGCACTACCCTAACCATAAACTGCAGTTTTTTTGCCTATGTGTCTATTTCCCCATTAGACTGCAAGTTCTTTGAATATGGATCCTGGGTCTCACATCACAGCACCTGTAAATATTCACTAAATATTTATTTGATGAATATAAGTTGCTTTGGACAGAAGGCAGGTAAGGCTCTATCAGAATACAGAGGATAAATTTATGATGATAAAGATTTTAAAAGGCTGCCAAGTCCATATGTTGATTAATGGAACAAATTAATATGACAGCATCAACACTTCCAGCCCTCCAAATCAGTTTCAGCAATTATGTGTACCCAGGGCAGGGCACAGATGTTTGAGAGATACAACACAAGAGAGGTCTCCCTTGGTTTGCTCAGAGGTCTTCAAGATATTTTTAGTTGACAAACAACCATGTGTCACTCATCAGACATCCCATTAAGCCAAATTGTACAACTTGTTAGACAGTTTCCCGTATTAATTGTGAAAGCTCTGTATGTGACTTTAATTCCACTGGGTGTTGAGCCTAGTCCAAATCCAGAGATGGTTTACATATATTTTTTCAAGCATATATGTAAGAAAAATATTTATCTTAAGGTTTTATTTACCACCCACATCTTATCTCATCCATATCAGTGTAATTTTGCACCAAATTCTGCAGCAAATTAGCAATGTGGGATATATAATCAGTAAATTCTATACGTATTCCAGAATATGTGAGAATATCTAATGATATAGGAAACATCTCAACTCTCTTGGCACAAAATATACTTAGAGGTTTTATCAAGAAATATGACATAGTACACATCCAGTGTTCAGTGTGTGTGATGCATATAAATGCTGGTAGTTCTAGACCACCAGTAATGCCAGGGATACTCCTTCTCTGACCCATGGATATACCATCTCTGAGCCAATGGGGAGAGACTTAGGAAAGGGAAGTATGATATTTTTATACAAATCTCATCAGTACCAGAAGATTCCTTAAGTAAGCTAGCATATTGACATAGTGGTCTCCAAAGCTTAATCACTGCAAAAATTTATTCTGGAAGGAGGCTGACCTTGTCACAGAGCCAGGCCTCAAATATTGGAGAGGAGTAGAAAATCTTTTGTGGCCCTCATAACACAGCTGCTTAGTCCTTCCAACTCTTTCCTCCCCAACCATCCCAAGGCTCTCCCTCCTGCCTTCTGAGGGTGTGATAGTTGATTTTCCATTACTGTAACAAATAACTAAGATAACAGCTTATAAAAATAAAAGATTTATTTGGGTTCCCAGTTTTGGAAGTTTCCATCCATGATCAGCCTCCACTGCTCTGGGTCTGTTACAGCACATTATGATGGGGGCATGCAGCAGAGCAAAGGCATTTACCTCATGGCTGGAAACAAAGGAGAGGAAGAGGCTAGGATCCTGCAATCCCTTTCAAGATCACATCCACAGTGTCCTAAAATTTCCGACCAGATCCTACCTCAAAGTTTTCACTGCCTCACAATAGTGCCAAACTGGGCACTAAGCCTTTAACACATGGGGCTTTGAGGGACATTTTAGATCAAGTCTATGGAAGGGAGTAAATATTTTTAAATGTGATAGCTTAACTTTACATTAGCAAAAATCAGTTGTAAAATATAGTGGAGGAAAAACATAATGAAAAGCAGAAGCACATTCAAAATATCCACAGCAATTATAACTCATCTAAAAATATGTTTAACAAGAAAAATACAAGCATTCTCTATGAAAATACACTAAAAGGCATTTTCAAAAGACCAAAAATGAGAAATCATATTCTTGGATGGGAAGACACAGACTACGTACTTGTATTTCTTTACTCTTCACCAAATTAATTCACAAGTAATGCTATTTTTAATCAGAATCTCATTAGTCATTATTTTACTCAGCAAATTGATGATTAAGGTATATTGGTCCATTTTCTGTTACTATAACAAAACACCCAAGGAAGGCTGACTTTATAAAGTGATTCATTTAGATCACATTTTTGGAGGATGAAAACTCAGGACTGAGCAGCCCCATTGATTCAGTTTTTAGCAAGGGTCTCATGGCTCTATAGTTCCACTATGGAAGCAAGAAATCACATTGTAAAACAGGAAGCCAAAGAGTGATCCAGGGTTCAGGGTCGCTCTTATAACAACTTGCTCTTATGAGAGGTTGGAGGTTCCATCAAACTGCCTTGATCCCTTCCAAAGGCAGCTCCCTAACTGTCTAAAGATCTCCCACCAGGCATCTCCTAAAATTCTCACTGTTCTCAACACCCCCACATGGTGGACCAAGCTTCCAGTACATGAAATTGAGGGTGACACACTCAAACCATATCCAAACCATAGCATAAGATCGCTGAGATAGCAAGTGAAGAAAAAGAGTGAGACATATACAAAAGAATAGTACAAAGAAAGGTGGGGGCAAACTACAGATGTTGAAATTTATATTACTATAAAATAACTAAAAGCATTTGGTATGGTTTGACCAGGTAGAGCAGCACCTGGAATAGCCCTCATAGGGGTGGCTAAACCCGTGAGAGTCCCAAGTCAAAACAAGAGGACAGAGAGGCAAGACAGCAGGGGAGCCTGGATTTACAGAGAAGATCGCCATTGCCAAAAGATGTTATCGGGTGCTTCTTAGTCCTTCACATATATGACGGGGGAAATAAATAGGTGACGCAAACATGCCTTGCTCTTCATTTTAAGGAAAAAAGCTAGAGAAGAGAGTATGGTACCAGGAAAGAAACAAGCACAGATTAGTGTAAATGAAAAGAATGCCAAAAGGAACTATAATATACGATAATTTAGCAAGCAAAAAGAAGCTTTTCAAAGCAATGGGGATTGGACAGACCATTTAATGTCATTAGAAAAATGGGCTCACTTTTGGAAAGACAGAAGATGAATAGATACTGCACTGTACAAACATATGTATACACAACACAGATTCCAACCTCACTCTGCATAAAGAAATAAAATTTAAAACATAACTGTAAAACCACAAGAAATAAGTACAAGAAAATAATTATGTCTTAGGAGGAAAAACCCTATTTAAAGTGTTACCAAAAATTCAAAAGCTATTAAAAAGGAATGGCTATTGATAAATCTAGCTACACTAAAAAATCTTTTCCCAGGCAGGGGATTTAGCTTAGTGGTTCCATTGCATGGCTCGCAAGTGCAGGGACCCAAGTTCAATCCCCAGTACCAAACAAACAAATAAAACTTTTAGTGCCAGGGATTTGGATCAGTGGTTCCACTGCCTGCCTCACAGGTGTAAGGCCCTGAGTTCGATCCCCAGTATCAAAAAAAAGAAAAAACATGTTTAAAACTTAAACCTTTTCCCTATTAAAGCACCAGATTAATAGAATATACTTACAACTGAAAAAGGATAAATATCCATAAATGCTGAAAGTTCCTACAAAGAAACAACAAAAAGACAAGAATTCAACTTTAAATAAGTCAAAGTTCAAGTATGCAATTCACAAAAGAAAAATGAGGAATAGCTTCTGAACTTTAAAAGACATTCTCAAACTTATTATAGTTAAACACATTGTACCAAAGCAATATTTTTCCCCTTGGGCTGAAAACAGATCAGTGAAAGTGTGGGAACACAGTAGTCTTGTCCATTCAGAGGTGAAGGCAATCTAATATTTACTGAAGAACATAGCCCTTGACCATATATTCTATTGCTAAAAAATTCTCATTCAAAAATATTCCTTCATATGCTCAAAATATAATATTACATTAGTATGTACTGAAAATTGGGAGAATTTTTTTGGTCACATTAATAGTAGTAAAGCTATATAACAAAATATTATCTAACCAATAAAAGGGATGAATTACAGCCAAGTACAGTGATGCACACCTGTAATTCTAGATACTCAGGAGGCTGCAGCAGGAGGATATCAAGTTCAAGGGCAGCCTGGGCAACTTAGACTCCATCTACAAATTAGAAAATAAAAAGGGCCAGGGATGTGACTCAGTGGGACAGCACATACCTCACCTGTGTGAGGCCCTGGGTTCAGTGTCCAGTACCAAAAAAGAGAGACTGAGAGACAGAAGCAGAGAAAAGACAGAGACAGACAGAGAAAAGATAAGTTAGATCTAAGTAACATGACAGGATCCAGTGTCCCTAACGTCAACATACACTGCCTGGAACTTTCTATTTGAAGTCAAGACTGTGGGTTTTCTGCATAACTACTTCCGTACCACACCTATGTCTTCTCTCCTTCAAACAGTCAAGAGAGGTTCAGAAGACTCAGGAGATGATAGAATTTAAATATCTCATAATTATTCATTTGCCTTATTGCATACATATAATAGTTACAGCCATCACCAATATAATGATTAGAGGTCAAAAGGAAACTTTCTTGTGTTTCATCTTATTCCTCCCCACTTTTTATAGTAGCACCATATATATATTCATTCATTTATTTATTTATACATATATAATGTATTGTGCTGTGCTACATATTACAATATTATATATTTTTATTTTTGCAAATTCTACAAGTAATTCTGTATTTAATGCTTATTACAAGTCCCTGTGTTCATATCTAGTTGTCAGTGTGTTCTGAAATTCGTTTGCTAATAGAGTCCTCTTGAAAGTCTCAAGGAAACCACATTCCCTGAGTTCTTGTGTACAAGTGAGTTTGTTCTTTATGTTTTATACCTACGTGGCAGTGTTGATGAACATAAAATCCTTGTTCCTCAAGTACATCAAATATGCTACTCCATATTCTCCAGCAGTAAAGCATTCCTTTCTAACAATTTCATGATGATCTAGCTCCAGTTCCCTTTAACCAGCAGCTACCATGGTACACGCCTGACTGGACTATCGGGCGGCTTGGACCACAGGTGGCTGTTTAACCTGAGATGATAAATTCAAATCAGAGCCATCCAGCAGCAAGACATATGAATTACGGCCCTGTAGTGAACATGCTAAAATTACTAGTTCTCTAGTTCTGGATGATCAAGAGCTTCCTTCCTTCCTTTCTTTTTTTTTCTTTTTTTTTTTTTTTTGTAACTTTTTCATGCTCCAGTAAATTTACTAGAATATGTCTTAAAGCTGGTTATTTTCTGTCAATATCAGCAGAGCCAGAATGTGCTCTCTCAATGTGAAGTTTTAAATCATACTTTATTTCAGGAAAAGTTTTCTTGACTTACAGATTTTATATTTGTTCTGCTGTGTTGCTTTCGTTTTCTTCTTCAGGGACTTTATTGTCTACATGTTGGATTGCCTTTGCTTATTTTTAGTATTTTTCTCTTTCATTTGAATCTGGGTTTTTTTCTGTTTTTGTTTCTCTTTTCTTTAAAAAAATTTTGTCCTCTTCCTTGTTTCTATTAAAACATGAGCAGTGTTTGTATTGCCCCCTGTTCTTCCCAGTGTATCCTTTATTTCTTTTTTATTTATAATTATTTCCTTAGTTCTGTCACTTGGTTTCAGTTTCTCTAATTCTAACCTATGATATTCTTTCATATTTTGTGTTCCAATGTCTTTCATGCATTTGAAATAGCACATCACACTTCTATTTTATAGCATCCCTCTTTCTGTAAAAATATTCTTTTGCTTCTTACTCTCTTCTCTCTGATCACTTTGTATTGAATTTGGTCTTGATTCTTTCTTGTGACTCATTATTTTATGAAACTAACTTTCCTGGACATTGTTCTGAAGGAGGCATTGTTCTGGAGCTAGAAACAGAAACTTCACGGGGCTCCTTTTTTCTCTTGCTTTTGTGTAATGTTCAAAAACGTGTGGCTCACTTTCTGAGATTTCCTGGCCCTTTCTCTCTTCCTGCTTTCACCGGGGATTATCTCACTTTGTCTCTGCTGTCACTGCCTTATGTGGTTTTAACTTCACAGTCAACATCTCTCCAGAGAGTGGATCTTATCCTGGAAGGGAGCCATGGATGATTACTTTTAAAATCCTACAAGAGTCCCTCTATTGCCCGCCATGTCCTCTCCTGCTTTGGCTTAAGCAAAGTCACCCTCAGTTGCATCTGGATTCTCACATTTACCTGTTGCTCTCCAGTACGTATGGGCTAATGCGGGGTTCCCCTGTTCTCAGATTCAAAACCTATGCTGCTGACACTGGCTTTTTCATGTGTGAACTTTTGTAGCCTTGAAGTTTTCACTAAAATACAGCATTCCATTTTATAACTTAGGTCTCGGTTGACACATCATACTCCAGGAAGGCTGTGCAAGATCCATCCCATCTCATTACCAGAGTCATCAGTCTCGCCCTTGTTGCAATGTTTCTTAGCTCTTTTTCCCACTTCCTTGGCACCACCATTCTCAGTTTGCCATTAAGAAAGTGTGTGATTATTTTATAATTCAGGAAACTGGAGCTGGGGAAGGCAAAGAAACAAAGTGCTCAAAGTTAGGAGATTAGCTCAGTTGTGCCTAGCGCCAGGGCCTTGGCTTCTTATCAGTGCTGTGCCCTTCAAAAGATACAGGTGTCTGCAGTGGAACAGATGCCAGTGTGAGGGAGGCATGTGGGGAGGAGCCAGAGGATGTAGAGAAAACACTTCCCTGGATGTAAACCAGGATGTTTGCACTTAGCAAGGAGGTCCTCACAGGTCAGTATCAAAGCATGTTGACCAAATTTCACAGGAGGCACAAGTGTGTGGTGGTTATGACCTCAGACTGAAGAGCACAGAACCTGGGCTCAGGTTGCAGCTCTGCCACCTAATAGTCTTGGGAATCTACCCAGCCTTTCTATGCCTGTTTTCTCATCTAAAGAAGGAGAGAATAAGAGTTATGGTGTGGATTCATTAGGTTAATGTGCATAAATCACTTAGAACACTGCTGACAGATGGTAAGTGCCCCATCATTGTAGCTGTCACTATTACAGAAAGAAGGAGTAGGGAGGAGGAGAGGGCTGGAGTCTCCTGAGTTGCCGGTGAGCTTGAGCTTTCTGTCCCCTCACTGACTGCATCCTCTATGCATATGGCTGCTGGTGGTGCTCTGAGTACTCATACTTGCATGGGAAAAAGCCCTCACCTTGTCATCTAAGCCAACCAAAGATGAGATGCTGGTTAGTGAATCAGCATTCTGAAGAGCTAGTTCCTACCAGTGCTTGATATATTCTCATTGGCTTTGTTCTGGATTTCCCACCTCCACTCCCACATCCTTAGGCTTCTAATAAAATTTGTCGTCATCTCACCTCAGATAGGTTGAAAGGAAACCAAATCCATCTGCATCAGATGGTCTTGGTGGCCAACTATAAAAGCAGCAGCAACCCCACTAGCCACTCACTGTAGGGAAAGATCAAGATTGATACTGCAAGGGCGGCTGAGATCCCTCACCCACTCATTAGGTGGAACTTCAGAACTACAAAGTACCTGGCCCACTTCAAATTCCCTACTTGAAAACAACCATTGTGAAGGTACAGATGGTCAAGAGCACTTGGCTTGAGCCTTCTGAAGATATCCACATTTTAACCAGACATCTAACCTTTAACCACACACTTAGCTTTCTAATGAAGGGATATATTAGTCACTTTCCTCATCGAGGAACAAAATATTCAACACCAGAACTTAAAGGATGAGAGGTTTATTTTGACTCATAGTTATAGTCCGTCATTGGCAAGCTCCAGGGCAGAACCAACATGGCAAAGAGGCATTGCAAAGGAAAGCTGCTTAGATCATGGTGGCCAAGAAGCACAGAGGGAAAGGAGCAGAGAAGGAAGACAGACCTTTCCAGGCCATGCACCCAGTGACCCAGTGACCTGCCTCTTCTGACCAGACCCCACTTCTTAACACCAAGTCAGCTATAGCACCCCCATAATCCAGTCACCCTCCGAACACATGAAGCTTTAGGGGCCATTTTAGATCTGAACCATAACATGGGGCCTCGGGCACCATGGCAGGTGGATGATGGCATTGTTGCTAATAACTTGATCTCAAGTTTGTTAACAAGAGCCCAGATTTCCAAGCTCAAGGAGGCTTTGTGATATGATTGGGGAAGTAACCTCACCAAGGAAAGGTCACATTCTGGGAAGAGTGGTACAGGAACCTTAAGTGCCAAGTCAAGTAGACATCACGGACCATTCCAGAATAAGATAAAGATACCCTGAAGCGAGAATAATTTGGAAAATACCTTAAGGAAAAAACAGTTCAGCAGGAAATACTTACACATCCTCCTGAAACTGAAAAAGCCACAGATCAGGAGATTGGCCAGTGGGGATAAGGCAAGGGTCTCGTTCTCAGATGCTAATGATCCATGAGGAAGTACAAGACAGCCAGAGGGCTTCCCTGGGTGTCAGAAGATGGAATGATAAAGTTAGGAGTGGATGCACCATGGGGTAGAGGAAGCTCTGGCAGTCAACATAATACCACAGGGACACACTGAGCACTTCTCATGAACCTAAAATAGTAGCTATTCTCCTCAGCATCTCACTAATGGTGTTACCCCTGCTTTTGAGATTAACTCAGACTCCAAAAGGTCAAGTGTCATACAAGCCAAGGATCATACAGTGACAAATCAGCTTGTGCAAAGTCTTCCTGTTCCAAAGACTTCACTCTTCACTCCTGGGCCTGGATCTAACTCCCAACTCTGTCACCAACTGTCTGCCAACACCCCATTGGCCATCATCAGCTGCCATCTGTGCATAATCTCTCAAACAACTATTAATCTTCTGCCATTCCCCACCTTTCCTGTCTCACTCTCTTCATTACATCTGTAGAAACTGTTTCATAGAAAGAGTTATATGGCATTTGTGGAAAATATATGGGAAAAGTCTACAGTTTCATCATGAATTCCAATGACTTCCTTCCATGATATTTTAGAGCAGCCATGAAATTTGTTTTCCCTAGAGAGACAAATGACATTTGGAGAATTATGTTGACTATCTTGTCAAAGGGAGATAATCCATCTAACCCTTAAATGTCCAATAGTCAATAAACCTCAGTAAGAAACTAGTTGAGAGATAACCCTCCAATAGCCACGAAGACCTTGTCTAGAAGCCACACTGTCTAGAAGCTGTGTTGTAGAAGGCCAAAAGTAAAATAATGCTTAAAGTACCAACATTGATGGAGTTTCACCCTAGACTTTGAGAGCTAAAGAGACTTTCTGAAACAGTCTAACCCAACCTTTGTATGTCAAAGATGGGAAAACTGAGGCCCAGAGAGTGGAATTAATTTGTTCAGGTGACTGCTAAAACTTGAACCCAATACTCCAAAGTCCAACTTTAGGGTTTTGTTCTGGTTCATTCAGCAGCCTGCCCTTTGGGAACTGGTGACTACCTATGATAGGAACTAAATCCTAGCTCCACTGCTAATGGATGGGCTTTTGGGCCCTCAGCAAGTCTGTTTAGCCTAGGAGTCCTGATATGTTAAAATGGAAAAATAAAATCAATCTCATAAAACTAAGAGAATAGGAGGTGAACAGCACTGGCACAACTTCTGGCCTGCAGTAAATATCAAATGGGTTTCTATCTCACCTCTTATCTGCACTTTGGTCACCCTAAAATCACACTTTGGTAGAAGTATTTAAATACAAGCGGCTTATTTAGAACATGATCCTTAGAAGCTCCAATATATGAGGCAAAGAAGGGAGAAAGCCAATACACACAGCATTAATAAGTAAGGCACGATGTCCTAGAGGGACTTGATCCACTTGTGACCATTGAGAAATACCACTGAGTATGTGAAGTCCATACCCTTACCAAGGATGAGGGGCAGCCATCTGTGGACATGAGGACAGTGAGTGACATAGAACATGGGGCTGGGCAACAGGAGTGGCTGCCTCAGCTCTCTCCCTGAAACCACTTCCATCTAGTTATGCCCCACAATAAGGTCATTCTCTTCTGCACTAGTCTGCCAAAGTGATAGCTTATCACAATTTCTTGAATAACAAATAAACAAATTTAGAGTTTTGAGGGACAAGTTGTCATTCCTGCTGAGACAGCTGTTCCTGAGATTATGATCAATCTCATTGTTATGGGCTGAATTGCGACTCCCCCAAAATCCATAGTTTGAGGTCCTAGCCCCAGTACTTCTGAATGTGACTGCATTTGGAGTCAGGGTCTTTAAAGAGGTAATTAAGGTAGATTTGGGTAGATCCTAATCCAATAAGGTGGTGCCCTTATAAGAACAGAAAATTTGGGCACAGAGAGATGCAAGCAAAGACCATGTGAAGGCTCAGGTACAAGATGGCCATTGATAAGCCCTTAGAAAACACCAGCTTTGTCAGCCTTGATATTTGACTTCCAGCCTCCAGAACTGTGAAACAATAAATTTCTGTTGTTTAAACTAGCCAATCTGTGGTGATGTTACATAATCCCTAGAAAATTGATACACTTCTGTGTTACCTTTTCTAGAATCTCCCTTGGGTTCTTCTATTGGTTTAGGTCCCTGCCAGTCCTCCATTCCTGATGGTCTAAATTCCAGGAACCATGCCCTGGTACCATGCCTGTGACTGCTGGTTCATGTGTATCTCCAGGCTTTCCAGCCCCAAGAGAGGTCCCAGTATGTCTCTGAATTCTAGACATAGCAAAAAACCACCACCTTATGAAAATCAGCCTTTAGCCCTGCCAATGTTTTCATTCCCTTTTCAAGCTGCAGGGTGACAAGAATGAGGAGCCAACATAACAGACAAAGACTGTGACTTTAGAGCAACCCCTACCATACCCCAACCAGGGCTTATGATCCCACAGAGCCTAAAATTACAGGGTGGAAAACACAAATCCCCTAAATGACCATTAAGAATTATGGTGAGAGGACCACTTCTGTTCCTATCTCTTGTCCCACTCCAAGTTGCCATGTCATCCCCTCCTGGGAGATCACTGGGTCTCACAGGTTTTGGATTAGTGCCTGAGGGAGGAGATCCATCAACTCTCTTTCTTTGAGCATCTCAAAGGTAAGTTTAGGGAGGGAGACAGCAGCCTGAGCTGCTGGAACAACATTTAGCACCTTAATAAAATATATACCAAAAATATAAGTAGGAGAGTGGTAGGTGCCTGATGAAGGATTCATGTGCTCTATACAAGGAGCAGTCCTGGTGCCCAGTGCCCTGAAGCAAGCTTCAGGATATCTATCAAGGCCTCGTCCTGTCATCCAGTGCCTCCTTAAGGCCACCCCTGGCCTGGAACACTAGAGAATGACTGTCGCACACCAATTGCAAAACCACCAAAGAACCACACAGGACTTACTGCTCAGTCCCAAGGGACTTGAGTACATTGTCTCCTTTAATCTGTAAGTGCCAGAAACTGACTGGGACATTAAGGAGCCTGCCTGACTGAGGTCACTTGGCTACGAGGGCAGATCTGAAATTTGAATGCAAGCCATCTCCTCCCAGAGGCCCTGCTCCCCAACAGAGAAGTGAGCACAAGGACAGTCAGGGGACAGAACCTTGAGTTAGGGAATTGTGCCTGTTTTGTGCTTTCCAAGGACAAATGACCAAGGACATACATGGGGACTAGGGTCCATGTGGGGTTCTAGAATTAAAAATATAACATATACGGCCTGGGATTTAGCTCAGTGGTTCCACCACCTGCCTCACAAGCACAAGGAACTGAGCTCGATCCCTGGTACCAAAAAAACAAAACCATATATAATCCACCCTACTAATACAGAAGAGGAAAGTGTGAGCCCCTGAAGCCTGCCATGCCCTGTAATGGGAGCTGCCTCAGATGCCTGAACCTGAGCTCAGAAGCAGCCTAGTCAGGACCCCTGAGTTCACTCGCTCAGAGTCGAATCCCTTTTGTGCATGGAGGAACTGATGCTGACCAGTCAGGCTGTGTAAGTTTGAATCCCTTATTAGCACAGAGACCTGGATGGGAACCTTATACAGGAATATTTTCTAGATTAGCTACTTGTTTTCTTTTGCTTGGGGAGCCACTGGTCTCACCTGTCCTTATTTGGAAATCTCAATAAAAAGCCTTGCCTGTGCTTGAGTTGTCCTGCATCTGGTCTCATTTCTACCATTTCCACATGCAAGAACCTGGTTCCAATAACATCTTGACCCAAAACATAACACCTACCCAAAATACAAAATGTCCTCGGCCTGAGAAACCAGTTTAACCCATCCCACCAAAAAAACTATGAAACTAAATGGGAGTGGGGCAAGGGGGTTGACAGATGAAATTATGTTATGTGCAGGTACAAATCTGCTAAAAGGAAACCATTAATCTGTATAATCAATATGCACTAATAAATCTGACTCTGAAGTTTGGCTGGGAAGTTAAGTCCAGCATTTCACAAGTGTTTTCTAGTAAGTAAAGTCAGAAAAAATCTTTTAAGAAGGGGTGTGTTTATTCCAAACCCAAAGCTGATCATTTCCTCCCTGGTTTTGTGTTTTTTAGGTGACGACAGTTGTGAAGGCTATTGGGGTGGCAGTAACTATAGGTAGATCATTGCAGAGCCTTCTGCCAAGCTATCTATCTCATTGGGGAACAGAAAATAGCTGCTTTGGAGTAATGGGATGCCACATGGTTCCGTGTGACTCCCCAGCTCTTGGGTGGCAAGGTTGCAGGGGCCCTATAAGAATACAACACATTCTTTTACCACAATGCATGGCCTCTGCTCATTCTGCCCTTGGATAAAAGGATAGAAGAGCTTCCATTGATTCTGACATTCTGCCTTGTTTAATGTCGTCCCTAGATCCCTCTGCTTCACTTTCTGATGGACAAAATAAAAGAGAAATGAGCCCCCTGAGAGGTGCATATAAGTGTCAGAGACAAAACTGGAGCCCAGGGACTGGCATTGAGTTAGGTCTTTGTGCATTTGACTGTGCAAAACTGGAAGCTTTGATTGAGACGGGGTGGATGGGGTAGTCTACACCTGCCTGACTGGATTCCAAGCCTGAAAATCTAGGAAGGAAAAATCACACTGCAGGAAGATGCTGGGAGCAGTCAGGGAGATGAGCCCATGCTAAATAGCATAATGGGGAGAGAAAGACTGGATTTAGGATTCTGGCAGGCATGGTTGCAGGTCCAAACCAGGTTTGCTAGCTGTGAGTTTCTGTGTTAGTGAGCTCCCTGTCTGAGCTTCAGTTCCTAGTCTACAAATTGGATCAGTGTGTACCTGTCTTAGGCATTTTCCTCATTGCTGGGACAAAATACCTGACACCTGCAACTTAAAAAAGAAGAGATTTATTTTGGCTCACAGTTGTAGAGGTTTCAATCCATAGTTCAGTGACTCCAAGGCAGAACAGCATGGCAGAGGAAGAGCTGATCATGGTGTGGCCACCCAGAAGCTGAAGAAGTCAAGGGAGGAGCCTGGGAGGGAGACAAACCAGGCCTCCAGAGACCCACCTTGGCTGCCCAGATCCCATCTCCTAACAGTAAGTCAAATACAAGCCCCCATAACCCAGCCACCTTCCAAAGCCCTACTTATGAAAGCATGAGGCTTTGAGTGTGCATCCAGATAGGAACCACGATAGCATCTTAGGCCCAGTGCTCCAAGAGCAGACCCTGAGATAAGGATATGAATCAAAGTGATTTTGGAGGAAACATTCCCAGTGGGGTAGAGTAAAAGGCAATCTAAGAGACCAGGTGAGAACTCCTATCTTGGCTACCATGTGGCTCACAGACCTGCAGCAAGAATATCATCAGAAGATTGTTAGAAATCCAGAATTTGGGGCCCACCTAGCCCTACTAAGTCAGAATCTGCACTGCAACAAGATGGGGAGAGAGTTAGTGTAGACACACCTCAGAGAAGGAGATGCTGCCACAGAGAGGATGGGCCTTGGCTAAGGGTAGCACTGAGGCTGGTGTTCCAGCCCCTGCCTAGCCCAAGGCAGCCCCCTGATGAAATGCACATGCTTCTCACTGTGAGTGTTAGCACAGAAGCAAGTGAACCGAAACTGAATCTCTCTGGGTTCACGGGATAGGGTCAGGGTATGGACAACCTGTCCCAAGGTGACACCGAATAGCAACACATAAAGTCCTAATCTCTCGAGACTCCAGATCCCATTCATTCCCTGCCCTTTATTTCCCCCATTCCCACTGCCTTCCTTCTCTCCTGCTCCTGGAGCACTGAGTGGTCAAAGTCCAGCTGAGCACCTACTCGTCCTATTCCTCCAGCTGCAGGTCTCAGGGTTACTTCTCCTGGCCTCACACATTCTTCTCCAAGACTTTGCTTGCACACATTGTTTGAGTCTCTACATCTCTTCGCTTGTTCCTGCTTCCTTGGTGCTCTGTGACACCTCTTCTTCCATCCTAGGAAGGGAAGCTCAGCAGAGAGGCCAGAGGGAAGAGAATGATGGGGCCTGGCAGGCAGTGGTGGGTGGATCTCCATTGCAGTATCATGCATTTGGTTTGGGGTTCCATCACCCTCCCCAGCTGCCCTTGCGGGTGTCACCCAACCTGGCCACACACCTGACCTATCCCAGCAGCAGGGGCATGCAGCACGGTCCAGCAGGGAACAGTGGCTCTAGTCATACAGCCATGAGCCAAGCCCCCTCTCTCCTGGTATTGCCAGGCCTCTCACCTCTTTTACTTCAACTGCCCCTCACCCTTTCATACCATTTCCCCTCAGGAACTGGAGCACCATGCTGGTGAGAGCTTCCTCATGGACACCTAGTGATGAAATATGGTATTGTGGAGCAGCTGTTACTTTTCCCTGAATGGCCTTGATTTCTCTTGTCCTGTACATGAGTACATCATGGGACTATAGATCAAAAACTCCCCTCTTCCAAGTGGAAAGTGGCCATCTTTCCCAATGAAGCCCATGGACTCACCTTTCTAGGACTTTACATTCTAGGCATTGTGAACAAATAACTTGAATCAAAGTATTCTACCCCTGACTACCAACAGAAGTTTACTGGCTATATCCTCAGGATGCTATGCCTTGTGTCCCTTCAGGGAAGTTTCTTTAGCTTTTTTGTGTGTGCTTGTGTGTGTGTGTGAGGCCCCCTCATCCATCTCCCAGCAAATCCTTTCTAAGGTTTGCTTTGCTGTAGTCATAAACTGTTTATAGCCCAAGACTCGTGCCTAATGTAACACATCTTATCATCCCTACTTTACAGATAAGATAACTGAGGCTCAAGAGAAAGTGGACTAGATATAGGCTGCTACATCCACTTAGTAATAGAATCACATCTTCAGTGGGGTCTTCTGTTCCACCTCTGTGCATTACGCAAGTCTCAACTACAACATTTAGGAATTGCATGCTGGAGAAATCATTTCTCTACAGAAAGATAAATGCAGAAAGGAACCCAGAAAAGCACCAATCCTATTTGTTTGGGGTCAGTGTAAAGCCTTAAGCAGTCATTACAGGCACTAAAAGCAGTTAAACTCTTAAGGCCTCAAAGTTGAGCTGAACCTTTAGACAACCTAGCCCATGACCCATAAAGACAGAACCACGCAACTGGAGACAATGGTCCTTTTTTAAATTTTTTTAAGGAAAATTTGTGACAATTGTATATAATTTTCAAGGTTAATAGCATCTTGATTCACAATAATGAAAGTCTCATTTATCTACATATTAGTGTCCTGAAGCTAGCTTCATTTACATAATCATAACTTCCATTTCAACTGTCCTCAGCAGCTTGTTCCCCGCTTGATGAAAATGTAAATGGTAATTTTATTTGGGCTCAACTGCATATATACTGCATTTATGCAGCATCAGAAAATAACATTTTAATCTCCCCAGCAAATTGGCTTCATTAAAACAAAATAAAAATTCTGGTTAAAACACCAAGTCAGTCCCAAATGTCTTTGAAGGTCCCGGTCACTGTCATATTATCATATGGTTTTAATTGCATTTAATCAAAAAGTATCTTCATTTCTTGCAAGGTACAGAATTTCAAGATGGTAGGGGGCTAGGGGTGGTCACAAGAGGACCAAAAGCTGGAAGGTCAGTGTTCCTTTGTTTTTGTTTTAGTCTTTTTGACTCCAGACAGGCTGATCCAGTATGAATCAAGTCAAACAGGTGTGAACACAGTCAGATCCCCCTGACCTCACCCCAGCTCTTCCCCCACCTAGAATACAATTCATGGATCATGGAGGGTTTGAGGTCCCTTCTGACTATTTGTGTCTACTACAATGTCTGGCACTGGGTGAGGTGCAGCAAGGAGCCCCAGAAATGAATAAAATCTTGCCTGTCCTCATAGGCAGGCACATGCACAAATCACCACATCGAAGGGAGCAGGAAGACCCTTCTCAGATGCTCCTGGAAGCTTATCAGCCTCACCTGGCAGAGGTGGACATCGTCAGAGGGATGAAGCAGCTTGCTCAAGTTCCTCAACCAATACCAGAGTCGAGACATCCCTCAGCAGAGACAGGCAGAGAATCTTCAATGTTTACCCGGAACACTGCACTTGGGTTCCCCGGAGCTGGAGTGGGAGAGTGAAATGGAAATGTAGCAGTGTGCAGAGCCACTGTTGGACTCACTGTGACATCCTTCCGGGCCACCATCACTGCACTGAGCATTGGCACACTGGAGGGAACCCACAGCTCCCATCTCTGGGCAGATGACTTTACTGCTCTGAGAGGTACGTGGATGGACAGCTCAAGTGATACAGGCACTCCTCACCAGCGTTGTCTTCGAGGCAGCCTCACTGCATCCCTTCTGGGCTCCAGGGAAGCCCAACACATTTCTTGCTAATCAAAGCTTTTTCTGACTGCTGCCTGCACACCAGGGTCACGGCTGTCTGACCCATATCCAGGAGCACTGCATAGAAAATACCTGGCCTTGGCCTAAAGCAAGAAATGAATAATCTTAGCTGTTCCCAGGGGTAGAAGCAGCGACCAAGACATGAGATTTCTCCAGGTAGGGAGCAGGGCCAGGTGCAGAGAGGTGATGCATTGGTTTCCAGGGACTTCTGGCAAGGTGTTAAGCCTTTTTTTAAAAAAAAGCTCTCAGACATTACAGTTCTCTGTAGACCAGTGACAGGACAGAGGGCAGGGGCCTGCTACACAGCCAGTTTATAGGACGTTATAATCCCACAATGACCCCCAATGCTTTCAAATCCATCCACATTTGTGTCACATGAGTGCGCCACTTTTCATTTTTCACAAGTGAAAATCAGCACTCCCAGGGCAATGTGTCTTGTTAAGTCACTGCTTCAAAAGGCAGCCTTTCTCAAACTTGGGTCTCCTGGGGAGCCACTTAAAACTATTAAAACAAAGGCTAAATCCTTATCTGTGCTCCTGAATCTCTGCTTGGGTAATAAGCATCCCAAGTGCCTCGGGGACCAGAAAGACCTTTATCTCCCTGGCATGCCCAGGAGCCAGGTCTCCAGACCCCAACTGAATCCCCAACTTCTCAGTCCAGAATGTACCTATAATGTTGCCTGAGGACAACTCAAGCTGCTGACTTCAAGATAACAGCAAACAAATTTAACTGAGGCCACATTTTCTAAGGAGGGCATTTTCCTGTAATTTACTCACTAGAACTTACAGGTAAATATTTGTGAAAAGAGTGACCCAGGGCACTGAGTAATTTGGATCTCCAGTTTTTCCTTTCTGAGGTTTGGTAATGACCTTAATTAACCAGGACGGCTGAGAACATACCCCCCATGTTAGTCTGGTACCCAGATTTCTGCAAGCATCAGTATTGTCCTTGGGCCAAACCCTATACCAGGATGACTGCTTCTTGCTCTTGGATCCTGTGTTGCTTTGGGAGTCTTCAGGGACCTCTTTGTCCCTGTCAAGAGGCTTTGGGGCAGGTCTCATTCCTCTGCATTTAAGTTGTGTTCTTTCCTCAATATTATGCATGGGGACTCTGCTGTCTTCTCCCTGGAGCCCAAACTGAAACACATGGAATCAGTAACACTTTCGTGTGTGTCCCCATTTAACATGACCCATTCGCAGTGACTCAGGTCTGATGTTAAGGTAGTGCGTTCTCCATCACTGGAGATATCCAAGAAGAGGTGAATCTGCCATATATCAGGAACAGCAGCAACCTGTGATCTACACCAATGAACTAAGGCATTGAACCATGAGACCCCTTTAAGCTCTTCCATCTCCAGGTGTGTCTGATTCCATGAATTTCAAGTATGACCTACCATTACATCATTAAACACACCCAAAGTTTTCCCCCCGAAGCTCTCTAATGCTCAGATTTGTTTTATTCAAAGCAAAATATAATTTACATATCTCCTCAGTGTCAGAGCCATGAGAAAGCAAAACAAATTAATCAACAAAGAATCCCTTTTCAACGCTTTTCAAGCCAGCTTGTGTCTGTCACCAAACCACAGGTGAAATGCTAATAAAATTCAGCTAGGAGCAACAGCATAATGATTTAAATATGGTCTATTGTTCCAAAGAAACATATACATAATATAATTCCAAGCCTGGCCTTTTTAATGAGTGTGAGCTTTTGTTAATAAAGGAACTATTAGATGTCAGCAAAGGTCTCCCAAAGAATAAAGCAGGAGCCATCACTGTTGCATGGCAGAGGGAAGGATCCAGGAAGTCATCAGCACCCAACCATCTTCTCTTAGAAATCGGGCAAGATGGGTGCTGCAAAAGGGATCCTGGGAGAAGAGGCAACTGGAAAATGAGGGCAATGAAGTCATTTCTCCTTGTTAGCCTAATTTGAAGAGATGGGGCTATAGGACCTGGCTCCGGCTTTGCATGTTGAGAGTAAACCACAACTAGAGAAGCAATGTGCTAGCTGGGTCCACCACAGCCAGGACAAATGGAGCCCCAGAGCCTAGGACCTGAGCCCTGCTGCCCTCCTCCCTCCACACTGCCCTTCATGCCCTGACTATCTTATCTTTTGCAACACATGGCTTCTTTCCTTGTTTCCATGTTTGTTTTTTTATCCTCCCCCTTTTGGTGAAGAGGATCGAACTCAGGGCCTCACAACATGCTAGGAAAGTGCTCTACATCCTGAATCCATCGTCTCCATGCTTTTCCACATGTTCTTTTCCCTGCCTCTTCTCTCTTCATCCATCTCAACCTTGCTCTAAACCCAGATCCAAAAGCCACCAGCTCCAGGTCGTCCTCTCCGATCTGCACTGCAATGCTCAGTGCTCCCCACTGGGGGCCTATGACCCTCTATGCCTTGGGCTCTGCCCACCTCCTACAGCACATTCCCCACTTCATTGTGTTAATCTGACTCCAGTGGTCTCTCCTATTAGATTGGAAGCTCTTTAAAGGCTGTGACCAGGTCACAGATGTCATTGTTACCCCAAAATAGAGCACAGAATTTACCAAGTACTGATAAATCCTTGTGGTAAGAAAGTGAGGACCAAGGTGGAAGGCATCATTTCTAAAACCATTGATCGCGGGTATTTGGGGCCACATTTCCTTACAGGTGCTCACTGGGAGGATGGTATAAAAGGATGTGACTAAACCGGCATTGATAAAATTTTCGACTTTGATATGCTCATGATCTGAAAGGCATGGCCACCCCCACTGGGATCTGGACTTGAACTTTGAGTCAGACAGAATCAGATTCAGCCCATCTGGCTACCTTCTTCATGATCTTATGCAAGTTACACGACCTCTCTCTGAGTCTCAGTTTCCTCCACCAAGGTGTAGACAACTACTACTCCTCTGCAGGGTGATCAAAATATTGTAACAAAATAAAGTTACATGGAAGTGATAGAAACCAAGATTCTGATGAAATGTCTCACTGTTTCCCTCTGCCATGGTCTTGATGTATTTGTTCCCCTGCCCAGTTCATCTGTTGAAACCTATTTACCAATGTAAGGCTATTAAGAGGTAGGGAGATAATTAGGTCTAGGTCAGGGACAGAACCCCCAGAAATGAATTAAAGACCTTACGGAAGAATCCCAGAGAGGTGCCTTGCTCCCACTACTATGTAAGAACACAGCAAGAAGACACCATCTAAAAACCAGGGAGCCCTCACCAGACACCAAATTTGCTGGCACCTTGATCTAGGGCTTCCTGGCCTCCAGCATCAAGAGGAATAACTGTGTTGTTTATTAGGTCCTAGTTTACAATGTTATGTTATAGTAGCTAAAACAGACTGAAGCACTTTCCTTGCAAGAGTACCTGCTGTGAGATTTTAGATCATGTGACACCTCAGTCTTGCCATCTATCGAATAGGCAACCATGTTCCCTACTTCTTATTCCACTACTCAAGAAGCAAGCTTACGTAAAACATCAATATTTATAACAGACTTGGATTATTCAAAGTGTCGTATAAGTGTGAACTAGTCATCCCACTCTTCCTAAACAACATGGGAATTGCCATCTGTCACTTCTGAGAGGATTAAGAGATTGTCATCCATTCAGGACACACTGTTAGCAGAGAAAAGTACTGCCTGTGGAAGAGGCACATCTCCCCTGGGAGCAGGACTCTGCTTGTGTGTCTCAGTTGGGCGGTGCTGGACAGGGACCTCTGTAATGCTACCATGACATCTTGAGGCTAGGAGTATAATCCACCCCCAACGCATGGGGAAACTGAGACTCGGGGAGGTTGTCCTGAGTCCAAATCCAGTGATCTCTGCCCACCTTTGCACACGACACTACAGGAGGGACAAGTGTATTACAGAAAAGGTGTTGCCAGATGGCCCCAAAGATGTCTTCCTGGTGTAAGCTCCACCAGCAAGCACCACAAGAAAAACAGCAAGGGCTTGGGATTAGCAGAGCATGCATCCCTCTTCATCTCTCAACAGGAGGATGGGGCAATATAGAAAGGGGAAATTATAAAAATTGGATATAGAACAGAATGCAAATTCAAATTCATGCCACTCTCCTATAATGGCATGCAATGGTGTAAAAGTACCAGTGTCTTTGTCCACATAGAAAAAAAAGATGATCATGTACTCCAAGAGATAATTCTCAGTGGTCTCTTAAAATTAAACCTGGATGACCATGCATCCCAGATTGCCTAGCACACTACCAGTTTAAATAAACTGTCCCAGAATAATAATGTAGATGATTATTCCATAGCCGTGCTACAGCTACAAATAAGAAACACATGGGAGGCTTTGTAAATGTCTTGATTAAATCTTACTCTCTGGAGATGAGGTCCAGCCACTGGTATTTTTGTTTTTAGAACTTTCCCTATTGAGTTTAATGTACAACCAACATTCAAGGTCACTGTCCTAAATGGAGGACAACACTCTCTGATCAACAAAGATGGGTCAAGTCTATACACAGGAAGATCAGGTGGACCCTGACCAACCCTGAGCTGCCCTGTGCTCAGGGCCATGGAGGCAGCAGAGGGGGGTGCATAAAGCTGGTCCAGAAGACCTGCTGTGCCCGCTGGTTGTTGTGTTTGTGTCAACTCACCTGCCCACTCAGGGAAGAACCGGTGGCTCTGTAGTAGTTCCTGTCAGGCGCCAGCTCAGCAGTGACCAGGTAATTAGTGTTTGTCTCACACCTAGAAAGTAGCAGAGAGAAAAGTCTTCTGTTTCACCTTGAAACAAGGAAGAGCCCAGAGAGACAGATTTTCCACACATTTTGGAGAGGTTCTGCCAGAGAATCCCATCACGGCGCAGGGGGCCAGGTCCCTGGCACAGAGCAGCCCCAAAGCCCAGGGTAGAACCATATCCTGCACATGTCTTTGTGAACAGATTGTCTCCAAATGCTGCATCTCTCCTCATTAATGCTGTGAAGTAAGGCTCTGGCCTCTCACTGCACACCAGGGAGGTTCCTGGGAAGGAAAGGGCCTGCCATGCCCTTGTCCTCACCACTGAGAGCAGTCTGTCCCCAGGCAGCTCCCTGGGTTTTGAATTAGTTTCACAGTTCTATCACCTGTGACTGAAAAGAGTTTCCAAGAGCAGAAAGTGCAGGTGGAGGTTTGGGGCAGGTCTCTTTCTACTGGGGAACAAGAATGTCATTACAGCTGGTTGTGGAGAAGGCTGGCAGCTCCCAGATACATTCTAACCCCTTACAACATTCCACCTATCACTGCTTCTCAAGGCTACTCCTGAAAACATCTTCGGTAATGTATTAGGAAAAGCATTCCACAAAATACTATTTGGGAAACTTCAATATATGGGAAAACCTTGTCATTTGTGGGTTTAACAATCACAGTTTTGTGTCATGAATAAATAAGAAAACTATTGCCAAGCTCCTCTCCATAAAATTATAACTATGTGTACTACCACCAAAAATACACACACAAACACACACACACACACACACACACACACACACACACACACACCTGCCTTACTCTTGGCATTTTCAAACCTCTTGATCTTTGCTGACCTGAACAACAGAAAGGATTATTTCCATGTATTTTCAATTTACATTTGTGTCAATAAGGCTGAGCAACTTTTCATAAACTTAAGAGGTGGCTTCCTTTTCTGTTGATTCCATATCCTTTGCCCAATTTTCACACTTATTTGTAGAAGTTTTTCATGTAATACAGAAACCAGCCCTTTCCCTGTGATGTAACATGCAAATATATTTCCAGTTGGATGTTTTGTCTTTTGATTATTTTCATAGTGCATTTAGCTAAGTCTGTGTTAAAGTGATAGGGCATATTAAAATTTTCTTTTATGGTTTCTAGGTTTTGTATCACACTTTACAAAGTCTGGAAAAGCAAAACATTTTTCATCATTTCCTTCATGGGAGATGTTAAAGAAACTGGGCGAGGCAAAATCATTCAAGAGAAAAAGACTCAAAGAAAACCATAGCTTAACTTGTCCCTCTTTCTGCTTGAGAAGAACATGGTGCCCCAGAAGAAAATAAATCATCCATTTCTAAGGGACATCATGGAGCTTCCCATCTGAGGGACTATTTCTCACAAGATGCCATAATCCCAAAATCTCAACTCCAACGTAATTAAATTCCTCTGCTTGTCGAGGTCTTGTTTATTTCTGAGCCATTCTACAAATCTTTCTAAGACCAGGGGATCTCTATCTACCAAGCCAGCAGCTTCCATGTCAGTCAGGGTCCCCCCAGGTAAAGCCAGGGTAGTGATAATTACATAAAACAAGTGAGACTCTGAGTCAATACAGAGTATGTCAGTTTGGGGAAAGACTCCAGAGAGCTCAATGAGATTTCTCTTATGGGTATTTAGATGCACTCATCTGTTTCTAGGGGCCCCATTGTTCTTCTGTGCCCACCAAATTTTGCCTCACTAATCCCCATCATGCTGACACTACTCCATCAGTACTTCTGCTTTTGCCTGCCTCAGTTTCCTCTTCAGTCTCTATTTACTTCTGGACAAAGATGTCTGCCCTGAAATCAGCCTGGCAGTGGAAAGCAGTTCACTGTGCACTAGCTATGCCAGACCACTGCAGCTTCAGCTGCACTTTTACTACTCACCTGAGACCCATGAGACAGCACACACACACACACACACACACACACACACACACACACACGCAGCCGATTTATTAATTATAGCTAAGTGGAGAGGAATAGCAGAAGCCTAGGACTTATGACATGCTAGCCACCCAAAGCTCTCAAGCTTCCCAAGGCAGATAGAGTCTCATCTCTGTGTTCATTTGAACCTTAGCTGAGGAACCCCAGAAAGCAGCCTGCCCAGCATATTTCAGGCCTTGGGAGCCACAGGATTCCTGGGCTAAGCAGGCATGCTGATTCTAGGAGACAGGAACAGTACCCAGTCATCCAGCTCCTTCTTATCAGAAGATGTTGCATTCCCAGTCCAGTCTACAGTTATTCTTGAGGACTACACACAAAAGTGGAGGAGAGCTGTGCCATCCAGGGAACTGTCCTGCCAGCAGATGCTAGCCTAACACCACTCCTGCCCTGCTGACACCTCCCTGCCAGTCTTGACTTCTCCCCCAAGTAGGTCCCTATCCTGGGTCAAAGAAAAGCCATCTTGGAATCACATGAAGAGACATCCATACTGGGAACGGGACTCAACCCAACTGACTTGGTGTACAAAGGAAAGGATGAGGAATTGGTTGGTAGAAATGGGTGTACAGTACGGTGAAACTGAGGCTAAACACAGATCTGCCCTTTGCCAAATGCACAGTCTTGGGGAAGCTATTTGGCCTCACTGATCTCAGTTTCTCTAACTGTCAAATGGCAATAAGAGTAGCATTGAGTTCTTTGCACTGTGGTAAGGACAGAAAGCCACCAAAGTACAGCTCTGAACACAGTGCTCCATACACAGTGAGCCTCAGAGCCCTTGCACGGTCTTACTGCACACTGTTGGGCAGGGACACATGTAGTTTCTGGGATGCAGAGGGAGCAGGACATATCTGTATCTGTATCTGTATCTGGTGGTGGTAACTGAACTCAGAGTTCCCTTGAGCATCTGACCTGAGGCTCACAGGAACTGAGGCTGGCTTTGATCATATCACTGGCACCTGTTTTCCCCTCACAGGTCCCCAAGTCCTCTGAACATCCTGGACCCCAAGCATGGTGGTGACTGGGCATTGTGAATCTGTTATAGATCCTGCAATCAGCTTAGTCCCTTTTCATCTTCTTCCCTCAGCAGCCAGGGACCCTCCTTGCTTCTCTGACCTCTTCCCTTCACAAAACCCTGGCCACTGCTGAAGTTTTCACAGGGTGTAGAAACAGTGCCACAAGTCAGTTTTGTGATGAAGATAGCGTAGTTCCTGAATCAGAGTACACATGGAAGATCAGTTATTTGTGTAGGAGGAAGTTAAAACTCAGAGAGGAGAGGGAGATTTGCCCAAGGTCAACCACTAGTTGGCTGCCAAGTCAAAATCCAAGTCCACGCTTGTTGACTTCCTGCCCAGTGCTCCCCTCCAACCCTCTGTGGCTCCCAGACCAACTGTCTCCCTCTTCCTTGCGGGGAATCTCTTGGTGAGAACTCTACTTTTTAATTCTATCTGTGCTGAAAAGAGAACAGGTTGACTTTGTAATGTCATCAAATATTAAGCTTGATTTTCTCAGCTACTGACATCCAAATTGCCAGAGAGCTTGAAAGCCCCAATGGAGCCCATTGGCTATGCTAATAGAATCTGGGATTGCAGCTAGGGAGGAGGGGTAGCCTCTCTCAGCTGCAGGAGGACATGGGAGGGTGGGGGCTGCACGGCTTGGTGACCAACCACAAGGAAGCCAGAGACAGGGCAGAAGCTGATAAAGACCGAGGAGGATAAGGGTCCTCCATTAAAATTTTAAACCACGAGCTCTCCATGACAATATATACTTGAAATGCCATCCATGGGCAATGGGAGCCAAGAGGCTGTTAAGGTTATTGTGTGAAGTTGCCAAAACTGGAGACATAATGTATCAATTGTCCTCCGGAAATTTTTTGAACGAAAAGTTCTCTGTGACACGAAACACACTATGCAAACAGGCAAGGGAAAAAAGGCACTGTTCTTTACAGGTTTCTTGAGAGTAACACTAGTGTCCCCTCTTGATTTGAGAGGGTGGAGTGAGACACATCTCTGCAGTTAGAAAAATGCTCCAGGGACTGAGATGTAGCTCATTGGTAGAGTTTGTGTTTAACAGAGGAGAGACCCTGTGTTTGATCTCCAACACTAGAAAAAAATGGGGAGGCTCTGGAGTTAGAAGCACCTGGCTTTGGCCTCTGAATTCATGCATCTTCCCACTAAGCAGGTACATTAACATCTCTGAACTTTGATTGCCCCATTTGTAAAAAGAGACTAATAAAGCTTTCCTCAGACACTGCTTTGAAGACTCATGGAGAATATCCTAGAGCACCTGGGACATGCCTGAGCCCAGCTAAGACCTGAGGAGCTCTCTTTTAGAGCTCAAAATGGAGTTTGTGGTTTACTTATTTTAGTGCTTTAATTATTTGAATAAGGAAACTGAGTCCCAGATGGTGAAGTGACTTGTCCGCGGCCCTCAGCAGAATCAAATTCAAGTCTCGATCCTCTCTCGAAATGACCTTCCCCCCACATCAAGGATCACCTCCACTCAGATATTGCCTCCCTTCTCCTCCCCACAAGCTCAACTTCTCTAAAAGTTCAGTGTGAGATGTGTTAGGGAAGGGGTGGGTGCCAGGTGGATGCTGTGCCACTGCTTTGGACGATCAGGATCTCCACTTTCCAGGCCAGGGCTGACATCTAACCCTGTGTAGTAAGAAATCCCTATGTGACCTCCCCAAGGAGTCAGGTGGGGGCGGACAGGTGTAGTGAGGAAAGAGAAAGGAGGGCAGAGAGACTCTCAGAGCCTTGGAGCCCTGGTGAGAATCACAACATCACAGCAAGACAAAGGAGCTTTGCATTGCCTGTTTCCAAATACCTGCAGATGGAGAGAAGCCACAAGCAGCTCTGGCTGATGTGTGGAGCCCACAAAGGACACGAAGAGCACTGTGAGATTCACAGTCCTAGAAGAATCCCTGTGGACAAATGCTCCTCCTGAGTGACAGGGCGGAGCCTCGGTGGCTGCCAATCCTGAGACTATAGAGTGGAGCCGCAAGGTCCTCCTGATTTTGTGTTTCTCACCATCTATCTTGATGAAGAGTTTCTGGTGTTTGAATTGCCAAATGCAAGGAGGATTAAGGTAGCTATTTTCATGCACTTTTGTGTAGATCTGGGATGTTCCCAGCAATTACAATATTTTCCCCTCTAAGAAGCTAGGGCATGTAGTGAGACCATGTACTCCCCATATGGGTGACTGATTTTACACAACCCCAGCACCTGATTCACCTACTGCACTCCTCCAGGAAGGGTGATTAGCCTCAAGGACAGTAGTTTCTAGCTGGAAGCCAGAGATAAGATCTGGAAGGAGATTGTGCACAATATGAAATAAAAAGAGGGTACCAAGAAAATCATGGAATAAGGAAAAACACAGACTTCCCAGGGCTAATTCAATCCAATGCTCTAATATGACAAACGGAGACATTGGTCAGACCAGAGAGGAGAAATGGTATATTTAAGGTCACACAGCTGGCTTATGCTATATGAAGGACTAGAAAGAACTGTCCTCCTGACCAGCATCCTGTGTGCCTCATACTATGCTCAGCTTCTTCTTGTGGGTAATTGGAGATTTTAAACCCTTCTGGTGAGGACAAGACCCTCCTCCAAGGCCCAGACTAACCCTTCAATCAGAAGCACCAGAGCCTGTACCTGGGTTTGGCCCTGCCTTTCCCTGTGAACAAAGCCCTGAGGCACTCATTCCACCTGTCCTGGCCTTTGTTTCCATAACTGAACACCTAGAAGTTTGCCACCAGACCACACCATGTGCAGTATAGCAAAAGGTCCTGTCAGTGGGGTATGGACCCCTGCATGGCCCAATCCCAAGCATACACGTGTACTGCAGTCCATCCATAACACAATGTCATCAAGCCCCCATTCTACAGTTGGTGAACCTGGTACCCAGAAAGGTCAAATTGCTTCCCCAAGACCAGCAACCGGTAAAGAGCAGACCCCCACTGAGCCCAGCCTCACCCTCCCCCATACCTGCCTGCTCTTAGCAAATTCCTCATCCTCTCCCTGTGCTTCCCCCACCCCCGTCCTTCACTATGCTCCCCACTAGGAAACCTCATTTCCTAGTTAGGGTAACTAAGCTCAGAGCGACTCACTCAAGAATAGAAAGCTGATATCAGCCACAATTTGGGTCGTGAATCCATCAGCGAGACCCTGAGACCTTGTTTTGAAGAAATCTGCCACTTCCAATGTGATCTCATGCTGTGATTTACTTCTAGTCAGGGTGGGGGAACCTATAAGGGTCAGTAAAGGACTGAGGCTAGAGATGAGTATGGGATCTGAGAAGCTGGCAAAAGAAAATAAGGATTTGGGGACCGTAGTTCTCAACTATCTAGAGTTTGTGGGAGTCGAGACATTAAGTGACAGAGTTGGATTGGCACACATGGCAAGATTAAAAGATTCCAAAGCATGATCTGTAAGTATTATCACCTCATCCCAAATATGGTGTAACCCAGTCTCACCACATTTATTAAATAGCTACATTAAGGACACCGTGACCCAGTTTTGCCCTTCTGCCTGAAAAAGAATTTGGGAGAGGGATAGCTAACACTCCTGAGTAACTTTATACATTCACGGATCACAGTGCTCAATTGTTTGCAGTTTGGCTTCATGGCTCTTACATTTGACCTTCAACTGATGGAATGATCCCAGCCCCATAACTAGTCTGATAGATATTGGCCACAGTGGCATCTACTAGCAAGTGTAAAACAAGTAAGTATTACACATGAGATCAAAATGTTGGTGCGAACCTGGAAGGCACTCTGGTACACTGTGTCCAGGAATCTACAAAGTATTCCCTCAGGGCCTGGGATTTAGCTCAGTGGTTCCGCCTCCTGCCTTGCAATCTCAAGGACCCAAGTTCAATCCCCGGTAGCAAAAAACAAGTATTCCCTCAACCACAGGGGGCAAAGGAAGGTGGTTTCCACTGCAGGTATCAGTACAAGGACTACATAGGCACTGGGGGCTCATCTCTGGTGGGGACTTTAACAAACTCTGCCAAAGGGCAGAAATCATGCTCAAGGGGCCGCTCAGCAGGCTGAAATCTTCCAGAAAAGGCTGTCTGCCAGGGGACTCCAATGATTTGTAATCAAATTGTGTTTCATTAAAGAGAAGGTGTCCAGAGGTTTCCTGTTGGCTGCATCCTTGCCAATTAAAGATAATGGAGTTAACAGAGAACAACTGTAAGTCAGATACAACAGGAGAAGTGAGCCCAAAGAAACTTCATCTCCTTGGATGCACAGATGTGGCAAAGCAGGTCCTGATTCAGGGGGAGGGCAGTTGGCTTCACCTTGGCCCTGAAAGCTGGGTTCATGTTAGAATCCTGCGGTTCCCTGGCTCTGTGGAGCCAGTTGCTGGCCTTGCCTCCCATCTTTAAAATAAGGAAGATTTGTTGGATGATCCACTGTCCCAATTTGCCCTCTGGGAACAGTAGGTTTCCAAGAGCACAAAACTGCAATGCTAATGTCTCAGAAAATGGGGACAAATTAGCCTCCCTATTGAGCTTCCTGAGGTTGCTGATTGTGTTGACATTCTGTGATTTTCTAATCTTCTTTGGAATTACTGGGTTGCAAGTACCCATGTGCCTATAGTAAATGTGCCATGAGTCTCGTAGGGTTTGCAGCACACAAAAGGACCTGCACAACGGTTGTCCATGCCCTGGATCCTGTCTGAGACTGGGGAGTTCTGTGCTGGCAAAGGATCCAGAAGTGTGCATATGCACTGACCTCACCACAGCCTCAGAGGTCAGCATGGTTCCGTCTTCCAGGTGAAGAAAGCAGGGCCCAAAGCAGCTTTGTGATTCTTCATGTAGCCAGGACTCCACCCCACCTATGTCTGTCTACTCCAAGGCCAGCGGCTCTCAGGCTTCTGTGCATCCCCAGGCACCCAGGTGTGGTTGCAGACAGGTGAGCCCATGTGTCTGGTGCAGTTGTGTTCCCTTTACTTTGGGGCACCAGCTTGCAGTCCAGTGCTTCACTTCCTGTGTGCCCATTCTCAGCTGGGCACCTTGCTGCTCACAGAGGGAGGGGTCAGTCAGCATCCTGAAATCTGACAAGTAGGTGTCAGCTCCGTGTCACCTCACACATCATGACGGACATACAGGCACAGAGGACAGAAAGAATCTAGAAGTACAGACAGATAGAGGGAGTCACACTGCCCCAATATGAGAGTCAGGAGCTCCCCGGTGCAGAAGCCCCCAAAGATAGGCATCCTTTGAGGCCCAAATTGGGCCAGAGAAATCCAGAATTCCAGCCAAGAGGGATGGAAACCCAGGAGGAAATGGAGCCTGGGAGGAGGTGGCAGAGTGATTTTTAATTTACTTTTTCTTGCCCTGAGACAAAAATTAATTTGACTTGGGAAAAAAAATGTAACTTTTTACTTGACTTTTGAAAGTAAAATTTCTGCAACTCTTTTTCCCACTTAACAGAACATTTCCTTAACTTCTAAGGCATGTTAATATTCGCCAAGGATGAGGAATTCCCTTGGCTCAGCTCACATATCACTGAACTGATTCTTTTCCCTTAATTTCCTAGTAATACTGGCTGGGTTATGCTAACAGGAGAGTTAACAGCTAATTTTGCTACAGGGAAGATAATAACAGGAAATGATCTTTAATAATGAATTAAATAGATTTCTTGGATCCTGATTCCTTCTGTTAGATAAGGTCAACGGCATCTTAAATGAGTAAATCTATCCTAGGACAGCAACAAGATAGACAGAAAATTGTCAAGCTGATTCACAGGATAAGGTGTGGGCTCTGGAGATCAGGCTGCAGATGGTGAGGGTCTGATTCAGTGGTATAGTCATGAACTTCAGACTCAAAACTGGACACTCTATTTTTTAATCACATAAGTTCTTTAGTAGAAAGTATTTGAAGATATACTGCCCACCTATACATCAATATTAACTTATTAGTCACACGTGCTCTACTGTATTCATAGAATTATATAAATGCATACATACATATGTCTATACATAATCTAACACATCCCCAATAGAGAAATGCACACAAAGTAAAGACAAACTGACGTTACAGTGTTTTCTGGCAGGAAGAGGGAAATGTGGATAAACTAGACAGGTGGGAAGAGAAGGTGCATAGTCATGGAAATGAGCATCACCTTGAGGCTGGAAAGCTGACCCTGCCTCCTTTCATCAAAAGTGAGGCAGACTAAATTAAAATCCAAATGGATTAAAAATCTAAATATTAAAACAGAAACATTAAACTTGCTGGAAGGTAAGTTAGGCAGAACTCTGGAAGACATTGGTATAGGAAAAGACTTTATGAACAAATCCTCAGTATCACGGGAACTAGCAGATAGAATCAACAACTGGGATCTCATCTTACTAAAAAGCTTCTGTACTTCAAAAGAAACCATCAGCAGAACTAAGAGACAATCTACAATGTGGGAAAAAATTTTTACCAGCTGTTCCTCAGACAAAGGACTATTATCAAGGATATATAAAGAACTCAAAACAATCAGTCCCCCCAAATATAAAGACCCGATTCAAAAATGGGCATCCAAAATGAACAGACATTTCTCAGACAAAGAAGTCAAAGCAGCAAGAAAAGATTTGAAAAAATGTTCCACATCACTGGTCATTTGAGAGATGCAGATGAAAACAACACTGAGATTCCACCTCACCCCACAAAGAATGGCTGCTATCAAGAAACCACACAATAACAAATGTCGGCAGTGTTGTAGGGAGAAAGGAACCCTTCTCCATTGTTGGTGGGAGTGCAAACTGGTGCAACCACTATGGAAATCAATATGGAGATACCTCAAAGAGCTTGGACTGGAGGTTCCATTTGACCCAGCCATCCCTCTGCTGGGTATCTTTCCAAGAGAACTAAAAGAATCATATCACAGAGAAGTATGTGCACCCATGTTTATAGCGGCACAGTTTGTAATAGCTAAATCTTGGAAACAACCTATTTGCCCATCCGTTGGAAACTGGATAAAGAAGTTGTGGTTTTTCTATAAAATGGAATATTACTCAGCCATAAAGAGCGAGAGAATAGATTCATTCATAGGAAAATGGATACATATTGAAGATATACTCCTAAGTGAAATAAATAAGTCCCACATGTGTAAATACCAAATAGTTTCCCTGGTGTGAATATTCTGCAACAATGCATAAGATTCTAATAAGATTACTGACATTTAGAAATGGGAGGAAAGGAGCTAAAGGTGTAGGGAAGGTGTGATACGTAGGGGAAGAACAAAAAGGGAAAAGAAAAAAATGTGAGAGAATGAAAAGATGAAAATAAAGTGTTTGTAGATGGGGAGGGGAGGAGGGGGTGAAGGGAGGGCAGAGGTAAGGGGAAAAAATGAGAATCAAGACCTGTCATGTAGAGGTACAAGATCCCAACAATGAATGTAACTGTACTGTATCCCTAAAATGTACCAATAAACTCAATTAAAGCTGAAAAAAAAAAAAGTGAGGCAGAGGCTAGAGAAGTTGAGTTTGCTCAACTCACCTCTCCAGAGTCGCTTCCTGGTTCACTTTCTGCCATACAGAATCACGGTTTTTGTGGATGCCCCACAAGCTCTAGGAAGCCACTGCAGGTTCTTGAGTGAGGGCAGGGCAAAACATCCTGCTTTGGAATGGTTGCCCTGGTTACTTACACAGGCAGGGAACTTCAGCCCAGCTGAAACTGGCTGTCTCATGTCCTCTTAGCCAAAGCCCATGTGTGGAGTTTCCGGTTCCCAGAAGTTCCCCAAGCGGGGGATGTAATTACAGTGTTTTAAAGCAAACAAACACACACCCGAGTGGGAGGCCTGCATATTTATTTGACTAATTAGAGGGAATTCACTGAGAGGATGTACAGTGTCAGCCTCTTTTTTTTTTTTTTTTTAATACTAATTGACATTTTCTTTTGACATTTTATTAGTAGCTCATCTTTATTTTTATTGTGCTCTCAATAAGGTACCAAGGCAAAGCATCACACTGTCTGGCAATAAACGAGTGTGAATCACGCATTGCATAAACAGCAGTGTCTCAGGGAGCCTGAGAGGCAGAGTGCCAGTTATCAGCCGGATGCAGGGAGGGAGGGGCAGGGCGAGGACACTTATTGTCCACAATAGACCTTTCAGTTTGCTGCCTGGCTGCTGAGTGCTCTGGTTCTGCTCGACCCAGCTCCCAAGGAGGCTGTGGCCAGCCCAGACTGATACTACATCCCGATGACCACAGAGGACATGCAAGTCAGTAGCCATCCTGGCCCCTTCTGCTGCTCCCTCAGACCTGCTCTTCAACCAGAGAAAGGGCGGAGAAACTGAGAGAGCCAAGAAACTGTGCTCTCAACTGCATACAGTTGATTTGGGCTTTCTGAGAACCTAGGATGTGTCCCCACTCAGCACAATGCAGCTGGAAGAACAGCTTGGAATCTAACAGATCTGGTTCCATTCATTTCTCTAAGTCTCCATTTTTTGGCTTATACATACCTACTTTTTGGAGTTGCACTAATAATTAAATCAGGAAATTACAAAAAGCACCCAACACAATGCCTGATGCATTCATGTGCCCCAGGAAGACACACACACACACACACACACACACACACACACACACACAAAATACAGGCAGACAAAAAATACAATTAATGTAGAACTTAAGAGTAGGACATAGTAGGTATCAAATAAATGTCCTTAAGAGACATTATAAAAACTCTTTGTATTGCAGAAGAAGGTAGGCAGAATCACAGATTATAGCGATATATGGCTGTCAGCATGGGCAGCAGGAAGGCGCTGAGGTCTTTGATCAGAGGAGCGCAATAACAAGAGCTGCACTGCAGGCAGAGAACCACGTCAACATCCCCTAAAGAACAGAGCATAGCAACTATTTACATGGCATTTGCATCATATTAAGTGTTACAAATAATTTAAAGTATACAGGAGGGTGTGCATCGGTTAGATGCAAACACTGTGTCATTTTATAGAAGGGATTTAAGCATCTTTGAAGTTGGTATCCAGGGGAGCCAAATCACCCACAGATACTTAGGGAAGATAATATTAGGTTAAATAAAACATATTATTAAGATTAATTCTACCAATTTTCTTATCTTTTAAATGTAGTTACTAGGAAATGTAAAATCGTATGTGTAGCTCACATTATGTTTCCATTGGACAGCGCCTTCTTGAGTGAATGCTGGACAAATCAGGGCAGAGCGGCTGGAGGCAAAAGCAACATCTGGGCCATTTCATCCTAGCCAAACCGCTGATATCCTCTCAGCCCAGCTCTGCCTCCCCTGATGCCAGTTCACTGAGTAATTAAAATGCCTTGAAGCAGAGAGCTGACTCCTGAGCGTGCTTGATGATGCTCAGAGTTTTTGCAACGTCGTTTCGTCGTTTCAGCAGGAGACATCCAGGCAGTGTTCTCAAACACCCATGTCATCCAAGGCAGGGATGGGGCCAAAGTGCCTGGCTTCCAGCCCTGTGATGTGGTGGCCATAGCTCACACATGCCTGACAGCAGCTATTTCACGAGATAACTAAAAAGCAACGAGCATTTTCTCCTCCAACTGGCAGCAAACAGGTTGTTTTTCTATGTCGCTTTCCCTTGTGGAGAGCTTTATAAAACCTGTGGAATCTATCCCCACAGGTCTCGGACATGCTCCTTCCAGGGATGGAGAACGGACAACACAAACATTGTTTTGATATTACTTGGCTTCAATCTGCATGCCCCATGCTAAGACCTGAAATGAGGCAACAGAGCCTCTGATCTTTCTGGATAAAGACCTTGAACTTATGCCTCCCTCTTTCTCCATCAGCAAAATGTGGAAGCTGAGTTGCCTGGCCTTGAATATTCTAGAAGGCATGCTACCAGCATGGATAAGTGCCTGTGTATGGCAGTCATCAGAATCACAGTTCAAGCCCAGGTTTTGCACTTACTGGCACTACAGCCTGGGGCAAGGGACAAATTACTTAGCTTGTGTGAACCCTGATTTCTTGTTTGTGAAATGGGAATTCATATAGCAGCAATCTCATAAGTTGTAGGAGTAGTTAGATTTGATAATGGGGGAAAGGTGTGTAGTGCAATATTTGGCAACTAGCAAGCACCAAATAAAGTCATCTAATAAATAAAGACTTCACAGTTTGTTTTGGGACTATGAGTGCAAGCCCCAGAAGGTTTGGACCTTGCTGGGGTTTGACATCACTTCCAGCTGCTGCTAAGCATCTCAGGCTGGAGGATTCAGATATTGCACAGAAACCAAGGTATGGCAAAGGGTGGACATGTCTCTCCTGTGATGAGTCCAGGCTCAAGGGTCACTGCTGCCCCAGGGGGCACAGCTGGGACTGGGAGTCAGGACTCTTGGATAGGGATAATTCTTGCATTTGTTATAGATATTCATTACTATTATAATGTTATTGTTTGTATCTCAGAAGCCACTTTTTTATCATTCACTGTCTCAGAGCAGGAGCACTGGCCCCAGGGCTGTCTGTGGTCAGCTGGGACCATGGCCTCTTAGCTCAAATCTGTGATACTGGCCTCCCACTGAGGTCAGGAGGAAGCAAGATATTTGGGGATTGCCTCATCTTTCCCAATGCTTTATTTCTTTACATACCATATTCTTTATTATGTCCGCATTAGATTCATCATGAACATCAGGGAGAATTTCGTCCTATTTTGTCATTTCTGATTCATTTTCTCAGGATATCAAAAAAAAATCCCAAATTGTTTTAAAAATCCTCACGATCTATGCAGAATTTCAAGACAGAACTAAACAGCTAAAAATTAAATCCAGCTATTAAAGTGCATTTTGTTTAGTATCGTGAACACAAGTTTTACAAATATTATAATTGTGATATAATCTAATTTCTATTCTCCTGTTCAGTATTCTTATTTAAATATTATTAACTTTGGTTGGCTAAGAAAGGAAACAATATTCTTTCTAAAACTACCTAGTTTATTCTCTGAATATTTGTGTTAATTATCTTCCTATTAATTTGTCAATTGAAAATATTTAAGATGAATAAGTAAATAAAATTAACTTTCATAATCAAAATTAATTATCTCAATACTTTATTATTATAATAATTCATGTTTCCAACAATTGATAAAGTTTTGAAATATTAATAAGAAATTTTACTCTATAATGCTTTCAGAATGCTTATCTATATGTGGAAATAGATATTCAGATACTAATAATAAATCCAAAAGACATAAATTTTCATGTTACTAATTGTTATGTAAATTGAGATGTGATAATTACCTACATGATTATTCAATCATTGATGATTCAGAATTCACAGATTCCAGAAATAACATTTGGCTGTTGAGCCACAAAAGCTAAATACCAAGTCAAAACCAAACTTTCTTTCATCTCTACATCAGACAGGGTTCAATCAGGGAAACCAAAATCACTCAAATGGAATTAATTCAAAGGATTAGCATACAAGTCCGATGCCTAATGTTATGTGTACATTTGCCTGGACCATGGGGTGCCCAATAGTTGGTTAAACATTATTCTAGGTGCTTCGGTGAGATTGTTCTGGATGAGATTAGCATCTGAATTGATAGACTGAGTAAAGCAGCTGGCCCTCGGCAGTGTGGACTGAATAGACAAAAAGGCAAAGAAAGGGAAAACTTACTCTGTCTGTCTTCAAGTCAAAAGTTGGTTCCTGCCTTTGAACTTGAGCTCAGGGTGTAACTTACACCATCAGACCTCCTGGTTCCCAAGCCTTGAGATTCAATGGCACTGTCTGACCAGCTCTCTCCTGTTTAGTGCAGTTATTGGAACTTCTTTGCATCCATAATTGCGTGTCAACTCCATGTAACTCTGTGCGTGTGTGCGTGCGTGCATGTGTGTGTGTGTCTGTGTGTCTGTGTGTCTGTGTGTCTCTGTTTCTTATTGGTCCTGTTGGTTTCTCTAGAGAAACCAGACTAATTTAAAAAGTAGTAGAAGAGCTGCTGAGCCGACAAGGAGCCAATGATATCCAGAGTTAAAATAGCAGGAAACTACCACCTCCGGATGGAAAGGATGGAGGGAAGAGGTAGTATAACTGGAGCCCGAGGCTGGGTCATCCAATGCAAAATGGACTCCGAGTCCTCTGTGACAGGAGCTGGAATCACAGAGGAGACACAAGTACTACCCCAAAACCCCATGGGACAGGGTGAGGAGCAGAAATACTCTGGCTTTGCCCTTCCACCGTCCCCCTCTAGGTTCCTGAGCGTGCTTCCCATTGGCTAAACCCAGCTGCCAGCCAGGTACCAGAAGCCTGTGGGGCTCATCCCATCTCCCTGTCTTGCAGAACAGAGTTGGGGAAGACCAAAGCACAGACCTGGCCATGAATAGACCGGGGACCAACACCATGTCTGTTTAGTTTCTTATTCTCATGACCACCCTTTTAAAAGGCAGTTTCCAATTTCCAGTAGAGTGAACTGAATGACACACTAAGGTCACACACACAGCTACTAGTGGGAGGTTCCACATCACAATAACTCAAAGGCCTTGAAATGGACAATTAGACACCCGTGCTCTTCAGAGTGCTTTTCCAGCTGCCTTGGTACCAAGGCTCACTCTTCTCTCTTTCATTCCAAAGGCCTCACATTTCTGAGAGTGGTATTTTTTGTTTCATTACTTCTTTCTTGTTTGTTTGTTTTTTTAAGACAGGGTCTCACTACGTAGTTGAGACTGCCCTGGAACTCACTATGTAGCCCAGGCTGGTCTTGAACTCACAGCAATCATCCTGCCTCAGCCTCCTGAGTGCTTGGATTACAGGCGTGCACCACCACACCTGGCTTCATTGCTTCTTTATGAACCACACCTACAGGGCTCACGTTCCTCCACAGAGTGCAAGACAGTCCCCTCTCTGAAGGTTACCTCACGCATCCCAATCGTTCCTTAGCACTGCTTCAAGAGTAAGACATTGAAACTGCATTGAACGTAGTCTGCCACCAAGAGAAAAGAAGAAAAACCAATGCTGCGAGGGAATCATCCAGACTCTTTCCCACAAGGATGTTGCATTCTAAGATGCCCTGGTCCTTGGAGACCAAAGCTGGTCTCCAAAGAGGATTCCCTATCCCAAATGACACCCCTTGGTGCCCTGCAGCCAGGCCCTGAGGACATTGGCTATTTGTTTCACATTTCAGAGGCACAGTACTTCTTCCATCTCCTTCCCAGAGGCAAGAAATACCTAGGAAAGCCAGGCGTGGTGGTGCACACCTGTAATCCCAGCATTCAGGAGGCTGAGGCAGGAGGATTTGCACAAGTTCAAGGGCAGCCTGGGTTACATGGGGAGTTCAAGGCCAGAACCACACAGCAAGGCCCACTGACAGAAAGACAGGCAGACAAAGAAAAAGGAGTGGCAGGATAAGAGTCAACTCTGGATGCCCATGCAAACCCCTTCCCCCAGCAAGGTGGCTGTGACCCCTGCCACGCAACCAGATACTTTCCTGTGCATCCTCCCTTCTTCCTTTATTTTTACTATAAAAGTAATATAGCAATGTTACAGAATTTAAGTTGGTCTACTCACCATTTCAAAAGGGCCCAGTGAATAGAAGACAAGTTGCTGTAACAAAGTTAAAGATTTGTTTCAGTTAAAGGTTGCAAACGTGGTGGATGAGCGTCCTGAATGGCCCTCTGAACTCCACACAGGTTTTACACTCAACCCTTTTATCTATAGGAGCAAATGACTGCAGAAATCTGGTAAGGTGGCTGGTAATTTGTTGGTTTGCATCAATCTTAAAGGAAGAGGAAGGAGATTCAAGAAGTTGCAGAAAGATCCACCTTGTGTTACTAGGTTAAGTGATTAACCAGGGCTGCATGCTCAGGCAGGCACAGGCTTTTTCTGCAAGGATAACCAGAAGTGCGGCTACAGCAATCCTTATAAAGAATTTAGAAAATCAAAAAGTGGAAGAGATTTTCCTCTAATCCTACCACCGTTAGAGACAAGTAAGTCAAATGATTAGTCCTTTCTGCTTTATCTTTGTATGCCTAACAGTCCTCCTTCCCTGTGAAACTGGAATCAAGCTAGATATATGCAGTTTTGTGTCCATGGCTTTCCAACTCTGTGGTAATGATGAGCTAAGGAATGCTAAGGGGTCACGAAACAGCTGGGGTTTAAGAGCCCTCAATGCCACAAGGGAAAGTAAGTCCTGATTATCACCTTAGTGGACAGCCATGTCCCTATCTGTGATATCATTTTGATAAGACACCAGCACCACAAGGCTGCAGGGGGGATGACCTGGGACACTGCTGTGAAGTCTCAGAGCAGTGCCTGGCACATTATAAACACTAGTGCCATGATTACTCTGTTTCCATGGCAACAAAAATGCACACAAGCATCACTTTGAATGGATACGTGCCATTCCATTAATGGCTAAGTGGACATAAGTTTTGTAACCATTTACCAATTGTTGGACACATAAAGTCTTTCCAAAGTTTTACTATTATATCCAATGGTAAACAGTCTTAGCCAGGTGTAGTAGTGCACGCCTGTAATCCCAGCACTTGGGAGGCTGAGGCAGGAGAATCACTGTGAGTTTGAGACCAGACTGGGCTACACAGTGAGTTCCAGAGCAGTCTGACTACATAGTGAGACCCTGTCTCAAACAACCAAAAAAAGGTCTTACTTGTAAGTCTTTTTGCATCTATGGTTTAACCAATTTCCATTCTAGGAAAAAATTGCTTCATCAAAGGGTTGGAAGTTGTTTAAAGTTCAATGCATGATGACCAATTGCTCTTTGGAGAAATTATGCCATTTAAATTTCACTGTGGCAGGGAACAGATCCTGCAGCCTGGGCATTATCAAATAGTTGTTTTACTGTTGCTATGTTTGTATCCACACCAAGAAGACAGTCAAGAAATTATATCTCATCATCTGAGTTGACATGTCTCCCTCTGGCTGCCTCACAGGAGCCCTTACACCCGTTTCTCAGCACTCCCCACCACCAGCCTGCATATCTTTCCTGCCCACACACCCTGATGCAGACAAACATCAGTTCTGCAGTCATGAGCAGAGATGCTTCAGAATAGCTGCCCTTGGGGCCTGAGGTTGCTGAGAACACCCACAATATGGCCATCCTGGTGCCTCTTGGGATTTGTCATCCACAGTGGCACAAATGGAAAGAAAAGAGAAGAGCTCTGCAGAGCATTTGGAAGACTTCTGAGATCCAGATGTCAAGACACCTGGGACTAATGGCAAGTTGTAAAGGCCAGCAGGTGCATGTCTCCACCCAGGAGGAGGAGCAGGCATCCCTTGAGAGATCCCACTTGGCCAAAAGCCCTGAAGGGCCAGAGGTTCCAAGGCCACAGGTGGACAGGAACCAAAGTGTGGCTGCCCACCTGGATGTCAGATGTCCAGGTGTGGTCAGGGGCTCCCTCTAGGTCACCCAACTGGCTACTTGGGGCATTCTGTTATTCCAAGAGCAACAGAAGCATTGCCTTTACAGTACTGCAGATATAATGCGTCTACTCAGGATAGAACCAAGAAAACAACCCTGCAGCATGGCCCAGTTGCACAGGGATTCTCCACAAATGTTTACAGAATAAATAAAGCAACTTAGTAGGGGAAATTGGTTTGGGATTTGTCAAAAGTTCTCATTGAAATGAACTCTCTTGTCAAGACTTAAAAGATCATTAACAGATGCAAAAAATCAATATGTTTTAACTGGCTGTTATGTGCAAGAGGCTCTGCTAGATACATGGAGACATGAGAGGGAAAAAATGAAGAGTCCCTGCCCTTGAGCTGCTCCCAGGGAAGACCTGTGCTTAATAACAGTGTCCAGGGATACAAAAAGATCTGGGTTTGAGTCTTAAATCTGTCTCTGTAGCTGAGTATACATAGAAGATTGCCACCCTCAGAGGCAGACAGCTTCAGTTTTCTACCTGTGGAATTGGGCACAAACAATAACCACATCCCAGAGCTGTGTGCAAGAAGTGAAAGGACACCTGCAACATGCCTGACAATGGATGAACAAGAAGTGACAGGTGTGGTTATTTATCTCATTTTCATCGACAAGGAAAAGAGGATCTACTGATCAGCTCAGCAGCCCCAGGTAAATGGCTCACTTGCTCTAAAGCAGAAGACCCACCACAAGCTGTGCTAATAACTGTATTTTGGGTATCACCTATCTTACATTTTAAGTACATCTGCAAAGATCCCAATTCCAATAATACGACAGTGACAAGCCCCGAATTTAGGACTTGGACATGTCTTTGGGAGGTACACAATTCAGCCTGAAAACACCAGCAATACCTTCCCCTCCAGTGTCCGCATGGCAACCTTTGCCTTTACTTCATTCCAGATTCTGCCCAAAAATCACCTTCCTGAAGGCTCCAGGATGACCACTGTCCTACCAACTGAATTCTCAGTGAGGCTGTATCAGACTTCTAAACTCCACACCTGTAAGGTAATAAGTTTCCACTGTCTTAAGCTGCTGCAGAAGATATGGCAACTTGATACAGCAGCCAGAGGAAATGCATACAGATACCTTGTTAGAACTCTTTCCTGGGCAGTTAGGGCTGAGTCTTGGCAGAGGAGGAACTGAGGCCCAGAGAGGTCACACAGCTGCAGACAAGGAGTCCAAGATGGTAGTTTGGTTCATCTGTTTCTGGACTGCTTGCTTTGGTCTCAGCACCAGATGAGAGAGAACTGTGCAGCTGTCTGGCCTGGAAGACTACCTCAGTTCTGCCTGAGCCCCTAAAACAGCAACCCCATATCCCACACAGGTGTGAGAGAAAGGTCCTTTTCCAAATAGCCTGTCCTGGTGGAAACACACTTTGAATGATATTCGTGTACACATCTGGGTCTGTGGAGTATGGTGACTGTTTGGGGAGTGAAGAACAGCTGGTGCAGTATGCCTGGAGGTCCTCGGAGGTGACAGTGCACAGGGCCCAGCCTCTTGCAGGTGGCTGGAAGACCTGTGAGTGGAGCCCTGCCCCAGCTAGAACACAGCAGAAAGAACAGTAGTCCAGGCCCCACAGCATCCTCCCTGAGTGAACTCTGGGTCTCCCCACCTCACATCAGGGGGAGGCTTACTGCCCACCATACAGGGCATGAAGCAGATACTTGCAGAGGTACTGATCTACCCAGTGGCCACAGAGGTAGAGCTGGGATCTGCATCCATGGCCTGAGGGTTTCAAAGCTGTCCCTTATGTTGACCCCAGGAGTCCCATACAGAATAGGTCTGGCTTAGTTACTTTTCTCATTGCTGAAACAAAATATTCAACACTCAAAGTTAAAGGAGGAAAGGCTTATTTGGCTCATAGTTTATGGAAGATTTAGCCCATAATCAGCTAGCTCCAAGGCAGAGTGGCATGGCAGAGGGGCATCACAGAAGAGAAACAGTTCATGGCAGGCAGAAGGCAGCAAAGGCATCCAAGCAGCAAGTGACAAATGACAATCAATAACACTATCCTTCTTTCTGTCCCTTATATTTTATCAAAGCTATCTACCCTTAGGGTAGGTGACACTCACACCCAGGGTAGGACACCCTTAATCATACCCAGAACTATGCCAAACCAATCAGTGGACTAATTTGGTAATCACACACCTTTAATCCCAGTATCACACACTCTAGATCCAGCCACTTCTGAAAAAGCCCCACCTATGACCACATGAGGCTTTGAGAGGACAAAGGTTATGGTCCTGGAGGTCCCTCGATACCATTCTGTCACTCTTTACCTGCTGTGTCTCTAAAGGCCATATTCTAAGTCTTAAAAAGAAACTGAGTCCTTTCTCTCTCTTATGTATACACACTATCACATTGCAAATTTACACTCGTGCAGACATATACCGATCTACACAGCTATCCCCCATACAGCCGTGGCTTCCTTTTAGGGACAGTAGCTGCCCAGCATCTCCAGCCAGCCAGCCCTATGCATAACTGACTCCTCAGGCAGAGACACCTGGTGCTCCAGGTGGGAAGTCATCACAGGTTCCAAAGTATCACCAAAGTTATGGGTGGTATATGTAAGCTAAAGGTGTAAATGCACAGTCTGACCACGCCTGCTCCAGTGGTTTTAACCACAGGTGCTATGAGCTTGGCTCAGGACTCTGCCTGGGAGCTTGGATGCACAATATTGCATACTACCTAGGCCTCCTGAGTCCTCAGTGATGCTCCTCACTGTCAGCCTGGGTCCTAGCACCCTAAACAGGTGCTCAAGGAGAATTTAATAAAAAGATTTGTGTGTATCTGTTTCCTAGGGCAGTCATAATAAATCACCCCACACTTGTGGCTTAAAAACTACAAAATTTATGACCTCACAGCTCTAGAGGCCAGAAATCCAAAACCAAACTTAGGGGCAAATTTGAGATCCCTTTAGAGGGAGGAAGCCTCCCTAACTTCCAGCTGTGTCCCTGGCTTGTAGCTGTGCCCCGTGCACATGCATGCCTCTGTTGCCACATAGCCACCTCCCACGTCCCCATGTCTCCTCCTCCTCTGTCTCATCATCAGATTTAGAGCTCACCTGGGTAACCTAGGATTATGTCCTCTTGAGAACTTTCATTTAATTACATCTGCACAGATCCTTCAAAAAAGGTCACAATCACAGGTTCCAGGGCAGGATGTGGACATATCTCTTTGAAGGCCTACTAAAAGAGTATTTACTGAAGGCTTATGACAAACCAACAAGAGTGGAGCAGTGACCCTCAGGACCTCAGAGATGGGGAAGGTTGAACTGTGGAGAGAGCTGGAGCAGGAGGATCCCCAGTGAGTCCCATTAACCAGCAGCTGGCAGAGAGGGAGTAGAGAGGAAGTGTCTACCCCATCTATACTGCCTCCCCTCCAAACAGAACACATGCCAGAAGATGAGGAAGTGGGCATTGCAGGCCGTGCTGGCAGCTTCTAGGCACATGGCAGATAGAGCAAGATCTGGAATGGCAAATATGAATGTCCTGCTCTCTGCTCTCTCTGCTCTTTCTCTCTGCTCCGGTCTCTCTGTTCCCCTGAATAAAATTTCCAGTTGGACCAAAACAAAATGTCCTGCACACTCCTAGTTTCCAGCTTTGAGGTGTTTTGGTACAAATGATTGCCTGGTGATCCTGCAGTTTACTGAGGGAGAAGCAGATGAAATCCTAAAATCCAGGTGAGGCAGGAGATTAGGGTGTGGCAAACTGGCTGAGGAAGTGGGTGTGACCTGTCAATTACAAAGTTCCAAGACATGTGCAATCAGCTCCCAAACCTCTGCACTTGGAACCAGTAAGACAGCCCTATCTTCAGCTCTCCCAAGAATTCAAACAAGTTTTTGATGGGTCGGCCAAGACCTGACCTCAGCCTGAGGAATGAGAGACAAAAAAGGTAGCCATCACCAAGCCAGGGGCCACTGTTAACATTCTCAGTGGCCCACACTGTTGTTTGTGGGGTGCATCTCTTTTCTTACCTGTAGTTGGCCCAAATTCGCTCTATAGAACATGTTTCTTTTCCTGCTTTTTGTACTTGTCTTGACCAATTCTTTGTTTGGGACAGAAGCAACTAGAAACCACCTCTAGAAAGAGACTCCAGCACCCTAAACCAACTTCTGTGTTTCCCATATAGACAGAGCAAGGAACCTGGAGCTAGAAGGACTCCAAAGCCTGTGCCCCCACACACAGGGCATCAGGCAGCTGCTAGGAGAAGCGGAGGCCTTGGATCCACCAGGCAAAGGAGTCCTGCTCCACCAACTCCCTGGGACTCCATCAAAGTCCAGTGTCCTCCCTTGGCCCACCCTGACTCTCCACATAAGAAGTGACCTGCAAATCACTGTTCCCCCAGTGACACTGAGAAAATACATGGCAAAAGTCACGCAGTGGCTCCATGGAGAATGGGTGGCCCTCAAATTATGGTCACAAACCTTGTCCAACTTGATCTCTCCTATCTTACCAATAGGAGATAAATGGGTAGCCCAGGGAAGGGGACATATTTTTAAACCTAGTAAAATAAACCAGAAAAGTGCCAGCTGTCTCAGGCAGAAAACAATATCCACAAGTTGTACTTGCTTCAACAGCATATACACTAAAATTGGAACAAAGAGGGCTAAGAGCCATCCTCCTCAGAGTTTCACTAAGCCCCAGTCCAGGGAAGACTGGTCTAGGAATCCTCCCATCATGTACCAAGTCACTAACATGGAAGAGCCCACGGGGAGCCAGGCTGGAGGCCGGGAACTCGGAGCCTGCTGCCTATCCCCTCCCATGCCTGGCCAGCCTTCTGCAAATCTGGGCCCTCTGGACTATTGAGTGGGTCACTGCTTGAGGTCAGATCAAGAGAGGGCAAATGGCCAGTAATTCTAAAGCCATAAAAAAAAAAATCAGTTGACGGTGGAACACAAGCAGTGCTTAGTAAGTATTTTTAGGACCGTGTAGAGGCCTGGAGTTCCTCTGATGGGTTTAGAAACAAAAGCATGTGTGTGTGACCCGTCTGCTTGATCTAGACGTGGGTGTGACTAGAGTAGAGCCAGCTTCCCCCTCCGGATTCTCTGATTTGCCTGTCGAAGGGGCCCTAAGACATTCTGGGCCCAGCCCTCAGAGCCCTGCCACTGTGCTTTTCTTTTCTTTCTCTCCCGCCTTCCTGCCCTGAACTGACTGGGCCTGCAGGCCTCTGAGCAAGCAGACCCCCTGTGAGGTCCCCAAGCACAGGCCTCTAGCCTGACCGCAGCCTGCAGCCCACCCCCTGGGCAGCCGCAGACAACTGCATCCAGATGTGCGAACAGTCTGCAGGAGGCTGGGCCCTGGCTGCTGAGCAGAGCCTGGCGGTGCAGACCCAGTGCAGGGCCACCAGGCTCCCAGCCCCACCCTCACACCTCCCCAGATGTTCCTCCCTCCCACATCAGGAAATGCTCCAGGAAGATCCAGCTCTTCTGGGTGTGCTCCACGCCGGCCCACACACTGTCATGGACACACTGGCAGAGTCTGATCCCCACCAGGGACTTCGCTGGATTTTCCTGGGCTGCAGGGGAGTGTGTGCACCCATGGCCACACATGGACAGTGGGGCAGCCAGCCTCCAGCCATGTGCACATCCCAACATCTTCTCCCTGCGATGCTCCTGTATTAGTCTGTTTTCTGTGACTATGACAGAATCTCTGAGGCAGACCACCTTTATTAAGAAAAGAGTTTTATTCAGCCACAGATGTAGAGTTTCAAGGCTGCTGCCACTGCTCAAGGTGCAGCCCTGACTGAGAGGTCAGGACCGCAGGACCTTCTCACTGCACACACAGCGACGCACATGCACACAGGTTGGGCCTACAGACACACACTGTCCTGCCCTGGTCTCCTACAGCCCAGGACACAGGGGGCCCTGGCTGCTCCTATTCCTGCCCCAGGCACTCTGGTCACCAACCCTCAGTCCTGAGTCTGGGTGAAGACAGGCCAGAGATATAAGCAAAGAGAGTGAGAAGGGAACAAAGCAGAGGGAGAAAAGAAGCAAGGGGAAATAAGGAAAAGAGGAGAGGGGAACAGACGGTAAAGAAGAACAGGAAGGAGAACAAAGGGGAAGGAGTGACAGGAGCCCCAGAAAGCAGACAATCGTGCCTTCCCTCGACTGGAGCCAGACATACAACAGACCGGACTTCTGTTAGCTGTGTGATCTTCCTCAAGTTACTTTACATCTCTGAGCCCTGGTTTCCTTTTCTGTGAAATGGGGAGAGTACACTAGATCGTCACAGAGAAGCACAGAACGTGCACATCGGTGCTGGCCCAAGATGGGCCCGATAAAGTGGGAACAACGGCTGGGCTGGGGTAGCTCAGCCCATGCAGGGCCGGATGTCCCGGGCTAGTACATGTACTGTGACCTCTCTAATATTGCTGCCTCGTGCCAGAACCTGCTCTGGATTAGCTCTCATCTGAACTGAACCTCAGCAAACTTGCGAGCGGCTGTCATCCTGGTAGGGATGGGGTGGGGAGGCCCAGAGAGGCTGGGAAATTCCCTGTTCACAGGGGACAGAAGAGAGGCTCCAGAACCTGGATCTTCTCCATGACCTCACGAAAGGGCAGGGCGTTTCAGGTTTCCACTCATTTTAAAAACCTACAGTACATGAAGAGATGATCCTATTAATCAATACTTACTGAGCACTGACTGCCTGCACACCAGGCCCTATGTGGAACGCTTACATCCTTATACCCTTACAGAGGACTTCGCGAAATACTATTATCTATCTTTGCCCTTCTTTTTTAAATAGAAACCTGAAGCTCAGGACGGTAAAGTGATTTGTCCAGGGAAACCAGCCAGTGAGTGAAGGACCTGGTTCGAGAGCAGGCAGTGTCCCCAGGGACCTGCACTGAACTGCTCAGCAAGAGACACAGCAACCTCACACAGTGCTACTGAGCAGTTCCTAAGATGTATTTTTAAAATGTATTTTTAAGTCAAAAGCAAGGTGTAGTGCAGCCTTCATAATGTGCTATATTTTGAGGGAGACAGATGGACAGGCACGTGTGTGCAGAGGGCCAGGGAAGCTAGGCAGGAGGCCCAGATTAATTGTTTCCTCGGGGAAGAGGCAGTGGGAGGCCAGATCAAGGATGGGGGGGCAAGTCACACATTTGTACCCTCGACCTTTTTTCCTATCTGCCTTTAAAATATGGACGTGTGGGCCCTCTGTTCAAAAAAAGTTATTTTCATGACTGTGCGAGCTTCATGGCTCCCCAATGTTAGCAGGCACCTGTGGGGGTCCAGAGGCGGCTGTGGGGGGCACACGCCCACGTGCAGACGCTCCTCCACGGACTCCCTGTTATTCTTACCACTTGTCCAGGACATGGTCACGGAGAGGCACACAGGTTGGAGGATCCTGACCGTCCCGTTGTCACCGGCCCTCCAGAACCTTAAGTAGCTCACCAATGCCTCCCCGGCAGAGCCAGACACACATGGTTCAGCTCGACTCTACAAATGTGAAGACTCACAGGCTCCAGAACCTCCTGTCCCGGGCCCCCACAAGCTGCTCCCAGCTGCTTCCTCTCTGAGCTCCCAACTCTCTTTCCCTGGGGTCTGGGTGCTCATACCTGCCGGCTCCACTCACAGCTCTTCCAGGTGCCGCTTCCCGGGGCCACAGGCACCACTGGGCACATCTGTCCAGGTAAGCTCGCCCAGGGGGCCATGACAAGCTGGGCAGTCAGCTGGGAGCAGGGGCCCGGGGCGCGGCTGCGAGCACCTGAGGATACCCTTGGAGTCTGATGGGGGCAGCAAGAGTTTGTCCTCTCCTTGGCTGGATGTGGGGAGGATCCAGGCTGGCAGGGAAGGAGGACTAGAGTTTCCCACCAAGTGTAGGGGTGCAGGGCGGCTGGAGGATGTAGGGACAGCGGGGCCCTTGCCCCACACAGGTCGCCCCTGGAATCAGACCGAGTCCCCAGCAACAGAAAAGAAAGGGAGGGAAGGAAGAAAAGGAAGGGGTTAAAGAGAGGGAACAGAGGAAGGGAAGAGAGATCGAGGAAGCAGACCGGGAGGGAGGGAGGGAGGAGGGAGAGAAGTAACCATCTGCGGCGGGTGCACCAAGGGCCCTGGCTGGGCAGGGCACCCAGCTCCAGGCCCAGGGACGCTGAGCACAGAAACCCGAGGGTTGGAGCCGAGGAGCGGCCAAGGGGCAGCGGGCGGCGCCGGTGCCACTTGGCAGAAGTGCAAATTGAGACCCACAGGGCAGTGGATTTTAGCAAGGTCCGAACATTCAAAAGACAGGCGGCTCCCTGCAGTGCCGCCCACGAGGCCGGCCTGTGCATGCCCAGGAGCGGAGCTGAGCCGCGTTGGAGCTGAGCCGCGTTGGCCCCGCTCGAAGATGCTTCGGGAGCGCGGCTCAGGGTCCGCGGAGGCTGGCGGTGGCCATGTGACCACAGCGCCCCCTGGCGGCCTCGAGGATCCTTGTGCAGCTGCCACGTTTCCACTTTCTCTAC
>NW_022900944.1:30452996-30508982 GCF_012274545.1 Fukomys damarensis
GCCGCCCACGAGGCCGGCCTGTGCATGCCCAGGAGCGGAGCTGAGCCGCGTTGGAGCTGAGCCGCGTTGGCCCCGCTCGAAGATGCTTCGGGAGCGCGGCTCAGGGTCCGCGGAGGCTGGCGGTGGCCATGTGACCACAGCGCCCCCTGGCGGCCTCGAGGATCCTTGTGCAGCTGCCACGTTTCCACTTTCTCTACAAGAACCTCCCCGCCTGAGCTGCCGGGCTTCCCGGTTACCCCGCCCCAGCTCCAGCGTTCGGTTGCTACCTAAGGCGCGCCATAGGCACACAGGCTGCCCCTTCTCTTTGCATTTAAATAGGGCCTGAGGAGTGCCCCATTGCTACCCCACCCCTGCCCAAGAGGGTGGTGGGTTCTTTTTCTTACCCTCAGTAGTGGCTCCCAAATGCGCAATTCCGAATTCCTGCATGGCCCCTCTCCTACGCCTAGGTAGTGGAGGGCACATCAGAAGAGGTAACTGCGGCACGGAGAGATTAAGGAGCTGGCCCCGATGTCATCCAACTAGAGAGGAAACCAGGATGGTCGCCTTGGGAAGTTTTGTTTGCAAATAAGAAGAGGAGATTAAAAAAGAATAGGAGGAAACAAAAAATAACTTCTAAATCAAGGCAGTGCTGGGGCGCCTGTAGACTCAAGTGTGCAAGTGACAGAGGCCCTGATGGCTTCTCTGGTGCCCATCAGGGCTGAGGGGGTGAGGCAGAGGCCCGGGCCACTCACCCCCAGCAAACCGCCCAGGCCAGGCTTGGGAACTGCATGGAGGGTGGGAAAGGGAGGAGTTTTGCTGAGTGCAGCCCAGCCGTCCTACCCAAACCTCCTGTCACTCACCACCAGCCAGGGGACAGGTCCACGAGGGCGGAGGCAGGAGTCAGCTTAGCTCTGGGAAAGAATGGAGCTTGGAGATTTTGTCCCTAGAGATGAGTTCCCGCTCTCTAGAATACCTGGGGGTATAGTGGCTCCCTGAGGCTTCAGATTTACCGCTGCTCTTCCTTCCTCTGCTGCCTGATTTTTTTTCCTAGCTTCCAGCACACAAATCCTGCAACACAGATCCGCAATTCCAAGACTTCTAAGCAAGCTACTCCAAAGCGGCCAGGTCTCTGCTTACCCCATCCCAGGGCCTGTGGCCAGCCACTGCAGAGCCGGGCCTAGTGCTTCAGCACCACAGACAGGCCAGCAGGAGAAGGAGAACCAGAGTGAGAAGAAGAGGAGCCACTCCAAGACCCAGCCGGAGCATCTCAGAGGAGGGAGGGCTAACGCAGAGAGAGACCAGGTTGTTCCCTCCTGAGTGAGTGACTTTGGAGACCAGGAAACCAGGCCCCACAGTCACAGGATCACGAAAGGGCTGCATCTTCCGGATATCTTGGAGGGGAGAGGGGCAGAGAGGGACCATTCACACATGCACAACAGCCTGATAGCGCCCCCCCTTACTACTGCCCTACAGAAAGAAGCCTAACAATTGGCTCGTACAACAAATTACCTGAGCGTCTCTGCTCTTCCCCTACATGAAAACTCACCCATTGATTCCCTCTTGTACCCCAGCAGTGAAACAGGAATGTGTGGACACACAGGTGTGCTCTCACCTTTCTTAATGACTGGACATGCAAGGTTTGTGCAAGACTTGCTGGTAGCTTTGTTCTGAGGATGGTGGGGACAGAAAGAGTATGGGATGGTTGGGAACTGGAGTCTGGGAGATCTCCTGAATGGCTTCCTAGACTAGGCCATGCTCCTCTTGACAGCCTCGGGGACTTTGTACTACAGCTCCTCTGCCTGGACTGCTCTGCTCCCAGCCCTTTTGCCCAATGCCCTTTTGCCCAATAAATGAGGAGTCTTTCTTCAGCTCCAGGGAAACATCACTTTGTCATGGAAGCTTTCCTGATACATTCTCCTGAACCTACTGTAAAGCTATAAAACAACAAGAGTCAGGCAACTTGTGTGAGATTCCCAGCAGGCATAACCTGAGGCCAAGACTAGGGTGTAGGAAATCAACTCAGGAAGATTCCCAGGCAGCAGGACTGAGAGAAAAAGACAAGGAAGAGCAAGACCATCAAAGGGGGTGTTATGGGCATTGACTGTGGCAATGGGGCTGGCCCTGCTGGTGCCCCATGAGAAGCAATGGAAGGCCTTGGAATTGGGCCCCTTAAGGACAGGTACATTTGCTGGTAGCATTTGTCCACCAGCTCCCAGCCACAGCTAGCTAAGGATTGCCAGAGGATTCATGCCTTGTATTGACTATATTTTCCGATATCAATATGCTGGATGCTCTAGCATTTGAGGTCTTGTCTCTGAAGAGACTGTACCTCTCTTGAGAAATCAAAAGACTCTTGTGCCTTTGATACACAAACCAACCAATCCAGAGCCCACACCTCAGCCATCTATTTTATGGGGCTCTCACAGACCAAGCCAATACTCCCCTGCCCTAAATCACCCAGGGCCAGGTACTAAGGAATGCTCCTCCCCACAGCTTAGAGCCCTCTAAAATTACTCAATGTGTCTAATCCTAAACTGAGTGCCTACTTGCCTTCCCCATTCCTTCCCTGAAGTCCCCAATATGGGCCCTGGGCCAGGCTCTGCTCACTTCCTCTTCTGCCTCCTAACCAAGTCGGATTCTCCCTCTGTCCCCATGAGCAGCTTGGCACTCCTTTCGTGGCCTTCCTTTATGGTCATCTTTTCCATGTTGGGATATTTTAACATCGATGATTAGAAGAAATCCTGGGTATATTTTCACATATGCACCATATGACCAGGCTTGCACAGACTGAGAAGTCCCCACCTCAGGGAAGGCTACAAGCAGAGAACCAACAGGCACCTGGGGCGTACATGAGGTGGGTGCGCTGTCAGGCAAGTCTGAGCCACCATGGAACTGGCCACCGTGCACCATGCTGGGGCTGAAATCCGAGCTGGCCAAGGAGTGTGAGGAGCAGGCCACACAGGTGTCTGTCTCCTGCATCCCATGTGATAGTTTCAATAGCTCTGTTTGCTTGGTTTCCTCACCGGTGATACTCCAGTGCCTAGGATAGTGCTGGCACAGTGGAAGGCTTTTGCAATTACCTGCTGCATTAATGAATTAGTGGGTGACTGGATGAATGAACACCATATGGCTTAGCCCCAAAGGAGAAGACTAATAGTCAAAACATTCAAAGGGTGCTGGTCAATTAAGTGCTGTGGTCAAGCCCATCCCTACAGTAATCCAGACAACAGCTGAGTACCCCACAGACACAGTAAAGTCATCAAGGCAGGAGGAACGAGGAGCTGGGTCAGGTGGTAGAGTTCCCAGCCTTGCAGGGAGATGGAGGCAGCAGGCCAAAGGAGATAAGGGGATGCTGGGTCTTCCTTCTTCAGTGCTTTGAATTCTAACAAGACGCTCCAAGCCCCGGGGCAGGACCAGTTGTGGCTATGATGAGCACAAACAAGCCCAAGGATTCACAGCTGGGCTGGACTAAAGTAAGAAATCCAGACAGCAAAAGAGATCCATAAACTTCTATGTTTCAAGATGTTCCGAATTCATATCCGAGAATGGCCACCACCACCAAGTGGCCGAAGGATGTCAGTCACACCGGGGGGAGAATCTTATACCTCATAAGCATAGGTGCTACGTTGCCAAAAAGCTTCTAGCAGATGATAGTAAAGAGACCACACTAACAAATCCTGTATACGGTACTATGACATTGTTCCCGGAGATGGAACTAAGTGTTCTGAGGGAAGCGGGGTTCGCGTCTAATGTGTTTAAAAGCGTTATGCACTTTGTGGCCTGGTGGTAGATTTTGCCCCTTTATTGGTGAATTGTTCACAGATAGTTGTTGAACACATATAGCCACACTTGGCAGCTGCAAACAATAATTTAACGATGCTTACAGGTCCTACAGGTCAGGAACTCAGACAGCACGGTGGGAGCCACCTGTTTCTGCTCCCTGATGTCGAGGGCTCATCAGGGAAGACTCCAAATCTGGAGACTACTGGATGGCAGGGTCTGGAATCACCTGGAGGCGCATTCATTCATGCATACGTCTGCTATCTGGGCCGATATGACTGGAAGGCGAGGCCTGGGAACTGGACCACGTACCCAAGGCTTCTTCAACTGCCCACGCAATGAGTTGATGTGTGCTCAGTTTCAGGACAGATCATCTCCTGTGCGAGTTAAGAATTCACATCTTTCCAAATTAATTGAAGAATGTGGGGGCACTGCCCCAGTGACAGAAATTGATGAAATTTAATCTATCATCTGTGTGTTTTCATGTTACTTGGTATTTTTTTAATGCAGGAAGAAATTTCACCATCAAAATACAGCAAATTTGTTCAGATAAATTGAAGAAACAAATATGATATAAAACTTCTAATATAATTTTTCTGGGGTGCTGTCTGGACTTGTGTCTCAGCTCAGCAAAGGGGCTGCTGCTACTGGCGCCTGGAAGCCTTGAAAACACCTGCTATGGCTGGTGTCTAGATGTCCCCCTGTGACAGTTGATTGTGTCAACTTAAGTGAGAGAAGCTCAGCTAAATTGGCTCAGCAATTCTACACCCCAGGGTGTGGAAGACCAACACTAGAGCACCTTGTCATGTGGATGATATAACGGGGAAGTGAAGAGGGACAGATCTGCTTCTTTTCCTTGGAGGCGCTCCAGTCTTCTCCTTCACCTTGGACGTCATCTCCTGGCTTCCGGTGCAGACTCTTCAGCCTTCCGTCACTGACCCATCAGGCTCCTGATATCCATGGGACACTGTGGTGAGCTGCAGACCTTCAGCTGAAGCCTTCAGGCTCCAGGGTGCAGACAGTCCCTCTGCATTCTTCCTCATCTGACTCTGTGGGTGGCCACTGTAAACCGATCTTGTAAGTTCTTATGTATTTGTATATCTCATGTTAATCTGTTTCTGTAGTAGACACTGACTGATGCAGCCCCCAAAGCCTCATACAGTCATAGGTGGGGATTTTTCAGAGGTGGCTGGATCTAGAGTGTGTGACACTGGGATTGACTCATGGTACATTGCTAGGATTAAGGGTGTGAGTGCTACCCACGCTAAGTAGCCTGGATAAGATATAAGGGATAGAAAGAGCTGTGGTCATCTCTTGCTTGCTTTGCTACTTTCTGCCTTCCATGAACTCTTTTTCCTTTGCCATGCCATCCTGCCTCGGAGCCAGCTGATTATGGACTGAAACCTCTATAAACCGTAAGCTGAAATAAACCTTTCCCTCTTTAACCTTCAGTGTCAGGTATTTTGTCTCAGCAATGACAAGGTAAGACAATACCACTATGAGTGTATTTCTAATAGGGGGACAGGAGGTCCCCACAATGTCCAGGAAGCACGGAGGACTGTGGGACATGAAGGGATCCCAGATCAGGGGAATAGGAGAGGAAGGAACAGCACACTCAGTTGACAAGGCCTGGCCAGGGCTACGTCCTGCTTGTCCTGGGCACATCCAGGAATCTGGGAGGCAATGACAAGGTGGACATGACAGGACCCAAAAACTGATTCATTACCAAAACCCTCAAGCACGTAGAGAATCAGATATTACAACAGAGGAACTGGCCCCCAGATTAGAAGCTGGAGCTGAGATGAGGGCCCTCTAGTTAATTTTTGTCTCCTTACTCCCCTCCCTGCCTTGAGGCTCATTTCCTGTCCCTGGCTGCTCTTCTGGCCTTGGGCATCTCAACTTCTGCCGGGGGAGAGGAGGAGGCTGGAGACCCTAGCTACACGGGCCACTGCATGGGAACAGCCCATGGCTGGCATCCACCCTGGCTGGCGTCCACTCTGACGCCTGCCATCTCCCAAGGTGGGACATCTCACTCTCCTGAAAATTCATCACCGGCCTTCTGCTTTGGGGCTGTTCCAGCCAAGGCACTTACAGCCTCACCACCTTGAGGAGCCCCCCCTCCAGAATCTCAGGGCTGAAATCCATTTTCCATCTGAAAGAGAAGAGAGAGGGGACTGGAAATGAGTATTTTGGGAGCCCTGGGCTGCGCCTGGCTGCAAACAAGACTGGATGGGAGGCTGAGTGACAAGCAGAACACTGAGCAGGAGAGGGGCCTTCTGTGGATTTCTGAGGATTGCACAGCTTAGCTTGAGTGCGTGTATGACTCGGGGGACTGGGCCCTGGAGATAGGAACCTGGGGGAGCTTTTGGAGAGAGCTCCTAACACCGTCTCCATATTCCTGGGTCATCCCCAGGGACTCTACAGTCTATGGGCACCACAAGGGGAGTAGGAGCCAGAAGAAGATGGAAGATGCTGTGAAAGAAGCACTCTGGTAAGAGAGGGGGCTCCAGTGAGACCAATCCCCAGGAAGCTTTAAAGGTCCTACAAGAGCAGCTAGAGCCAAACAGCCAGAGAAATGAGGTTGGGGGAGAGCACACAGACACACCAGGAGGCTGGGGCAGCATGAGAAAGCCCGGGATCTCACAGAAGGGACATTGGTACCAGCCACAGGAGGCCAGCAGAGTATTAGATGGGTTCACTCAAGCAGAACAGTCACAGAGCACCTGCTAAGTGCCAGGCATGGGGTGTCACCTGTGGGCCAGCCCTCGGGGAGTGGGACCTTCGAGTGGTCTGGAAAGGACAGGAGCTTCACGAGCCTCCCCTCCCTCACAGGCACTGTTCTCATCATCACTGGGACTCTGCTTTTCTTTGGAATTTATGGCCCTTGCATCCAAGAAGCAAGTAGAAAAATCTGTTTCATTTAATAAATAAAATAAAATCTCCCCACCTCATCCAGGCCTCCAGGCTGATTCTGGTAATACAGAGTCAAGCAGGTTTTGTGGTGTGTGTGTGTGTGTGTGTGTGTGTGTGTGCGCGTGCTTTCATAAACAAGCAGCATTTCCCCAGTCTCATGTTAAACAGAAACCTCTTCTTCAGGAAGGCCCTGCAGTATGCTTTGAAAACAAAAATCTGCACACCGAAGTGACCTCTGACATCAGGGAAGATGAAGACAGTTTCCCCTGAGGGGCACCTGTAGAATAGGTGGCATGAAGTTGTTCCACCCCTACCCTAGCCGCAGTCGGCCCACCATAGACCCTGGTCAACAGATCACACCATCCTCAGGGGTAACAGCACTTCCCCGAAGCCATGGCAGGGTCCCATGAAGAAGTGACTGAGGGGCCCACTCTCATCTGCACCCTGGGTGTCCCAGGGCCTCAGGCTTGGTGCCTCGGAGACCTGCGATCGATTGCAAGCAATGCAGCCCAGCGTTTGGTTTCTTGTGATTGTTTTTTAACTAGGTAAATAATATCTCAGAAGCAGACATCTATAAAATGAGCTGTTCCACCTCAGCGAGGCTTGTCGCAAAGATGAGGGCTTGTTCTTTTCAAACTGAAAGTACACCAACATCTCACGGGTAGGAAAATCCCTCCTGACTGACTCAGCGCGGTTTTGGAGCAGGAGCTACAGCGCTGCCTCACTGAGCACCTCATACAAGGATGCTCTCCCCACACCTCTGAAAGGCCCCATGCAAGCTCACAGTCCCCCAGGGTTGAGGGCCAGGCTCCCATTCCCAGGAGGGACAGTGTCCAGGGCTGCATAGCCCCAGACAGCGAGCAGAGCTGGTTACAGGACAGGGGTCGGGAGTGGGTCTCATTTTCTGATGCCATCCACGGCAGCCTTCCACTCCAGGCTACTGTGCACGTCTATCAGACAGAAGGAACAGCCTGTGTTGCAGGACAGAAAGCCACCCTCCCTGGTGGCGATGGAAGGAGGGAGGCCTCTGCCTAGGGAATGGCTCAGTCCCCAAGGCATGGCAAAAGCCAACAAGGGCACCAGCCTTCCCATCACCCTGGCCCCTCTATGGCTCTGCCAGGCCTAGGAGTCCTTGGTGGAGCGAGGACTTCAGCCCTACCAGGCACAGATCTAACCGAAAGGGTCTGCTCCAGACTGATGAGCTGAGCCCTTCAGTCACACTGTCGTGTTCTTCAGAAGCCTCACACAGACCATCCCACTGCCCCTACTCCAGCCACAGCCAGCAGAGAACATGGAATCTCGCCTTTATAGCTAAGAATTCACCATCTCCGGGGTCCCAGCCCCTGTCAGCTGTTCATCTCCTACCTGGTGTCCACCTGGTTGGCCAGTACCTTATCCATAAATGAATGAAGGGAAATGCGGAGGATAGAAACTTCCACATACAGTAAGTACTTGGTTGCCATTCTGGATTGGGAGGAAGAACAGTGGCAGCCCTTGTGGTGACTTTATCTGGATTCAGCACACCCACTGCACCCTCCGCCTGGCCAAAGGCAGATGCTGTTGAGTACAGGTGAGGACCCCGGCCGGGAAGGCTGCTGGCAAGTGTGCAGCTGGCACAGTCGCTCTGAATTACAGCTTCCACTGAAACTGTGAATAGCATCCTTTGGCTGTGACTTGGTGGCTTCCCTGCCAAGGTCTCCTGGAGACCCAGCACATACATGTGCGTAAAGACACGTGCAGAAGGACACACAGTCCAGTGCTGTTTCCAATAGCAAAGAGAAATTGGAGACAACCTACAGGTCTATTAATAGGATGGATTTTTTTTTTTTAATATACAGAACAGCAGTTAAAAGAAATTAACTAGAATTGCCAGTTTGGACATAGCCCTACAAATCACATTGTCGAGTGAGATAAAACAAGGTGCAGAATGGTAGGAATAGCATAATGCCACTTATGAAAGGGAAAATACACCCAGGGATATTATTATTTCCTAGGGGTATGTGAGTGCATGGGAAAGGCTTTTCTTTTTTTTTAAGGACTGAATACATCAAATTCATTATAGAGAATACCACTGGGAAGAAAAGGGATTAGGGTATAGAGAAATGAGGACCTGAGATTTATCTATTGTATTCTCAATTTTTTCATGGGCAATGGAGCACTGCAGTCGTATAATATCTGTGCAATTTGGGGCAACTATGATAAATGTTAACAGTGGAAATAAGAGAACTGTTATTTTTGACTTGATGCTCTTCTGTATATTTTAAGTTTTATTTAAAAATGGCCAGAGGAATTGTTCAACCAGCCACTGAGTGTCCACTGGGTGCCTGGCCGTAGCAAAGGCTGTGAACATGAAAAACCCCTTTGATGATGGAAAAGGAGCAATGCCAGGGGGAAGGTGCCAAACGATGCCAAGTCCGGCGATGACTAAAAGCGTGTTCATTAGCAACCAGGCTGCTATCCAGGAAAATCGCCACCCAGTGGAAAATGTATTTTCCATTTTAATAGTGAAGGAGACTAATCAAAACTAGCTTCAACTCTGAAGTGTATTAAGGACCCAATTAATAACTTTGATTCAAGCAATTACTTAAAATTGGAATTTGCTAAGCGAGGAGAACGAGGCATTCATTAGCGCAGTGATGTGTGCTACCTGGCAGGAGTGGGGAGTCCTGAGGTGGAGGCAAGTTGTTAGCCTCCTTTCTGTGAGGTGGGGAGGCCGCTGATAGCCACCAGGCACCGGCAGAGCCCTGTCTAATCGAAATGCATGGCTTTCGATCATGGAGTCCAGATTTTTCCCCGCCTTTGGCCCAACACCTTTAATTTTAAAGGCTCACAGAGCATACTGGTTTGTGTTTCTCCCAGAAGAAGATCCTGAAACAAAGACTGAAATGCAAATTTTTTACATGGGAGATGCAGAGATCATCTGGAAGCAAGGAAGGAGGCAAGTGACACAGGGAAGGGAGGCACCCAGAGAAGGTACTGTTTTAGCAGCCAGCCAGAGGTGACGGGGCAGAGAGAAGGATGCCTCCAAAGATAGCTGCGTCCTGATTCGCAGAAGCTGTGAAATGCTGCCTAACGTAGAGAAAGGGAATTGAAAGTACAGATGGACTTAGAGTTCTAATCAGCTGATCTTGAGATGTGAAAATTATCTCAATTATCCAAGAGGGGCCAATGCAGGGGAGTTTATCTGAGAAAGAGGGAGAAGAATTAAGAGTCAGAGAATGTGACATAGGAAAACTCAGCTGGCCACTGCTGGCTTTGGAGATGGAAGAGGAAACCACAAGCCAAGAAGTGCAGGCAGCTTCAAAAAGCCAGAAAAGGCAAGGAAATGTGTTCTCCCCCTGACCCCCGAACCTCCTGAACGGACCTGCCAAAACCTTGAACTTGGCTCAGTAAGACCTGTTTCAGACTTCTGACCTCAGGAACTACAGAGTAATCATTTATGTTAAGTCACCACATTTGTCAGAGTGTATTATAGCAATAGGAAGCAAATTCAGGCAACTTGAAGAAATTCTAGGAAGGAAAACCCATCTAGAATTAGCCCAGCCTATGTGAGAGCCTGGAGTATTTAGATGCTTCAGTCACCTGTAGGAGCGCCCCCTATGGGTCTGGGTAAGGGTAACAGAGTAGCCTTCCATAGCTCCAGCAAAACCATCAGGCACAGAGATGCAGTCCCCATGGGAAAACACAAGAACTCCCACAACGGCAGGGTCCGAAGAGGACAGGAAGCCCATTGCTGAGAGTCTGCAGTGTCCCTGGTACATGTGTCCCTCTAGGCACCATTTCACCTCCTCCACCTTGTGGCAATTTCTGGGACAAGGTAGGAGTAACTTCATTTTTCCTAGGCGGTGAAATAAAAGCCCAAAGAGCTTAAGTGACTTCCCCAAAGTCACACAGCTTGCAAGTGTCAGGGACAGGGTCGGAACCAGAGCTGCCCAGTCCCAGGGGCTGCTTCCTTTCCACTCCACCACGGCAAGGAGGCCCGCCAGGCAGCATTTGCTATTTGTAAATCCAAAGGCCAGACACATTCTAGAGTTCTAAGGTGTCTGGGAATTGCCACACCAAGCTTCTGTGCAGCCAAGTACTGAGGAGAAGCACTGCTGAATCCCTCTGAGAACAATTTACAGTAGCCACAGCTGCCAGGGACCTAGGGAGCCCGCCTGAGAAATCCACAATGAATCTATATGGCCAGCAGGGCTCCAAATTCACCCTTCCCACTCCTGCTTGGCCTCTTGCCTGCTCCCCAATTTCCACCAGAAGGAACAGAAACGGCCCAGCCCTGAGTAGGAGCTGAGTACATCAAAATGTTGACAGAGAGTGGGTGAATCGCCCTCTCCAGAGACCTCCAGTGTTGCTTCCCTGGACCTCACTAGAAATCCGAGTGCAGTGTAGACCTCTCCACCCTGGCAGCAACTACCCTTCCCATTGCAGGTGACAGTGATGCCGGCTGGCCAAGGGGGCCTGTGGGGGTAGGGTACAGAGGGCTCTCCAAGGTCTAGGGGAGCCCACGCCAGAGTGAATGGGAGCCTTGAGGAACAAGTCCACGTGTTCCTAAAATGGGTAGCATCCTTGACACACCCTTCCCAGTGGGCCGTAGTGGGGAACAGACATGAGCAGCACGTGTTCATTTCAGACCCATACACGGCAGAGATCCATCTCCATCACATGGATGGCACTGAGGCTCTGTCATGAGCATGGAGTCCCGGCTTCCAATCTGACATCTGGTAGGTTCTGAACTTGCTGAGGTGTATGAGGGAAAGAGCAGGCACTGAGACACATGGATGTGATTCTAACCCTGGCTCCACTGTCCCTCATCCTGGTGACCTGGGACTTATTATTTAAATCATCTGCCCCTTGCTCCTTCACCCAGGAATTGGGCATAATTGGCCCCTCCAAGAGTCCTTTAGGAAGGGTGAAAAGGACTCTGTGCACAGAGATGCCAGTGCACTGCCACCAACAGGCAGTGGCATCTGTCTGCCGCCTACTCCTCTACCAGGCAGCACAAGCTTGTCAGGGCCCTGCTGTAGCTGGCACCAGATGGCCCTCCCTCTGCCCCACAGCTGGTCAGGAAGGTGCCTGGGGCAGGAGTGGTAGCAGCAAAGCAGCTACCAAGACAGGAGGCTGGTCCTCAGGGGGAAGAGGCCTCTCAGGGAGCAGCCACAGTGACCAAAGTAGGCAGCAGCAGAGGTAAAGGGCCTGAGCTTCGGGGTGGCCTCCTCCCTTATATTTCAGCCCCTCCAGGCACCCCCATGTAAGGCCTGGTCTTCAGGGAGTCAGATGAGATGGCACTGATAAAGAGGTCGCTGTGTCACTCAGGGCTCATTGTCCTGTACTTCCTAATGGTCAAAGAAGAAGAGGCAGGATGGCCATCCAGTGCCATGATACTGGATACATCAGTAGGGTGTAGGGAGCTTCCTTTTAACCTGATGGCCATGCTGCACCCCGTCCACCTTTTACCAGATGCCTGTCACATGCTTGTCCAGCTCCCGATAAGCTATATCTTGCTTCCCTTTGGCTACTATTCCTGTGTCCCTTACTCAGGAAAAATCCCAGGACAGCTATAAAAGGGACTCCTACTCCTTGGCCCTACAAGAATGGCTCCGCCTACACCCTATCTGTAATGAAGGCCCAGCCCAGGCTTTGCAGGAGCCAAGGCCAAGGCCAGAAGAGGGAGCCAGGTCCCCAGGTGACACTCCAGGTGTCTGCAACAGAGCTCTACCTTCTGGGCTACCGTGTCACATCCCACCCCTCAGTGGTTACACTTTTGCCTGACTAGGAGGCCCCTGTTACATAACAGGTGAGAGGACATCCTAGTAGGTTCCTGAAAATTCTCATGCAGAACATCACTACTTTGTGCACTAAGGAGAGAGCCCCTGAAAGGGAAGAGGTGGGATTGAGAGAGCTGACTACAGTGAGTGGCAGTGAAGCCTTCCACTGTACCCAGGATGGGTGGGGTGTGCCCAGGGTACCCCTCATAGGTCTCCTACGTTGAAGCCAGGGGGACCAGGCCAGCATCACTGCCTCTCCCTTTAGGCCAGTCATCAGCTATGGGATCAGGCTTTCCCTTGAAGACAGAGTTCCCTAGAGCCAAGGGCAATCTCCAGTGAAGGAGGCAGCTAGGAGGCTCCAGCGCCCAGGCAATGGGAGCCAAGGCCTGCAGACAAGTCAGGGTCAGTGCCAAAGCCAGTGTGAGCCCCCAGAGGAGGAACCTGCTGGCAGAGGCAGGCAGAGGATGGAGCCCAGTGACAGGGCAAGGAGTCTCCTTGTGGCCTTCAGTCCTGGCTGATTGGCCCTCTGCCCTCTACATCTCCCTGGGACCCCACAGTGGTACTGTCTCCCCATCCTCAGGCCCCAGGCGACCTAAATGAGCTGGCCTGTCCCCCACAGAGAAGCTAACAGAGACATCAAAGCCACAGCTTCTCACTCTCCAGCAGCTTTGAAACACATTTCTGAGACGGCTGCACCAGGGGAGATGAAAAGCCATCCTATTGAAGAATCCGGGGGTCTTGAGCATCAGAAATAGAGTGGGTGGGCTCAGGGATATGGAACAGTAGAGTGCTTTTGTGCACCAGGTGGTGAGATAGAAAAGTCAGAAATAGGAATGCACAGAATAAAAACATGTGCTGAATCAAAGCAGTGGAACCTTAGTTTCTGAGTGTCTAAAGCAGCAATGGATGCACGCAGGGCCCAGCTGGGGCCAAGAGGGAATAAAAGGCCTGCCTTGGTTCACTTGATCACTCATTCATGTAAAAAGGGTTAATGAGCACCTACTAAGTGCTAGACACTGCCAAGGTCCGGGGTATGGAGGGAACAGGACAGACCTGCCCCTGGCCCTGCCCTGCCCTGGAGCTGGGGATGCCAGACAGTCAAGGGTGAAACATGCTGAGACGCAGAAATATGAAGACCATGGAACTCGGAAGGAAGTCAAGGAGGACTTCTGGAGGGAGCAATGCCAGAACTGAGTCCCAAAGGATGAGCAATAGAGAGTCCGGTTAAGAGGGGTGGGCAGAAAAGAGTATGAGGGAGGCAGGAGGGAACAGGGCTTGGTGGAAGTAGAGGACAAGGGTGATCAGATCCCACAACCTTGGAGACTGAGCAGAAAGTGTGGGCTTGATGGGGGCAGTGAGGAGCCACAGAAGAGTATTGAGCCAAAGCATTGTGATGGTTTAGATCTGGACAGTCCCACAAAGTCTCATCATGTGTTCAGAGGTGGGGATTTGGGATGGTGATTAGACCATGGGTGTGCTATGCTCATCAGCGCATTGATCGGTGATGAGCTCATTCTTTAATGTGTTGTTAGGAGGTGGGGTCTGGTTGGAGGGCCATAGGGGTGTGACCTGGAAGGGTATATTTTTGTCCCTCGCTCCTCCCTCTTCTCTCTCTGCTTTCTGGCTGCCGTGAGGTGAGCAGCCTTCCTCTGCCATGTCCTTCTGCCATGATATTTCTGCCTTGGAGCCAGCAGACTGTGGACTGAACCCCATGAACTCTAAGCCAAATTAAACCTCTCCTCCTGTAAGCAGGTGGGTTATGCATCTGTGGGTTAGGACACTGAGCACAATGCCCACCAGGCTATGGAAACATGCTTTTAAAATGCCCTTGGGTGTGATAGCCTATATCTCTGGTCTAAGATCCACGAAGGCTGTACTGGTAGGGTGTGTGGAACTTGAGGATAGCCCAGGTCCACGGCCCTTGATTTGGCATTCAGTGTCTACCATGTTCTCACCCTTATCTACAAATCCAGCATCCTTTCTGGGATTCAAAATAGGTCATGCTCAAAGTTCACTTAAACCTTTGCCTTCCTTCACCACACCAAGAAGTCTCGCTGTTCCTGGACTTTATTCATACCAGTGCCTAGAATACCCACTTCCCCGCCCACCGCACCTAGCATCTCCTATCTTTAACCTCCAACACCTCCATATCTACCCCCAGCTTTGTCAATCGCATCCATTCCAATGCACCCAGGTCATATGCTCCCATTAAGGTAAGTACCTGTTCACATGTCTGTCTACACCCAAAAAAGCCAGGCTCCTAACAAGCAAGAACCTCATCCAAGTACTCTCCAAAGCATACCAGGATTGCCTCTGTCCAAGCCTTGCAGCCTTGAAGCAGGAGGAATCTCCAGTCATCTTACTCACACCTGCTATGGGCTGCATGTCCCCGTAATGTGCAGGAACTGAGTCGCCACTGTGCTAGTATTAAGAGGTGAAGCCCTTATGAATGAGATTAATGACTTTATGGTAAAAGCTTTGGAAAGCTGCTTTTCCTCGTACCCCTTCCACCTTTGCACACTATGAGGACACTGCTTCTGTCCCCTGCAGGATAGGTGCCATCTTGGAAGCAGAAACAGAATCCTCACCAGAAAACTAAATCAGTAGCGCCTTGACCTTGGACTTCCCATCCTCCAGAACAGACAGAAATTAAATACTGCTGCTCATAAGTCACTCACCTAGGGTATTTGTTTTAACAGCACAGATTCAATGAGACAAGACCCTACCTCCAAGCACGAGGAGATAGAAAGGAGATCAATGGATGCTCGGGTTCTCTAGATGCCAGGACTTCTGCAAAGGTCGAGTCTAGTCATCTTCAAATATAAAGAATTCTGTTCTAGATGCTTGGAGGTTCAGTAACTGCTCAAGGCCACTGAGTAGATAGAGAGCAAAGCTGGAGTTCAACTTGACCCTTTCCAAAGGACTCCTCCCCTTAGCATTTTCCAACCCAGTTCTCTAAGCCCTCCAAGGATCAGCAGGCAGCACAATCATCCAAATAGTCTTAAGCCTGATTCCCAGAGCCTTCTGGGGTATAATCTCAGTCCCCCTGGTTACACAGTCACATATAATAGGCACATAGCCTCCCCAAATGAAGCTGCAGATCCTTTAATGAGCTGCTCCAGGGGAAGAAGAGGGAAATCTCACCATCTCCACCATTGTGATGTCCCCCAAGGTCACACACACCAACTCCCCTCCCTGACCCCAGGCCCCATAGCAGCACAGCAAGCACAATCCCATATCCATCCCTTTCTCCTGGTCCCACAGGGCCTAGGGCTCACAGAGGACCCCATGACACCCTTTCCTTGAGATAAACAAAGCAAATTGGAGCAGCATATGATTCTACATCATGGGGAGGGGGCACAGGGGTGGACTGGTGTCCCATGACTCTGCAGCCCAGGGTATCAGCCACAGGCACTGGGCCCCAAGGAGCAGGTCTTCAGGTGCCAGGCTGGAGGTCAGAGCCCACGTAGAAGCTCCTGGCACATGCTGCTGCTCTACTAGCAAGAGAAGAGACATTGCATTCTCCTCATGCCTGCAAAGCTACCAGGTTAGGACAGGCAGGCAGAGCCTCCCTGTTGGCATGAGGAGGCTGATCAAGAAGGGAAGATGAGAGGATTAAGGAAGGCTGACAGTGACTCGCCTTTCAAATTAACAACTTTGATTGGGAAGCAAATCTACTGATCATACCTGCACACGGAAGCCCAGGGAAGCCCCACATCTGTGCATGGGAACCACAGAGACCACAACGTGCAATGTGTTTTATTTAGAGCACATGCTGGGCAAGACCTTTCTGCACCCAAGGATGTCATGCAGTGAGGACAATCTGGTCCAGGAAGGGCCGGGGATACAGGAAACACAGCATCATGATGTGAACAAGTGTCTTCCCTTGTTGTCCTTATTTATATTTTATTATGACTTTATTGAATGTTTTCTTGCAGGTCACCTCAAATCCTTTGGGGAATAAAGCAAAGAAAAATAAATAAATGCTTTGAATTAAAGTGTAGGAGGGACAGCATCTAGTGACAGAAGAGAGTGTTAAGGTAATCAGATAGGAGTTTTGGACAAAGATACACACACACACACACACACACACACACACATCCATAACAAGTGACAGCAGCTCTGATTTACCTGTGGCTAAAGTCACTTAATGCCCCCAAGACAGATTTCCACATTCAATCCCTTAGATTTGTGAGGACTGTCATTTTCCTCAGTCTCCCTTGAGCCTAGCACCATGCCACAGAGAACAACAGGAGGAGCAGAGGAAGGTGCCAGGGCTTTGGAGCCAGATCATGTTCAGATCCTCCTCTTGCTTCGTGCCATATGACCTTCACGCCTCTTAATTTCTTGCAGTGAAATAGGATCAGTATAGAACCTGCCTGGACAGGGCGGGCTTGAGCTCATGGGTGGAAATGTACCACGCGTAATGCACAGTGTTACTCAGCAGATATTAGTCCTAAGACCAGGATCTGGATCCCAACAATCACCTGCCCAATGAAGACAAGACAGAGACCATGGGAGAGCTGATATTTTGAGGGACACCAGCCCTGTGGTGTGATTGAACTGTGGGCTCCAGAAGAACCCAGAACAGCGAGGGCCACCAAGCCTCAGGAAGACTTCATAGAGAAGAAAGGGCATGGAGTAACTCAGAACTGGAGGACAAAAGACAGCTGGGATGGGAAGCAAGAAAACACTGGTTCAGGAAGTGCTAGCTCCTGGCAGCAACACTGCACCCAGCAAATGTGCCTAAAGCTGAGCTCTAGGTATTTTGGTGTCGCCTGCCTGAAGACTGCGAACTAAGCAAAGAGACCACAGAGTAACCTGCACAAGCAGATAACTCAGAGCAAGGCATGTGTGTAACCTGGACTTACACAAATACCTGAAGCAAATGAACAACAGGATTCTTGGCTTGAGCCAAGGACAGCCCTGGAATTTTTGCCCTTTGCTTCAGTTTAAAGAACTGAAATTAGGCCTGTACCAGAAAGAGTCCATAGTTGAAACAAAGGCTACAATACTAGCTGCCAGTGCAGTCTGAATAAATATATATGAATGAATGAATGAATGAACTGGAAAGCTCATTAATATTTTTCAAATGCAGCTCTTTTGTTTGTGAATCGAAAGATGGTTGTAATTTTCATCAGCTGATGCTGTTCTGTACTGAACTTTAGTAGAGAATGTGGACTTCAAGGCCAGACATCTCTGAGGTTAACAGTGCCAGGATCTCATGAAGAGCAATTGTAATTCTTGATTCAATCTTGAAGGACGAGGTCTTGGAATGGCAGGCCAGGGGTCAGAAAGCTGCGGATTTCCTGTTGGGGTGTGGGATGGAACAGATGGGCTGTCCTGCCTGGCTCTATAGGTCTTGCCCTCTGGGTTTCCTGAACATTCCTCAGCCCCACTTCCTTGCATCCTCTGTGCACAAGGGACACACTCAGAGGGAGAAGAACTCTGCACCTCTCCTCCACAGCCCCCAGCCACCTCCAGTGCAAATTAGCCTTTTAATAATGCACAATTTTCAAGCACTCCTGTGTGTCTGGCCTTGTGCTAAGCACTTGCATGCAATGTCTCTTTCGCTCTTCCTGGGGCTGGGGATTTAGCTCAGTGGCTCCTCCGCCTGCCTCATTTGCTCTTCCTAGCAGCCTTCCTGAGAAGGTGTTATGAGGCCCTCTTAGAGGTGGGGAAACTGAGGTTCAGAGAGGCCCAAGACCACATCCCCAGAAGAGTCAGAGCCAAGATCTCCAAAGCCTGTGTTCTCAACACTTTATAGTCACCCTTAGAGGATCATCGGGATTTTGCCACATTTATATACCACCTGTACTGCTGTTTATTTAGTATTTTTCTTGAAACTGACTTCCTTTGTTTTTAACTTAAATAAGTGTATTTAGAGGAAGCTGTACAAAAATAGTATGGATAGTAACCAGGAAGGAAAATGGTGAGCTAAATCCCACTGAGTACTCTGCCTGCCCAAGGCACCTGCCTGGGTCCTTCCAGCTTACTCTGCATTCAGAAAAAGGCAAGAAGTCAGGCATAATCTCAGTACTCTGGGAGGGTGATGCAGTAGGATCACAAATTCAAGGCTAATCTGGGTAATTTAGCAACTTATGAGACCCTATCTCAAAATATGAAAATTTAAAAAAAAAGAGACACCCAGGCACAGTGTATGCCTATAATCCCAGCACTTAGGAGGCTAACGGAGGAAGATCAGTGTAAGAAAGAAAAGAAGAGAAACAAGAAGAAAGAACAGGGGATGGAACTCAGTGTCAAAGCCTTGAGTTCAATCCCTGGTACCACAAAAAAGCAGGGGGGAGGAGGCAGAGCTGGCAGTACCACCTCCCTCCTTCACTAAGGCAGGAAGAGGAAGTACATTAGGGCCACCCACGGAAACAGCCCCCATCTTGTCCTGGAACTCACCCAATCCCACTGTGTCCAATGCTATGTGTCAACATCCCAGACCCCTGAGGCTACCTGCTCAATGGTCTGATTCTCCCTCAGGTGACCCCATGGCCCAAGCCCACAGCCAAGGCCCACCTACACACCTGAATGTCACACCAGAGTCCCCACCCACCTGAAATGTGCCACCATCAGTGCGGGGGCCCAAACCAGAAAGAGAAGAATTATTCCTGAAGTAGCCTGGGACCCTGCCAGAGACAAGATTCTCAGTCCTTAATCTAGCACCTGTTGTCCATTGCCAGTGAAGATCTTTTGCCCCACCCTCCTTTGCTAGCAGTGTATGGGATGCACTCTCCCCTGATCACCTTACTCTGATCATCATAAAGAGCAGGTGCATTGTGACCGCAGAGGGTGCCGTGATATCTCCAAGGGTGAGAATAGCCACTGAGCTGTATCTTACACAAGAATCCAACCCATCAGAAGATTCCATACTTAAGAACCAGTGGAAAATTACCAAACCCAAGCCCATCCCAGCAACCCCATAAAAGCTGGTCCCTTCTCTTTATTAATGGGACAGTGTGATTGTCTCCATCAAAGCTGTATCTTATTCAGCTCTTCTCAAGCTGAAATCCCTTCCCCATTCTCTCTTCTTTCTCCATTAAAGCTTACCCTATAAATTTGTGCTTTTCAGTTTTAATGTCCATTACTGCCGAGGCAAAAGTCTAGCATCCTTCCCACTTCCCCCGTCATCACAACATTGGCCAGTGCCTACCCTGGAAGTGCAGTTAGCAAGCTGAGCAGACCTGAACAGGGAAATGGCCACCCCTGCTCTGACGGATTCCCAGTGACGTGTATGAGGTTGGATGGAAAAACAAAGTGAATGGTTAAAGTTTTTAAATTTATTACAGTAAAAGATACATTGTCAGGGCCAGGACTTGGGCTCAGTGGGGCAGCTGTCTGCCTGGCAAATGTAGGGTCCTGAGTTTGATCCCTGGTACAAAAAAAAAAAAAAACATTGCCATTAATCTCCCTCAAATACTCTCCCTTGCTTTGAATGCACTTATCCTGTTGTTCTTTCTGAAGCAGTTCTGGAAATCCTGCTTCCTGAGTGTCTTTAGTTGCGCCACCATGGCTACTTTAATGTCATGAATCAATTCAAAACATTTACCTTTCATGGCCATTTTGACTTTGGGGAAGAGCGAGAAGTCACAGGGTGCCAGATCCAGTGAATAAGTTTGATGAAGACACAGTGCGATGTTTTCATTTGACAGAAACGGCTATAAACATTTTGATTCAGGACATCCAGGCAGCCATGAAAAGACTTGTGGAACAAGATTTCCGAAACTACTCCAAAAAGTGGCAAGGGTGATGGAATAAGTATGTTTGGAAAAAAGGGAGAATTTTGAAGGGAAGTAGCATCTTTTACTGTAATCAGTGATTTTAAAGCACAGACCATATATTTTGATCAGCTCTAACTGGGATAGAATGAGGTTTTGGAAGATAAACAAGGAAATAATTGTTTAATGTGGGGACAAGAGGCCTAGAGGGAGGACGGACTCATGACAGAGACAATGCTTACTCAGCAGTTAAGAGAGCCCCTTTCCTGTCGCCATAGTGATTCTTGATAAACAGTTGCTAGGGCTGCCTAACCCCATTTTACAGATAAAGAAGACCCAGCAGGTGTCCATCACCCAACATCACACTAGCTCTTCCAGATGGAGAAAAGACTGAAACTCTGTTGCCAAACCTGTTCTCTTTCCTGTTTCTCAAATAGACATTGGGAAGTATTCAAGCCTTGAATCAAATTTCTGCATCTCTATACTGAACACTGGAATCATTTCTTGACCTTTACATACATGCAAGCGTGTGCATACACACACACCATCATCATCATCGTCATCATCCTCTGTTCCAACAGTTCCAGCACACAGTTCCCACCTTAATGGGGTTAAGGTGGGGAGTACTATGAGGAGAAGTGGAGACAGAGTAGGAAGAGGAGGGGGAGGATGGAGGAATAAAGCACAATCCTAGGCTTCTTTCTTTCTGGAGAGACAACACCAGGCCCTGGGGCCGTCACCAGGCAGGCGCCAAAAAGCTTAAGGGTCACAGCTGAGGCGGGGGCTCCTCTGAAAGGCAGCCTGGGAGAGGTCGTCTTAAAGCTGGGTACACATCACCCAAAATGTAACTGTTTTTCTTATTTAATATGCAGATGATGGAGGAGGACCATAGTTCAGAGATATGGGTTTTGTGAAAGTTGCTCTCCTTTCCAGGGCAGAAACCACCCACCCTGCCCATGCCAGGTCTCTAAGAAGGCAACGTGGAAAAAATGCCTCTGGTGCGCATTCCTTTGGCTCTGGGATGCTGGAGAGGCTGGAAGCCTTTTGCTGAGAACCCTGGCTCCCCCTAGTGGCCATCAAGGGCAGAAGCGACAGGCAAGAGTGTGATTCCAAGCCGGACAAGGCTCTGGCCAGAGGAGAGGGAAGTCCACTCTGCCAGCCAGGACGCCTGGATACCACTCTCGGGCCTGGCTCCTGTGCCAAAGTCCAGGCGGAGACAGCTCACAGAAGGCAGTGCTGGAGGCTGGGTCTGTGCCGTGCCCTGGACGCCCATGGAAATTTCATTAGCTCGGAAGCTGAATGTTTACAAAGGTTCTTTTCCCCCACAGGACTTGAGTAACCAATGTTTTAAATATTATCTTGGAACTGGAAATTAATAACAGTGCTATTGACACTATGAAGGCTTTAAAAGTGCTACTAAAAGCATTTTTCTCCAGTTTCCCATATCTAAATAATTGATAGTTTTTGATACTATTGTTGAGCCGATGACAGCCTCTTATTAAGGCACTTACCCTAGTTTTCTAACTCCTTTTGCCTCGGAGGAAAGGGGGGGCATTTGCTGGTGTTCAGAGTAACAGCATTTTTCAGGCAATCTTGGTACTATTCAGCATTCTGAGCTTCCCATGACCCTATAGGCAAGGAGGGGGCCCGGTCCCCACCCTGCAGAGAGAGAACTGCCGCTGTCCCGAGAGCCAGGCTGCTCCATCCTGATCAAGGGAGACTCACCCTTGACCCAGTGGCCTGGAGTCCCACGAGCTATAGAAAATCTCCTTGGGAAGACATTGTCTTTAGACTCCACCTCCTCTACTGCCACACACAACCGGAGAACCTGCCAGAATGATGCTCATTTAACTAGAGCAGCAGCGGGGAAGAGCTTTGCTGAAGGGCATAAATAACTCTCACAAGACCCTACATGGGACTCCGCCACTACTGTGGGCCACTGGAGGAGGTACTCGGACCCTGGGGATGGGTCTCCCTGGAAAACTGTTCCCACAGCTGTGCTGGGCTGCTTTGGGGTCATGGCAGGGAAGCAGCGGCCAGAAGCAGCTTCAGGGGTGACGTCCGCAGACACTCTAGAATCCCTGTTTACAGAGCGGACATGTTCCATGAGCATTTTGGCACTTAAGGCCCCAAACCATACCCTGGCAGAGGCTGTTGTCCCTTCTGAGAGATGAGAAGGCCACGGGTGATTCAGGGATTTGATCAAGAGCAAGCCTGAAAGGCAGAGACAAACCCATGTCTGTCTGACTACACAAAATGCTACATGCCAATGGGCCCTGTCCCCTCAACCCCTACTCCAAGCTCACAGAACTTCTCTGAGCTCCCTGCCCCATGGCTCTGCACCCAGCCTCGCCACTGGCTCATCCTAGAGCCACTCTCTGGGGCCAAGGCACGACCACATCTGCTCTCAATCAGACACTTTGGGTCCACTTGTCACCACCTAAAGAGCATCACGGCTCTTTCCTTTGGACTCATCAATTCACCCTTTTTGGATGAAGTCTGTTATTGTGTCATCACAGGACCATTGAGTCCTTTCTCATTTTATGGCCAGTGAGGCCTCAGCAACTGCCCTGGGGGAAGGACAAGATGCAGGTGTTCCCTCCACTCCTCGCCTCCACGGGTAGGCCAGGGCTTTGTCATTCCTCACCTGGACCATCTTCTGAAAGAATTATCCCTGAGACTTCACAGGAAAGCACCTGGCCCCATCTACCTCTTCACAGCTGACCTGGATGGGCTCCCAACAGCACATCCTCCCCATTTTTAGATCTTCCAAAAGCTCTCCCATTTCTTTCAGGATAAAAGTCTCTCACTTGGCAAATCAGGTGTCTTCGGGTCTCAACTTAGCAACCTTCCCAACTGATCTCTCAGCACCCGCTCTGCCCATTGGTCAAGCCAGGCCACATGCTCTTCCCTGATACATTGCTCTCAAGGCTCTGGCCATCTGCAATGCAAGACATGTGGCACAGCTAGAATTCTCTCACACTGCGAGTAACAGTGTAAAGTGGCATTCTCACCTTAGGAAATCCCTGGCAATTACAAAGTCAACTATATACCTGCTTGTGACCCGACAATTCCATCCAGTCATCAACCAAAGAGGAATGAAGACATAGAGCCTCACACAGCTTTGTACGCAAATATCCGCAGAAGCTTTAGTCATTATAGTAAGCAACCCTGGAAACAAACCAGATATCCACGAGTAAATGAAGTAAGTGATAAACTGTCATCTGTGATCTATCCATGTGATGGAATGACTCGGTAATAAAAGTAAGAATGATTAATGTGTGTAACAATATGGATAAATCTCAGAAACATTATTCTGAGTGAAAGTAACCATATATAATATTTGTAGAAAATCCAGGAACAAAACTTACCTATGGTGACAGCAATCAAAACATTTGGTGCTCCCACGCAGTGGGCAGAGAGGTGGCAGAAATTGATGGAAAAGAGGCAGGCTACAGGATCAAAATTTCAAGTCCGGCCCGGGCAACTTAACAACTTAGCAAGACCCTGCCTCAAAATAAGAAGGGGAAAGGGAGGGAGGGAAAAAGAGGTGAAAGGAAGAGCCAATGGGCTAGGGACGTAGCTCAGTGAGAAAGCTTTGGGCTCAATCCTCAGTACCAGAAAAACAAACAAACAAATAAACAAACAAAAACAGTGAAGCATTCCTGTGTCTTGTGTGGAGGACCAGGTACATGGTTGAACTCATTTATCAACATTCACTGAACTGTCCGCTGCCTGCCTCACAAGCGTAGGGACCTGAGTTGGATCCCCAGTAACCCAAAAAAAAAATTCACTGAACTGAACACCTAAGAGCTATGTATTTTGTGACATTATCCTTCAATTAACAAACATAAATAAAAGATTGTGCAGTCAGACTGTCTGGTTCAAATCCTAGCTCCTGCTTTCTTTACCGCTTTGTAGCCCAGGTTAATCCTGGACTCTGTTTCCTTGCCTTTTAAACGGGAATAATAACTTTTACCTGGGTACATGGAGGCTGTTAGGTGAGGTTGTTCATGTGCAGAAAGAGCCTGGTACAGCATCCTAGACTTGGAAAAGCATCTCATAAATATTCATTGAGCTAAAGCCACTTGCCCAAGGTCCTGCAGGGAAGCAAGTGGCATGTGGCACAGACAGGAGCAAGGAGGAAGGCCAGATGGGCCAGGCAAGTGAGCCAGCAGCCCCTCACCGCCAGAATCCTTGGGGAGAATCTAGTGCTGGAGCTCGGGGGGCTTCCTCAGCCCCAGACATGCCTCGGGTCTGACAATGTCAGTCACGAATGAGTCATGATTTCTGAGTTTCTGGAGGCCTCGAGAGGAAGACAGCTAGAAGCTGCCCAGTGATTTGCTTCAGAAGTTCTCAACAAGTAGAGCAGGCAGCCCGGCCCTAATGAAACCAAGGGATAGATAGGCTTAGAAATTGGGCAGAGGGGAAAGTGAGGTGGGTGCACAGGCAATGCATTAGAGTGGGGTAGCAAAATTTCTCTTCGTGGCCTCCCTGGAGCCCTAGGCATCCTTCAGCCCATGGTTGTGTCAAGCCCTATACCCGCCAAACAGGCAAGGCCCTCTCCATAGCTCTGGGCTCCTTACAGACCCTGGGAGACCTGCCTTCTGCTGACACCAGCAGGGCTCACCCCTCTGCAGAGACACGAGGGCCAAGCTAAGACAGCTGGGGCCTGGCTTGTCCCATCAAAGCTGCTGAAGTGCTTCCTCCTCCACCAACGACACTAATTAATTTGTGATCCCCAGCGGGGGGTCATTTACATCCAACATCTGCCAACCTGATTATAAACTAGTTCTTCAGGCTACCTCAGGCCTCGGGTGATCCTAGCACAGGCATCAACAGCTGGAAGGAACAAGGGTGATTGCAAAAATAATAATAATAATTAAAAACTAGGGTTACTAATGATGATAAAGATAGTGATACTAGCCCTCATTTATTTTGCATCTCTGAGATGTCAGGTACTTATAGAGTATCCTCGATATTTCCTGTGATTCTAAAGGTATCATGAACATCATTTACCAAAGCAGAAAAATAAGGTCCAGAAAGAAGTTGTCTGAGGTCACACAGACAGTAAAACATGATCACAAAGACAAGTCACTCCAAAGCCCTTGCTCTTACAGCGCACTGCATCTCCTGAGGGAATCCTTTGGCTCCCTTGGGGCAGGTGCCTCGGTCTCCCCACAGCTAAATGATATTAAGCCTAGTCCTTTAGCCCAGTTTCTAGTAAAACACCTGGCCAGCTGGGCCTCAGTGGCCACTCAGCAAGAGCCAACCTCTTACAGGCAGAGGCGTGGGTTGGGCACCATAGAGAAGAGAGGCCACACTCTGGCTTTAACACCTGAGACCACGAGGCTTCAGTCCCAAAGGCAAATGCCAGGTTTTTCTAGGTCCTCTACAGTATGTCAGGCACCATGCTAGCTGCAGGGAGGTGAAGAATAAGGAGAAAACAGATACAGAAATGAGTGACGATCAAAGGGGGTCAGCTGTGAAAGGTGCTCAGGGGGAGGAGCATAAAAGGAGATGGAGCTACTCCCAGCCAGGAGCTGAGGGCCGCTGAGGGGATTGGAGCAGGAAGAGGTTTCACCTGGACCAGGGGAAGCAGGTGAGCTGTGCACTGAGAAGGCAGATGCTCAGGCCCAAGAACAGCAAAAGCAAAGGTGCCCAGAAGATGGGGCTATCCAACACTAGTCTGAGGGTGGGCCTTCCACACACTTAAATGACACGCTGATCCCCTGGGGTGCAGAGGACCCTGCAGAGAGAGTAAAGGCTAAGCACATGGGATCCTGGCCCAACACAGTGGGAAGTGCTGGGGATGCTGAGCAGGTGCTTGGGAAGGTGTGGATGTCCTACATAGAACGGAAAAGTGGTTAGAGAAGCCAGTGGAGGGTGAAGAGGACTCTTGGTGAAGATGGTGCTGAGCGCTAGCTATAGTCCGGCAGACCTTGAGCCCTGCATGAAGGAACTGCTTCTGTTATGATGGACCAGAGAGAGTGACGCCACCTTCAGGGCAGTGGGATGGAGCCATGGGCTGAATATCGAATGCCCCCCAAAGTTCAATGTCCATGTGTTAAAGATTTGGTCCAAAGTATCATTATTAAAAGGTGTTCAGGGCCAGGGATGTAGCTCGGTGGCGCCGTGCCTGCCTGGCAAGTGCAAGGTCCTGAGTTTGATCCCTAGTATGGGGGGAGGGGGGTGGAGCCTTTAAGAGAAGGACTTAGCATGAGTTCTTTAGGTCACTGGGGGCACAAACTTGGAAGGGACTGTGGGATCCCAGTCTCTTGCTTTTCCTCTTTTGCTCCCAAGTCTATGATATAAAGCAATTTTGCTCTTCCACAAGCTCCAGCCAAAATGTGCTGCTTCGTCACAGCATCCAAAACAATGGGGCCAAACCACCATGGACTGGAGCCTCCAAAAGTGTGAGCCAAAATTAACCTTTCCTAACCTTTAATAATCTCAGATATCTCGCTGTAGAGACAGAAACCTGACTGACACAGACAGGCCGCCCAAGCCCCACCTCAAGATTTGAAATCTTCCTTTCCTAAATTCTGTTACCACTATTTTTTTCTCTTTATTCATTTATTTGGTGTCTTTCACAGTCTGCTCATCAGTGAGAAAAATGATCTGCAAACAGAAAAGCACAACTGCATGTCCGGTTTGAGCCCTAAGAGAATGAAATGGACTCAAAAGGGAAAGCTTTTTTCAAATAAATGTGGTAGCAGCACACACAACCTTCCCAGGTCCTGGTCTTATCTGCAGCAAATGAGCCCCAGCCGGAGAGCAGTAGGATTCTAGCGCAGGAAGGGGTCTGCAATATGTCCTAAAAGATAGGGCCAGCCTGGGAAAGGTAGGATGAGAGGAGGGAAAGGCTGGGACTCACTGTATTTATCAGGGCAGCTCTGGCTCCTGTCTGTGCCCAACCCCCATGACTCTGGAGCCTTAATAAACATCAGACCGAGGAGGTGGGTCACTGGGGGCGTGGCCTATCTGTCCGTCCCTCCTCTGTTGATCTCCCTCTGCTTCCCAATGCCATGCCCCTCTGCCTAAAAGGTGCTATTCAACTCTGTTGAAAAGCAAGAGGCAGCAGTGTTCTCAATGTCTCCCTAGCATGAGCTCTAAATTAGAAGTCTGCTCTCACAGATTTGTTCTGCTATTTTAAATGAGCCAGCTGACTATATGGACTAAAGCCTCTACAAGCTGTGAGCCAAAATAAGCCTCTTCTCCTTAGACTTGTGGGTGTCAGGAATCGTGTCCCAGGGACAAGACAGTAACTAAGACACCTCAGGTTATCCTAAAACCCCGCCCAGAATTAGGAAGCTCAAATACCCTGCCCTTCCAGAGGGACTCTTCTTCTCTCTTCCCAGGTCCTTATTCTGAAAGTCTGGCTCTAGGGTTGAGACCCTGAGCCTTGGGTTCCTTCCAGGACAACCTAGCCCCAGACAGGGGCCCAAGGCCACTCCACTAGGCATCGCCGCTGCCCCTGGCCCCATTCTCTGGTTAATTCAGTTTCATCTTGTGGGAGTAATAGGTATGAACTTTACACAGCATTGTTGCCATCCTAGAAATGGCTTATTGCCTTTTTAATAGCCAATTAAATCTGCCTCTAGACCCTGCATCCCAAGGTGGTGAGAAATTTAATCTCAAATTCTTAGTTAGGCTGGGCTTGGGAGGAGCATCCTTGGTGCAGTCTGAATGGTGATACCTCTAGGGCCCTCAGAGGGCTCTGGTTTCCTTGACTTCCTAACCTGCCTTTCAAGTGCTTTGTCTCACTCCTGGAGGGCCTGGGTCAGGCAGTCACTGGGGACAGGATGCTCAGCTTCCTTAGATGTTCCACAGAGACATCAGTCAGCTTCCTCTCCCCCGAAATCCTAGGCAGAGGACACCAAAGCCCTGCTCCTTTCCTGGGCCTAGACATCTCCCATGGGCTGCCTTGACCTTCTCCACCTCCTCCCTTTCAGGACCTGCTTCCTCTCCCACCAGCTCCTCTGTCCCGGACAGGGAGGGAAGAAGGCGATGCCAAGGAAGATCCACTTTGTCTTCTTCCTAACTCGCCCTTTACCTGGGTATATATTGCTTTTATTAACGTTTTTTTTTAATTAACAGAGCTCTTCTTAGTCCACTGGTTTCAGCAAATGAGTAGCTTAACATGTAATGCCATTTAATACTTTTAACACAATAAACAATAAAGAAACAAAGACTCTCACTTGTCGAAGTACTGCTGTGTACCTGACCATGCACTAGAAGCTTCCCGTACAGGAGTAATTTCCATTCCTGGCTGCACACTGGAGTCTCCAAGGAGCTGATTTCAAATGCCAATATCCAGGCCCCCTCTCTCCAGGAACTCAGGTGAGACTGAAATACTGTACTTGTTTAGTCACCTTGGTGATTCTAAATGTGCAACCAATTTTAGAACCACTATCTTCTTAATCCTCAGAGGAACGCTCCAAGGTACATGTGGTTAGTCTCTCTATTATATAAATGGGGAAACTGAGGCCCAGGAGAATAGGAAAAGGTGGAGGTGGGGGAGTGTGGAGCCAGAGTGTATCCAGTTTGGATAATGGGTCTGTCGGTAGGTACCTAAACAGATCTTGGCAAGGGCTGAGCGTGAAGAACAAAGCCTCGGACCATCACATTAAGTCACCAGAGGGAAGCTATTGGTGAGAAACCAGCTGGCAGCAAAGGAAGAGCAGGTCCAAGGATATGTCCCCACCTGCCTGTGGGTTAGACTCCCTTGGTCCTGGCTGGAAGTCCCCTGGGCAAGGATTGAATAGCTTCTGCTCTCTCCCTGCAGGACAGGACTAGGGCAAGATGTGATAGCTGGCTGGGTAGGGCTGACTTGAACTAAGTCAGGGTGTGAGAACAAATGTCAGCATTGAATTCTGCAATTAAAACCAAAAAAAAAAAAAAAAAGCAGCAGCCCCTTGAATGAAATAACATATGGGGGTAGAGAGGGGGTAGCTCTCCTGGCCCCGGATCATTCTGTTCCAAATCCCACACCTGGCAGCAGAGTAATAGCAAGGCTGTATAATTAGCAGCTGTTATTACATTAACGTGTGTGATACATGCTGATTAGATGCCATTAACGCAGGAGGAACTCAGATGGCTTCCACCCCAGCCTCAGCCTGGGAGAAGCTTCAGACCAGCAAGGCAGAGAGAAGGTGTTAGGGAGGAGTGGAGTGGGTGGAGGACTCTGGCCTAGCCTTTGGATCTCAGACTGGCCAATGCATCCGCCCCACTGTGACCTGCCCTGTTTCAGTGTGGGGGTGGGGCTGGCTTCCTCTCCCATCAGAGGAAGCAGCCCTATGCCCCCTGAGCCTGCTGGACTCAGCGTCCCAACCCCACAAAGCGTCATTCCAGGGCCCAGCAGCCGGACTGACTATTTCCCCATTAGACTCTCATCAGGAAGACCTTCTCTGTGTTAATAAACTCAGGATACTTCTGTATTCTGAGCACTGGTTATTTCAAAGTAGCATTTCACATGGTCCAGCAGGCAAATCCTGCCCCAAACTGAGACCAAACAGCTCTCAAGTCTTTCTTATAGCAGCTTTCCCAGCTTTAGAGAGTTAGGTCTCAGAAGATGGAAGAGGAATACTGGCTCTCCCTCTGGGGCATCTGAGCCATGATTTTCAATGTGTGTTCCCTGTGCCTGTAAAAATGCAGATTCTGGGGTCCCTTTGCAGCCCTGCTAAATCACTCTTAGGGTGGGAGCAAGCTGAAGAATCTGTTTCTGTTGTTGTTGGGATTGCTTTATCTGTGTGTTTGCTTGTTTTCGAGACAACATCTTGCTATGTTGCCCAGGATGGTCTCAAACTCCTGGCCCTAAGCCATCTTCCTGCCTCAGAAACTCAGGTAAGATTGAAATACTGTACTTGTTTAGTCACCTTGGTGATTCTAAATGTGCAACCAATTTTAGAACCACTATCTTCTTTAATCCTCAGGAGAACCCTCCAAGGTACATGTGGTTCGTCTCTCTATTATGTAAATGGGGAAACTGAGGCCCAGCAGCATAGGAAGCGGTGGAGGCGGGTGAGTGTGGAGCCAGAGTGTATCCAGTTTGGATAATGGGTCTGTCAGTACCTAAGCAGATCTTAGCTAGGCCTGTAGCTGCCGTGCCTGCACTGTCATGCCTACACTGCTTGACAAAAATTTAGCTCCTCAGATGGTTTTTAGTCACAAAGAGTTTTGGGAAGCCCAAATCTGAAGGCATGAGGAGAAGACATGGTCACAAATATGAATTGCCAGATTTCTAGGAAGAATTGTCCAGGGGCCTTGGGTCCCACAATGTGAAATGGGGGTGTCCATCACCACTTTACAGTGTCGGAAGCTGAAGGTAACCAGGGTTCCCATCTCAGCTCAAATGGATCACTTCTCTCAGAGGCCATGAATTTGCTCATAGCACTTGAAACTGAAATAACTTTGTTGAGTGACGGCTTGGTGTTTATGGCCTGCCCATCATGACTTACACAACCCTGCTTGTCCCCATGACCCCAGCACCTGGCATCGAGCCCAGCACAGAGTCGATGTGCGTTGGATGATGGAGTTGATGTGGTCAGGGCTCACACACAGGTTTGGTGACTCCAGAACAGCCCATGGGCAGGAAGACCACAAGCACCAAGCCAGCTGACAATACCTTCACGCCACTGCCCGATGGAGGTGCCAGATTAGAAGCAAAGCCAGGCAGGATCCTAGTTCCTGTTTTTCAAGTGAGAAGGCAGACTCACCTCCATGCTCTCCTTCTGCCTCTTCTGCCCAGGGGTGAACTTCTTCCCCACCTGGGTCCTGGGGGCTGAACCCCCGCTGGACCCAGGTCCACCCACATCCAGGCCTGAAAGATTCTAGAAGGGTCTGCAGAGCCAGTCAGGGCAGTATGGAATGTGGCAAACAGCCCAGTCATGTCCAGAGACCAAAGACAATTGCAGCTGAGCCTCTTTCTGAGAGAGACTAATATTTATGCTGCGTGTTAAGCAGCTGCGGCAGCTGGTCCGCGACGAGGCCTTCAAACCCGCCCCGCCGGCGCCTGCTCGGGCCCAGAAAATGGACTTTTAACAGGCAGCAAATGAACATGTCAAGCCCAATCATTCCACAGCCTGTGTGGGGAGGAGGAGACAGCTGAGGAACAGTGACCTCGTGGCACAGCTGTGGCAGCACCGGGCTCCTCCTTGTGCATGGAAATCTGCTCAGCCCACGGACCCTTCACATCCAATCTCTACACAGCTCAGTCCGCGCAGAGACCTCTGTCACAGGAGAGCTGAGGGTGGCACTGACGGGGACCAGACTGGGCTGATGAGCCCCACACTAGGTATGTCAGCTGGACAACACTCGGGGCAGGAAGGACAAGGCCAGACTGCAGGCTTCGGAACCCAGAACCAGGGAGGTTATGCCCTTTTAGCAGCTGGACTCTGGATCATAGAAGACTTCTTTACTCCTCCTGAGAAGACTCAAGGGCAGCATTCCTTCACAGAAGTCTTCATTGGGGTCTAAAAACTCAAACCTGGCCTGAGGCCCTGAGACAGCCCCACTGCAGCAGTTACTGTGAATGTCCCGCTTACACCTGCCACCACCCCCAGAACCTCAGACATCCCCTGCTGTCTCCCCCCAGTCCTGTCTGCCCCTCCCACACCCCTGACCCTAGGGCCTCAGCAAGGCTGTGCCTCTCTGTAACCCCTAAGCTTTCAGAAGGCAGGAGGCAGGGTTTCCTTCCTGGGTCGCTGGCCTGTCTAGTCTGACCGTTGCTGACTAGGGAACAGCTTCTGGGTAGAAGGCATGGGGCTGGCGGCTTCACCCTTGCCAAGACCTCTGGAGGCCATATGCCTTGAGACATGACTGTTGACCTTACACCTCATCAGGAATACTGAGGTCAACAAGGTCAGGAAGCTTGCTTAATGCTACACAGCACACCCAGGATACAGCAGGCCACTCTAGCAGCATGTGGCACAGCAGAACCTTCTAGAAGCCAGATGTCTTTTCTCATGTCCCAGCTCAGGGCTCTGCTTCACCAGAGCTCATTTGGGCACTGCATGTTTAGGATTTTGGCAGAGAATGGTTCACATGTAGGCAAAGTCCTTTTTCAGACTAACACCCAGAAAACAGCCCCATTCCACATGTGGTCAGATTCCACAATGAGTAGTCATCCTCCCTCCCCTGGCTGCTGAGACCTAACTCCTGTTGTCCACAGACCTTAGCTTGACCATCCCACCATCCAAGGCAGTGACTGCTGGACAGACACTATCCACACATGGATCTCTCCCCAGATGGCCGCTGATTGGTCATTCAGAGACTTTATTCCGGTGCATTGGCCTCCTTTGCCCCGGTGCTACCTTCATAGAGAGGAAGCCCAGGGGCAGGCCCAGAATCAGGCACAACGCCAGCCCTGTAAGCCTGAAACCTGCCAGTCACTGGGGGTCAAGGCAGCACCTACAGTTTCTATCTCTGGTGGAATCTGTTGCAAATCGGGATTTCAACTGGGAGTTCATTTCCCCTAGATATAGTGGCTTTGGGCAGAAGTCACAGGCAGGGGTTGGTTGTAGGGGGTGGAGAGGGAGGTGTTAAAGGCCCCAGGACAGAGCTAGTAATCTCCTTTTACACGTAGGGAAACTGAGAGGAGGGAGGAGAAAGCCTTGTCAGATGTCACACAGAAAGCTTGTGGCCTTGCCACCTAGAGCCACAGCTTGTGAACACCCAGACACCAACCATCTTGTTAACCACTTCGCAGATAGAGGGCTGAGGTTCAGGTGGTCAAATGGGTCCTGCCCACCCTGCTACATGGTTAGACTGTTGTTAGACCTCGTTCCCCAGGCCATAGAGGTAACAGAAAGTCTCACAGTCAGGTCTTTCATTTTCAGTGAAGAGAGAAGTTGTGATCATGAGTTGTGCTACGAAATTGAGCAGAGAATCCCCCAAAACAGGCAAACAATATCGCCTCACTCCTGGGTCCAGTCACTCCCAGAACCTTGGCCACTCACACCAGGGCCAAGGGAAGTGAGCCTTTAATGGTGCCACAGGGAAGAAAACTGATGCTGATGGCTGTGAATAGGAGTGGTGAAGCAGAAAATAAACATACAGAAAATCCTGTTAATTTGAATTTCAGATAATGAAGAACTTTTACAAGTGGATTTATTTCTGAGGGCTGCTATAATAGAGTTTTAAAAATGGAGGGCTTTACTCCCCCCATGGTTCCAGAGGCCAGATGTTAGGAATCACAGTGTGTGAAGGGCTTATCTAAGTTTGGAGGCACTAGGGGGAATCTGTCCCATGCTCTCCTCTTAGCTCCTGCATCCCCAGCCATCCTTGGTGTTCCCTGGCGTTTGGACACATCACTGCATTCACTGCCTCCATCGTTACTTTTCCTCTTCCTGTGCAACTCCATGTCTCCACAGGACCTTTTTCCCTCTTCTCTGAAGAACACCAGTGGTGCTGGGTTCCAGACTCACCCTTCTCTGGTGTGACATCATCTTAACTGGATTAATTCTTCAAAGATCCCATTTTCAGAAAAGGTCACATTCAGAGATATGGAGGGTTAGGTTGTGAACATATCTTTTTGGAAGACACAGTTGGACCCACTTAAATAAGTATTTCTCAAATATTGTATAGGACATGCCAATAACTAAAAAAAGTATTTGTTTTTTATTCGGAATTCAGATGTAATGGGGTGTCCTGAGGACAGTGCATTCAAGTCCTTCCCTAGAATCCTACAACTTGGCCCCTGGATCTGCCAAACTCTTTTCAAAGTGGAGTAAATGGGCCAGGGTGGACTATTTATGAACAAGAATATCCAAAGGCATTTGAATGACAAAAAAAGAAGTCAAGGTGTGTTCTTGGAGGGACAGGTATTCAGCATCTTGTTCCAGATCTGTGCTGGGTTGTGCAGGAAAAACGTGAAGATGAGGAATTTGCAGACAAAGGCAGGTGAGTGCTGGGTTACCAGCAATGGAGAATATGCAGAGCAGGAAGGTGCTCCAGGCCCTGAATCTGCCTGGGATTTGGTGGCTGGAGAAAGCCTGTTGTTTATCTCTTGTGCAGTGTCACTAATACTTTAGACCCCCTCAGCTCTGCCACCCCGGGGACCACTCCCCCTCGGTGGGGCACCCGGAATCCTGCTCCTTACTCATGTGCCTTTTTCACTGCATCTCCTCAGGCCCCAAACTCCTCAGTCCTGCTGGCTCTTCAGACCTACTGGGCAGGTTCACAGAGCCACACCCATTACATCTGCACTGCCTGGATCTCCCCTTGGAGGAGGGAGGCTGGAGGCTGGCAGGAAGGGAGGGAGACAGGCCTGGCCCCGTAGCCTCACGTGCTGAGAATTCCAAGTGAGGGCAGATTCCACACGTGATGCAAGCCTGCTGTGGACTGAATGCTGTGGGCTCCCCATTCATATCCTGAACCCTATTGCCCACTGTGATGGTGTCTGAATGTGCAGCCTTTGGGAGATGATTAGATAACAAACAGGATTATGCCCTATAAATGGGATTGCTGCCCTTGTAAGAGAGACCCCAGGGAGCTACTGCATGAGAGGGCACAGCAAGACAATTGCTGTTCACAAACCAGGAAGTGGACTCTCACTAGGTATCAATCTACTGACACCTTGGTCTTGGACTTCCAGCCTCCAGAACTGTGGGGAAATTAGTTTCTGTTGTTTGTGAGTCACCTAGTCTTGCTCTTCTCCTTCAGCAGTCTGAACAGACCAAGACATAGCCACTTTGGGATGGAGGTAAGGGCTGAGCCAGCCAGGCATGCTACAGGGGTTGGAAGTTGGACTCTTTATCTGGTAAGAAGGTAATACTAAGGCCAGGAAGAAAGTAGAGCCATGATCTCAAAATGAAGATCCGAAAGCCAGAAAGGGAAGTGAGGTCACCTCCCAATCACCATGAGCAGCATTCACAACCTTTGCTAAGAACCTGCTACAGGGAAAGCACTGAGGAGCTCTTTTGTGCACATGCTATCTCAAATCAGGAAAGCTAGAAAGAGGGGCGCATGCAAAAGGGGTGCCTGGAATTTTACTTTGCTAAATCAAACTTACAGCCAATTATCAGAGTGCACAGGTGATGAAAGAGCTAAAAACCATTATCTGGACTATGAACAGGCCCAGGTGACCAGTTGGTGTGGCCTGGGCCTCCAGCAGGAACTGGCTGTGGTGAGGAGCTAGGTGCTCCCCTTAGAGTGGTGTGTGCAAAGTGAAGGAGCCTTCGCAGCCAGCTCCTGGCAGAGAGACTTGCTTGTGCTTCCAAGCTCTCAGCAGACACAGTGCCAGGCCAGCAGCATGGACACAGCTCACTGAGGGAGCTGAGGAAGTTGGCATGTGTGCCTCTAACATAGCCCTGGCATCCGGCTGACTCAGGCAGCACTGAGCAGCCGAAGCAGGATGTTTATCCTTCCACGGATCTCCTCCAGGTCTCATGTCCCAGTCGCTCCCACCTTGGCTCTTTCCCTTGCCTGGCCTTCTGCAGACCCAGCATCACAGTCTACATGCACTCATGTGTGTGCAGCAATAAACATTCTTGCATACCCATGTGCTCAGACACACCTGCTTGTACAAACATGCACATCTGCACACATACACAAACACACACTTGGATGCCTGCACACTTTCCCATTGATATATCCACACCAGCACATAAATTTGCCTACACCAATCCATAATCATATATTGAAAACCATAGACTGGAATTCACAGATTTATACACACTCAGAGAGCTCTCACTCACAATGCCCAACTTCCCAATTGCATGCATGGCTTATATTTAAAGCATTTTCCCAGCTCACCAGTGACAAATAAATTTCTTTTCTCACTTTCTAGATTTGCTATCATCAACCCGGTACCAATTTCCACTTTAAAAATGATACCCAAGAAAGAACAAGAACCTAGAAAGAAAATGAATCTTGGCTCTGACAGGTGGACTAGCGCCAGAGCTTCCCCCAGTGTGGCTGACACTGGAGCAGCAGACTGTCTTTGCGACTAGGATGCAAGGTCATGGGCAGAGGGGCTATTTGGATAGGCAGGTTAGACTGGTGCCACCACCAATCAGTAGAAATGAAGAGGGTGAGGAGTGAAGGCTGTGTGACCTATAGGAGACAGAGATGGAGCTGATAAGCAGGCAGATTAGAGGAAAGCAAGAGGCACATTAACAAGCACAGAGCCACTTGCTATCATCATAATCATCACCCCAAAGGTGGTGCCACCTAGGAACTCCAAGACAGCAGGGACAGATGAATGGGTGTGCTAAACGGTGTTCCAGAAAATTAATGTGGCAGCATGGTCTGAGCTAGGAAGTTACTTCTGACCCTGGTGGCAGTGAAGGCAGGATGGGAAGGGTGAGGTGGCTTGTCAAAACTCAGCACTACAATGGGAGAAATCAAGAAAGCCCCTTGTGTTTGTTTGCTAGGGTCGCTGGCACAAAGAACCACAAACTGGGCAGCTATATCAATAGAAAGTCATCGTGCCATGGTTCTGGAGACTGAAGGTCTAAAATCAAAGGGGTTGGACTCATTGGTTCCTTCTGCAGGTTGAGAGGGAAGACTCTGTTCCAGGTCAAATTGCCCCTCTTTATAAGGATACCAGTCATAGTGAAGCAGGGCCCACTCTAATAACCTTATTTTAACTTGGTTAGCATCTTTAAAGACCCTGTCTCCATATAAGATCACCTGCTACAGTACTGTTGGAGTTAGGACTCCAACATTATTTGGGGAGAAGAGGGCAAACGATTCAGCCCATGGCATCCCAGACCACAAGGCCTTAGTAATGAACTCATAAAGGCCTTGGAGTTGAACCTAGCATTTGCGGTTCTCTATTGATCCAGTCAACAGAGAGACAGACCCCAATTACAGAAGGTCAATTCATCACAATACTGACCACCCCTAACAGTTTTCATGGAAAATCCAGGCTTTTCACTGTGCTTTAAAGTTTTCTTTAAGTCACTTATTTTTCTTGCAAAATAATCTTCCTACAAAGATGAATAGCTCCATTTGTGTCCCTAATTGAGAATCAGCACAGTCCTTTGTATTGTTTGTGCTCATTAGAACAAGGTCCGTGTGGACTCATTTTCACGGAGTTGGTGAGTGAAGTCAACCTCTTATGAAAATCATGGTTTACAACTTTAAGTGAGCAAACACAGTTTTCTCCAAACATTCTAATAAATTTGGTTTCCTATAACAAATATTCATGGTCTCAAATGTAAAAGTCTACAGTCCTTGGAACTATTAGAATAAACCTTTCAATATTTCAGGAAAGCTCTTTTTCCCCTTAGGAAATACTCTTGGACAGAAAATCAACTTTATGATGACAAGATACAAAATAAATACAGATTTAACTTGAATTTCACGGTAACTGGTATGTAAATATTTGCTGCACTTCTCTCGTCTATCTAAATAAAGGCTAATGGCTAATCCAGGGTTTTGCATTCTCAAAAGTGCTTATGGCCTCTCAAGGCACCTGCTGCTAAAGCTTGATGCTTCGGTCTCAACTTTTAATCAAGTCTGATTTAAAAGTGTTTGCAGTTTATAATGTTTAATTCTATGTAGCTATTAGGAAACACCCCCAGGGCCACTTGTTTAGAAGTCATGACCTGAAGATGGTCTTGGGGCAACTCAAGTACAGATGAAGGCTGATTTGGAGCAGACTTTGGAAGTGGCCTGCCTGGAGTGGAATTCCAGCTGTGCCATGCACTAGCCATGTACCTTGAGTGAAGTATGTTTACTTGTCCATGCCTCAGCTTTCTCATTTGTAAAGCAGAGACATCATTAGATTGTTATGAGAATTCAGTGATAAATGGGTGACCACACCACCAGTTGCCTCCCATTCCAGAAACAAAACCCCTCTTCCTACCACCAGAAGACAGTCTTGAGCTGTCAGTCCTCTTTGAAGACTTCCTTAGCTGCAGCACCTGAGTCACGTATTCTTCTTTCAATGCCCAATTAGTGTAGGAAACTAATGGCCTGGCCTTTATAAACTGCGTTTGTTCACTTGTCCCAAGTCAGGCATCTCTGGAGCACCATCCTGTCTCCAGGGCTCTCTGGGGCTGGCTGACTCTGCATTACAGACTCATTAGGACTTTATTACAGCTCAGCTTCTCCCTCTGCCCCCAACCCTGCTTCCTGCCCCTTCCTTCCCCACTGTTTATCCCAAGACTCCTGCCCTCCTAGGCAAATGTCCTACATTCTAATCTTTAACTCAGTCTGCTTCCCCCCACCCGAGAACAATGTCAAGTTTCATGTTAAGTGTAGAGAAAAGTACCCTACTTATTGTAAGCATTACTGAAATGCCTGTTATGTAGAAAGGTAGAAGATACCATGGTCACAGGATCTTCCGTGTCTTGGGAGGCAAATGGCATCTGGATCCAAATTTGTGTTAGAGCTAGAAACTTTCAGGAAGATCTTCAACTAGGATGGAGGAAACAAGCAGACCACATGCCTCCCAGCCAGGAACACTTATCCAACTCCCCTGGGAGGGGAGCAGGTAGAAAGATCTGGGGTCTGCTTCACACCTCCCTGTTCTCACGTTCTGTAAAGACTGATGGAAATATGGACAATATGAAATTTCATTCCTAAAGTTTTCTAATTCATCTTAATACGAGATCTCCAGACAATTTCTTCTATTAGAGCTCAGTGTTGTACCAGAGAAGAATACCTGGGATAAACAGAAGGGCAGAGTGTAGACCATAATGGAATAGACATCCCTCTGCCGCTGTAATTACCCCACTCATGAATGCACCATTCAGAAGCCCAAGTGCCCAGGGCAGGATGTGAGTTTTTCATTAAAAACTTCAAAGGCACAATTTTAAAAAGGAACATCTCTCTCCACTATGATATGGGCCCACCTCCTGCCAAGACATGAGAGGGCTGGCCTTATACACCCTGACTCTGACCACTGATCAACTTGGACTTATGCCCCTCTTCCTCCATCCAAAAGCAACATCAAAGCATGAGATCAGTGTTGCTAAAAAAAAAAAAAAAAGGCTTTAGGTGCACTGAACCCCAAAGGTGGTAGAGATTTGTTCTGACTGAAGAGGAGGTGATGTTCAAAGTGAGTCTTGACATATGAGTAGAAGTTCTCTCATCCTACAAAGGGCAGGAGGAGTTTTGTGCAGAGGAAACAGCACAGGCATTGGTACCTGGACACAAATGAGCAAAGAATGTTCAAAAAATAAAGTTTAGGTGATTTGGACTGGGATTTGGAGTGCATTAAGACAAGCTTGAGAGGAAGTTGGGAAATCACAAAGGAACCTGGCCTTGACTGTCTGATTATCCCAGACCAAAGAACTTGAATTTCATTCTCATATTGATGGAGTGTGAACTCCCAGGCAGGAAATAGCACAGGAGAGGCAATGTGGGGGTAAAGAGATGGCCTCACATGGCCACAAGCATGCCTTTCTAGTTGGGTTGGTCAATCAGAACACAAAAACCTGAGTTCTGCACTTCTGAGTGAAAGCGAAAAGAAAACCCCTAGGAAAAACAGAAGAAGGGCCCCAGTTAGAAGAAGCCTAGTAACTAAAGCAGTTCCATCCTAAACAGCTGTGGTATATGAGACTGGATTTAGTTTGATTATTTAAATGAAATGTGCTTCTCACTGTCTCTCTTTGTTTTATATCAACATCTGAGGTGGCCGCAACAGTATCCAAATCATCCAGGGACTTGCTCCATAAACAACAGATATTCAGCCACAAGCCGCAGCTGGAAAGCCCACTTTTCTATGGAATTCTCAGCCCTAAAGAGACCCAGATGTTCAAAGATAATTTTCTTGGCATCCTTGGAAACAGAGTCTGAGAGGAATATTTGCATACAGAAAGTTTCTGAGGGAAGTGTTCCTAAGAGACAGACCTGGGAGGAAGTGAAAAAGACAGAGTTGAGGAGAGGGAGAAGCTGACCCACAACACAGAAACAACTGTGGACATCTCTGCCCAGTCTGTGGGAGCTGGGGAGACTACAGACTGAGTCAAGGAGGCAGGTCCTGATATCCCACACATCAGCCATCGGTCGGCCATGAGCTTTTCTCCAGAAGGATCAAGAAAGTTCACACCAGCTGACAGCGTCATTCAGGGAGTGGTGCAACTATGGAGTGATAATCTCAGAAGCAGAGGGATGGGTACGTGAGCCCTGGAGAGGGAACTGGACTGGGCCCCCCAGTATCCACTACAATGGCACCACTGTTGAGAAACCTTGATGTAGACCATCTTGGGTGAATACATGGGCCTTCCTGGACTGGGAAGTATAAGACGTGCTGGATTCACCAATCTGGATGATCCTGGGCAGAAGAGTGTAGAACTACACGGTCTAAAACATTAGTCACTAGCTACATATGACAACTAAGAACTGGCAAAGTAGCTAGTGAGACTAAGGAACTAAGTATTTTAGTTGACCTTAATCCAATTTCTATTTCATGAAACTCAAATGCTAATCAAGAATTTCCAATAAAATATCAATATCTGAATGAAGATGTGCATAAGTATAGATACACTGTTTCGAAGTCATAGTGTAAAGAAGTGTGGAAGAGCTCACTGACTATTTTGATACTGCTTACATGTTGATATGATGATATTTTTGTTCTGTTGAGTTTAAATACTATCAACATTGATTCAACCTGCTAAAAACTAAGAGTTTTGGAATATGCCTATGAAAGAATGTTATTCACATAGCACACGTTATACTCCTGTTGGCTAGAGCTGCTGTCCTAGATAGTCCTGGCTTGGAAAGCTGATCATCCTGAGTTTATTTCTGTGTGTGAATAACTCTCAGTTGAACAATGCAGAGTCCACTGGATTCCTTAGCATGCAGAGCCCAGGGCTGAACAGGACCGTGTTCTGCATGGAGAAGTGGGGTGGAGGGGTGGAGATGAGCAGACCACCTGGAGGAGGAGGTAGGTCACATGGGCTCCAGTGAGGAGCCTGTACATCCCCTGAACTAAGAGAACAGGGGACACCAAAGGGCAGTAAGCAAAAGAATGCTGTCACTGGCTTTGTGTCTAGGAAGAACCCTCCTGCAACAGAGTACAAAATGGAATGGAAAGAGACAAGTCTGACTTTTACATAGAAGATGTCGCAACCAAGATGGTGATTGTATTTTTCTCCTCCCTGCATTCTCTGTACCACTAAGGCATGAACAGCACTCAGTAAATACTTGAATCATTCAATCAATCAGTTGATCAATCAATATGGAAGTGCTAGAGGAGCCTCTATACTCCATTCCCCAGCCCCAGCTCTCACTTGAGCATGGCCTGGAAGATGGCAGAGCTGTTTTTCTTTCCCTGTCTGACTGCAGGTGAATTCCCAGGTTACACTCACTTACATAAAAAGAGAGTGAAGCGAATATCGTTTCTTGGAAAGAAAAATTTCTCTGCGGCTGCTCTTCCTCTTGAAATTCTTCAGAAAGAAAATGTCCTTTAGAGCAGTGGTCCTCGACATTTTTGGCACTGGTTTTCCACAGATGGGCAGGGGTCTGAGGGGTTAGATTCCCCCTAAGAAGCAGGAAACCTAGATCCTTCCATGGGCGTCTCATGCAGTTCACAGTAGGGTTCCCACTCCTGTGAGGATAGAATGGCACTGCTGGTCAGACAGGAGGCAGAGCTCAGGCAGTAATGCAGAGCCAGATGAGCAGCCATAAATAGAGATGAAGTTTCACTCCTTTACCTACCACTCCCCTCCTGTTGTGCAGCCCAGTTCTTAACAGGCCACAGATCAGTACCAGTCAGTGGCCAAGGGGTTGGGGACCCCCCCATTAGAAAGAGAAAGATTGCATAAAACATAATATCAGTTTGTAATAGCTAAAACTTGGAAGCAGTCCAATTGCCAATCTACTGGAGACTGGATAAAGATAGATAGATAGATAGATAGATAGATAGATAGATAGATAGATAGATAGACAGATAGATAGAGATAGATAGATAGACAGATAGATAGATAGATAGATAGATATCTGCAGCCACAAAGAATGAGAAACTAGAGACATTTATAGCTAAATGGATGCACACTGAGGCCATACTCTTAAGTGAAATAAATACACACATGTAAATACCTATAGTTTCTCTGGTGTGAAAAACTGAAAGTGTAAATAAGGATCAAAATGTATAATAGATAATGTGAAATAGGAAGAAAAGGCCTAAAGGGGAAGGGGAAGTGGGAAGGGTAGGGGAAGGGAAGGGAAGGAAGGGAAAGGAATAATTATGAGGAAAGGAAAAAATGGAAACAAAGTCATTGTAAACAGGGAGGGGTGGAGGGGTTGAATAGAGGGCAAGAGAATGGGGAAAAATAAGAACTAAGATATATTATGTAAAGGCTCAAATTCCCAATGATGAATGTTGGCATGTTATATACCTTAACTGTACCAATAAAATTAATGGGAAAAATGACCAAAAAAAAAACATCCATGAATCCAGAACAATTTATTTTCTAGTATTTTCTGTGCAGAAAGATGTTGGAGGCTGTGTGATACTGAGCAAGTCCTCCTAACCTCTCAAGGCTTACCCTGGTCCCAGTTACTTGGGCACAGCACCAAGGCTCATGGCAGAAGACCCATGGGCACCTTGATGAGCAGGGCAGGGCTATGGGTACGGGATAGCAGAGGGCAGTGACTCGGGTGTGCATCATGAAAGTCCCTGACTCTCGGGCTGCAGTGTTCCCACAAAGGAAGAGAAAATGGAATTGTTCCTAAACTCCCAGTTGGGCTGAGTTAAAGAGTGCTCTTCTGTGAAGTGTGCATCCAACCGGCGGTGGACACTAGGAAGTCTCAGAGCCCACCTGACACCTGGGGAGAAAGCGGGCAGTGAGCAGGAGCAGCTGTCCAAGGGGACATGGGCTCCTTCAGGTCTGGAGGGCCCTGGCTGCCTGGGAGCAGCTGGTCGCAGTCTCTGACTCTCTGTGAATCCTTGACTCATTCAGATCTGGTGGAAGGATTTCTCTCTCGTTCCCATTCCTGCAGCCTGGCCCGGCCCCCAATCTCACCCTAGAGAAACAAAATAGCAAGAAAGACATTTCTTATCCTCACTCAGGCATAGTCATCCTCACACCACTTGTGGGCCATGAGTTAACTCTAAGGTGTGAGGCCTCAGGTTTTACGACCTTGCATCCTAAAGCTGAGATAATCTGAAAGGTTCATCCCTTCCACTTCCCCTTGAGAAGGGGAACCAGGGAGCCCCAGCAAAAGAAGTGGGAGCTTTGGTGGAAAGTGGAGGGACCGGAAGGCAGACACAGAAGGGAGGCCCAGAAACATCAGCCACTTCAGGGGAAGTGACAAAGACTCCACAGCCCAGAACAATAATCCAGGAGATGCACAAGCAACCGTAGGTCATCCAGTGAGGCACGTGAATCGTCAGATAGTTCCTGAAACTGGAGTAGGGAGAAAATGCCCAAGATTGTTTTCTGTAATGTGTTCCCCTCCTGGGGGTGGGGGGAAACAACATAAAATACTGACTGCACTTTCCCAGGTGTTGCCGTGCCTGGCTTTTGCTAGGGCATCTTTGCCGGATCCAGAGACTGTGCAGCCTCACACAGTTCTTTTCCCAATCCATTCTCCACCCAGAGCTCTCACTCCAGGCCTTCCTGGCTGCCACTCATCTTCTTGACACTTCCCTGACCTCACAAACCTCCTCCTACCAAATGGTGTTGCTTTTTAGATATTGATCAATTACCCACTATATAAGATGCCTTCACCTGTCAAAACCATGTTTCATCTTCTCTATGTGTTTTGCAACTGATGGTAGAATTACTCTCATCTGTCAGATGAGGACACTGAGACCCCAGGGTTCGGGTCCCTGAGCAGCACCAGCAAGGGTCACTGTGACCAAAGGAGACTCAAATCAAGAGCTCCTGTTCCCTGCCCCCCTGCCTTCGACTTATTGTCACCATTACCACTATCTCCATCATCTGGGAAGCAGAGGGTCATTGCTAGCTGGCCCAATGAGACAGAAAGGGTACAGACTATGGAGTTGGAGACCTTGGGTTCAAACCCTGGCTCTGCCACTCATCTGGGTAAATGGCCTCATTGCCTCATCTAAGCAGCCTCAACCACAAATTCTAAGTATGGTTGTTTGGGCCTTCTACAGTGTGGATCTTGATTGCCTCCTAAATGTCCATGTGTTAAAGACTTGGTCCCCAATGTGACTCTAATGGGAGGTGGTAGACCTCTTAACAGGTGGGGCTCAATGCAGGATTGTTATGAGTTGGATCAAAACTATACCCCCTTTACTAGCTGCTCCTCAGACAAAGGACTACTATCTAGAATATATTAAAAAACTCAAAAAAGTCAGACCCCCCCAATATAAAGACCCAATTCAAAAATGGGCATCTGAAATAAACAGGTATTTCTCAGACAAAGAAGTAAATGCAGCAAATAAATATATGGGAAAAATGTTCAGTATCACTGGTCATTTGAGAGCTGCAGATGAAAACAACACTGGGATTCCACCTCACCCCAGAATGGCTGCTATCAAGAAATCAACAAATAAATGCTGGTGGGATTGTGGGGAGAAAGGAACCCTTCTCCATTGTTGGTTGGAGTCCAGACTGGTACAACCACTGTGGAAATCAATATGGAGATAACTCAAACAAATAGAATTAGAGGTTCCATTTGACCCAGCTATCCCTCTGCTGGGTATCTTTCCAAAAGAATTAAAAGAATCACACCACAATGATATATCCATGCCCATGTTTATAGTGGCACAATTTGTAACAGCTAAAACTTGGAAACAGCCTAAGTGCCCATCAACTGGAGACAGATGTATTCATAGGAAAATGGATACATATTGAGGATATACTCCTAAGTGAAATAAATAAGTCACACATATGTAAATACTGAATTGTTTCTCTGGTGTGAAAAACTATAATAGTACATAAGATCCTAATGATATAATTGACAATGTGAAATAGGAAGAAAAGGGCTAAAGGAGTAAGGGAAGTGGGAACAATAGGGAAAAGGAAAGAAGGGAAAGAAAAAGTATGAGAAAAGGAAAAAATGGAAACAAAGTCTTTGTAAATAGGGAAGGGTGGGGGTGATGGGAGGGCAGGGGTATGGGAAAAAATGAGAACCACGATCTGTCATGTAAAGGTACAAGATCCCAATGCTGAATGTAACTGTACTGTATACCTAAAAAGTACCAATAAACTGAATGAAAAAGTACATACCCCAAAGAGCTCATGTGTTCATAGGTGAAGTGATTTGAAAGGTGATTAGATCATGGAGCACTGGCCACATCAGTGACTTAATCCACCAATGAGTTCATTCCTGAATATGCTGCTAGAGGTAGGACCCGGTCGGTGGAAGTAGGTCACTAGGGGCATAACTAGAAGGGTGTAGTCTTGTCTCTGGTCCCTTTTCCCTCCCTCTGATTTCCCTTATTCTCTGCTTCCTGGCCACCATTAGGTGAGCAGCTTTTCTCCATCATACCTTCTGCCGTGCTATTTCTGCCTTGGAGCAAACTGACCATGGACTGGAAGCCCTGAAACCATGAGCCAAAATAAAGCTTTTTCCTTTACGTTGTGCATGTCATGTATTTGGGCCATAATGACAAAAATCTGGTTAATATCTTCAGGTCATTCAGGGTGTGCCCTTGAAAAGGATTTAGAATCACAGACCCTTCTTCCTGTCTTTTTACTTCCTGGTTGAGTAGGTGAGCAGTCTGCCACCTCACTCTTACCAGACACTCCTGCTATGACGTGTGGCCTCATCATAGTCCCAAAACAACAGGGCCGTTCAATTATGAACTGGAACCTCCAAAACTGTGAGCCGAAACGGACCTTTTCTTTTTATGAGCTGATTATCTCATATATCTTACTACAGTGATGGGATACTGACTCAAACAGGGCCCCAGTGACTAAAAGGAGATGAGGAGGCAGTGTGGGCATAGCTCCTTGCACTAGGCCAGAAGAGACAGTGTCATTAGCAACATGACAATGATTGTGCATCACAGATGAGACCAGAGACCCATAAGATCCCATAGCAGACAAGCAGTCAAGGTGGGCTTCAAACTTTTTACTCCTACCTCTATTTTTTCCAAACATGGTTTCCAAATAAAACAAGCTGAGCAGCTAAGAATCTAACTTCAGCAGAGACCTGAAGAACCAACAAAGTGATTTAGATTTGCTTGGATAGCATCCATATCTCTCCTCCCTCCAGCTCAGGCAAAGAGGACAGAGATCAGCAAACACAGCTTTCTGGCCATTCCCATCAGGCTGCCTGGGCATCAGCCACGTGCAAAACATTGCCAGGGGATTCAGGAAGCTGCCGTGCACCTGGGCGATTAGGAAATGCCAACTGCTGTCCTCCTGTGTCCCTGTAAAGAAGATCGTCACTCCTAGGCTTTCCCTCATGGTACAAAAGAAAAATATATTATGTGGGGAACCAAAAAAGAGTCACTGATGGTTTGTTGTTTTACATTAAATTGAATTTTGCCAATCTCGTTGCTTGAAACCTTCTAGTGCTGCTCTCTGGTGGTGGATCCATTAAAGTAACCATTAGTCACATGTAGCAATTTGAATTTAAATTCAAAAGAACTAAAATGAAATAAAATTGAAATTTCTCTCTCTGTCATAAGAGCCACATCCCAAGTGTTCGGTAGCCACAGGTGGGTAGCAGCTACCACATAGGCCAGTGTAGACCTGGGACATTTCCATCACCGCAGAAAGTTCTACTGGACAGCACTGTTGCAGTGGCTTCTCGTTGCTGTTCTGGGATGAAACACACACTCCCATCCGTCGCCCCAGTGACCCAGTTCTTCTCCAGTCTCATCTTGTGCCATTTGCTGTCTCTTTGAGAAACTAAGGCTCGGATCATGGCTTTCCCAAAATCAGCACAGCTAAAAAGTCTTGAAACTCAAATTTGAACCCATGTTTGGGCCACAGGCATCCAACTGTGTCTTTCAAGCTATTTATCGCCCTGCAGCTGAAGACAAGGCCCCTCATCCTGCGCTTCCCAAGCGAAGGCCAACCCCATGTCTCGCCTCAACCCTGACAGCCCTTCACACGGCAGTAGCTAAACTGCCTTCTGCCTGTGACCACGACAGGGTCAAAAGCAGAGTAAATATTCAGGATGTGACTGGGGCTCTTCTCTTCTATCAGCAAAAGGGCATTTCCCTGAGTGCTGGTTCCCGCTAACCGGGGCCTGGAGAAGGCAGAGAAGGAAACAGCTTCATTTATTTTAAAATTAAAATATATACCTTTGGAGAAATTTCTTGACGGCAACAAACACGGCAAGAGTGTGCCCACATGCAGGAAAGCCAACACTGGCTGTACACACTCATACACTGAAGGACCCACGGGCTTCTGAATATAGACAGTGCCCACACCCAAAGCATTTCAGGAAGACAGCCAGGAAAGTGTCCCCCAGTCACTGATAAGCTGTTTCCCTGAAGGCAGTGGCCTTCCAGTTTTATCTCTGATAAATCTCCAAGCTCCAAAAATAAGTGCCCGCGAAGGCTGTTCAGAGGTACACTCAAAGCCTTACAAATTGGCTGAAAGTCAGAGAATGTGGTGCAGAGGGAGAGTGATAGGCAGGAACATCCAGGTGCTAAAAGATGCCCCACAGGTGACCATCGTTGCTGTCAGGGGAACAAGGGAACAAGACACCACTGTGGCCAATGTCCTGGCCAGACAAGGCAAATGCCAGAGCCACCTCTGGCTTTCCCAGTTGAAGCACAAGTCTCAAAGGCTCACCAAGAGCCCAGCTCAACCTCCCTAAGCCACAGCAGCCAAGCAAGAGCCCTCAGGGAGAAGCAAGTGGGGGCAGATGGTCCAGACGGGGGTAAAACGGGACTTGGCAGAAGCAGAGTAAAAGCTCAAGGATGTCTACAAAAACCAGGGCAGAGGAAATGCTCTGGCTTTCTGCAGTCGCCCAAACAGGAAAGAATCCAAGTAAGAACGGATAATGGGTAAACAGAACGTGACATGCTTCATCGTATTTAGTACAATGGGATATTACCTAGCAATTTACAAAGCAACTAACACAATACGAACATATGAATTGCACAGGCATAACATTCGGCAAAAGAACACAGATTCAAGGGAACGTGTGATCATATGGCTGTTTCTATATAAAATGCAGCCACTGGCAAGAGGACTCTACAATTAGGAGCAGACTAGTGTTTACTTCTGGTGGGGGAACGTGGTATGGACTTGAAAGCAATATGAAAGAACTGGGTGGCTAGACATGCTTTTCTTTTTGTTGATCCGTATACTTCAGATACATGAGCTTTGCTGTGTGCACGTTACTCTTCAGTATTTTTTTCATTTTAGATTCAGTGGGAACTTGCTGGCCACCTGGAGAGTTTGTCAGAACCACATTCATGAGGATTCACCACAGGCGAGGACTGGATTTCACCTGCTAAGCTTCCCCTAAAGGGCGTGTTCTTGCCCATGTGGTTCCACCATACCCTCTTCCCAGGGAAAGCAAAAGAGCCCTAGCAGGAGCAGGGTGCCATGGTGCATTCTATAATCCTTGTGCTCTTGGGAGGCTGAGGCAGTAGGGTCTGGGTCTCAAGTTTGAGCCCAGCCTGGATAACCTGTTGACTTAGAGAGAATGTCTCAGGAAAACAAAAATAAAGGGGGCAGGGGGAGCTGAGGATGTAGATCAGTGTGAAGGCCCTAGGTTCAATCCCCAGATAAAACAAATAAATACCCCAGCAGGCCTCACAAAGGGTTCTTCAGGAAACCTTCCAAGCCAGGCAGGGCCCCACTCCAGTGAAGGGATTATACCTCGTGTATAACTCTTACCCCATCCACTCCCCTAACCCTTCCAGAAAGCCCTTGCTGTGGCTGTCCAATGGGAGAGGCAGGAAGGGCAAGGTCTCCTCTCACCCTTCCTGATGGCTTCTTCTGTCAGAGAAGACAGCTGAAAATACCACGACTCTCTGGAAGAATATCATGGTTAGACTGAGTTTAACCCTGGGCACCCTCGGTACCCAAAAAGCACACTCAGAAGTTAAGGCTGTCCTCTTCAGCCACCCAGTCTTAGACTGTCAGAGCTGGGGTGGGGTGGATGACACAATGGTCAGCTGCTTTGTAGACATGAAGGTGGAGGAGGCCAGAGTAGACAGCGATGTGTCCCCTGCAGTCACAGTCAGTGTCACAGCCAGAACTAGAACACAGTCCCCTGACATCCAGTGTAGAGGTCTCTCCCTCACAAGGGAAAATTGCTCCATCTCTGGGCCTAGCCCCTGATCTTGATAACCTTTCTAATTTCTTCCAGCTTCACAACATGTTGTATAGGAGTGAGAGGGGGACACAGACTTCCAGAGCTGACTCAGCTGTTCTTTCCAGAGAGCAGATAAAGTCTGCAAGCAAGGCCTGCAGGGAAGAGCCCTGAGATCTCAGCAACCCTCATTCCACACATGTGAATGCACCACCTCCAGGTGCTGGGTTCATGAGGGCTCCTTGGTTCTGAGGGCCGTGGAGAAACATTTCTTCAAATGCAAGTGATGTACCCAGATTCACCCAGGGGACATATCACCATGGCAACCAGGCTGGAGTCTGGAGAGTCAGAAGTCAGCTAAGTGTGGCCTAGGCAGTGGCCCTTGCTGCAGAAAGAGACCCTGACTAGGGAGGAGTAGCAGCAACTGCAGAGGGAGGTGTGGGCTCATGAGATATAGGCAAGGAAGAAGTTTCTGGAAATTATAACTAGTTGAATGTGAAGTATAAAAAAAGGAATGAAATCAAATGGTGGGGCTACCTGGTCCCCTAAATCTGAGAACATGGACCAAGAAGCAGGTTTGGAAGACATAGGGTATCCATTCCATTTTGGATGTCTACTTGGTAAACTGTTAGCTAAATGGGCCTGAGATTTAGAACAAGCTGACTGCAACTAGAATTCTAAGCATCTATTAAAATATAGGAGAAGACAGATATATTTTATCTCCAGTGCCAACTCTGGCTGACTGGCAATAAGTTTTGGGAAAGGTTATAAAATTATGTGTTAGCTAGGACAAGCAACACAAGCTGCAGCAACACCACTTTCCCAAATCTTGGTGACTCACTAGTGGCTTATTTCTGGCTCATACTATAATCCAAACCAATGTCTAATAATCCAAACCTATGCCTATCCAAGGAAATTCCCTTTAAATGGCAACTCATGGTCTGTCCAGACCTGGAAGTGGCAGGCAGCCCAGTGACCACAATAGTTGGCCCTAAGTTAACTGCAAGAGAGATGGGAAATATAGCCCTCCTGCATCCCTAGGAAGTAGAAGCAGGCCCACTGACAGTCTGGTCACTGCTGTAGTCCCTGCCTGCCATAAGCCTTAGCCGGGGGGAGGAGGCTAAGGAAAAATCTGCAATTGATTAGCAATGTCTGTCACATGAATGTGAAAATCACAGGACATGAATGAATCTAAGCCTTTACTCCAAGAAACAGACTTGTATTTCTGGGAAAACCCTGGGATTTGTTCACACAAAGGCTAGTTCTTAGGAGCTGAGGCTTTTTGTTCCACAGCTCATCTCTGGTCTCACTTTGGCCCTCCTCAGTCCATTGAGAAGAGAATAGAAAATGTCCAGCTTAGCCTCTCAGGGCCCTTCCTTCCCTTTCGATCCCAGTTAACTCTGGCTGGCCCACCTTTCCCTGACCAATGTCAAAACCAAAGACACGAAACTTTTACCCATTGTGATGAGCAGAGCCAAAGGTTCCACGCCCAAGTCCCCAAAACCTACAAGTGTGCCGTGCTATGCAACAAGGAAAATTAAAATTGCAAATGGAATTAAGATGGAAATTAAAGTTACAGATGGAATTAAGGTGGCTGATGAGATGACTTGGAAATAGGGAGATTGTCCTGGACTATCTGTGTGGACCCTATATGTGCAGGAGGTAGACTGGAGAGAGAGGCTCAGACAGTAGAAGTTGGAGTCATGTGATTGCTGGCTTGAAGATGACAGGGGCCACAAGCCAAGGAATGCAGGAAGCTTGAAAAGCTGGGAAAGGCAAGGAGACAGATACTCCCTTAGAATCTCCGTGGGGAACACAGCTCTGGGTGTTAGCCCATGAGACCCAGGTCAGATTTGTAAGATAAGAAGTCTGTATTCTTTTTTTTTTCTTTTGGTTTCTTGTATTTTTTTTATTAGTACATATCTGTGGTACATAATGAATACATTCATCATGGGGAGTTAATACACATGCATATCAATCTTAGGTTTTTTTTTTTTTTTACTGCCCCATACTCCTCCCTCCTCTCTCCCTCCATCCCAAGATCCCCTTCCCATCTGCAAAAGGTCTACTTCCCTGTTCACTATCAACTATCTTCTATTTTGCTCTTTAAATAATTTATTGTACCTTGGGTTTCTCATATGAGAGAAGCCATGCAATATTTAACCATCTGTGTCAGATTTATTCCACTTGGCATTACGATCTCAAGGTGCATCCATTTTCCTGCAGAAGCCACTAAATATGTAGCAATCTGTTGCAACAGCGATGGAATTTTTGTCATTGCCAGTTATCAGGAGATAGGGAAGGTTGTTAAGGCTCAAGGAAGCTTCCTGAGTTTTCTAAAACCACCTCCAAGATTTTGTATCATTTTCACCGCTGTATGCTATTCCACTGTATGAAAGCATTACAAGTGTCATGTCCATTCTTCTTTTGATGAATATTCAGGTCAAATGCTGTATCTGTCTGATTTCAAACAATGTTTGCCACGAACACTGTCATGGGCATCTCATCCATGCCTGCAGTTCCAGTGCGGAGGAATCTGTCCTGCCCCCAGGAGTTCCCTCCCCTGAGGAGCTTCCCTGGCCTATCAAGTCCTCCAAGTCAGCAAGATTGTGTTTCCTTCAAGTATTGGGTTCTGCCTCTGTCTACACAGTCTGGCAACAGAAGCGCATCATCCTCCAAGCTGATTCCACCATGTAATGCATGCTCTTGAATGAAGTCTACCACAGAAAGACAATCTTTTCTCTCTCTGCCAAAGCAATTCAGATTTCTCTTACTGTTAGCTTTGTTGGTATTAAATGATGATACCGTGGTTTAAATAGAGGCTTGTCAGGATGATAATTTTTACAGTGAGAGTTTATAATTTCAGATTATTTTCCAATCATGCAATCAATGATTTCCCTGTTGTTCCGTTGGTAGGCAGAGGGAAGTATTTTAATTTTTTTGTTAACAAGTCCAATAAAAGAATCCAGAAATCTGTTTTAAATTTTTTTAAAACACCTCCTGAAGGTAGACTTCTGAGTCGTCACAATGAATGCTCATTTAAAATATACAAGTTGAGTCCCTGCTATGCAACAGGCAAGAGTGTGCGGCTGTTGGGAAGGGAACTGAAGCCATGTCAATCCAGTGTCTGGCACACAGCGTGAAGGGGCATTTTCTACAGGGCACGGAGCCCAGGGTCCTCTGTGCAGTGGGCTCCAGGTCCGACTGTGCACCCTGTGCAGCAGGCCTGGTGAGGGGTGAGGCTGGCACAGGGGCCTCCTGTCCCAAGCCAAGGCCCAGGGGCCCAGGTATACCAGGAAGGAGCATGGTCAGCTCCCACGGTGACCCGCCTCATCTTCGCTCCCTGGGTGGCCTAGGTTGTGTGACACTCTTGATCCAGGCCCAGATCTGCCTAGACAGATTCTCCTCTACTGAGCACAAATTCAGGTTCCATCATGTCACCCCGGGGAGCACAGGCAGCTTTCCTATTCCCCAGGGGATACTTTATCAGCCCAGGCCCTGGTCCTTCCCCTAGGGAAAAGTACCACAGAGCAGTCAGAGGGACTGTGTCTGGAATCAGCCAGAACAATCAGAGCCCTGGCTTAATTACTGTGCAGCACCAGGCAAACTCCCACCCTCTATGAGCTCAGGTTCCTTGCTTATAAAAAAGGATACAATGCTATGTGCTATGTGCTATGGACACATAGCACGAGCTTACATGAAAAGAACCTTGGTGTGACGCCCTACATGGGGCCCCAAAGAATATGAGTCTCCCATCCCCCTTTCACCAATCCACCCCTTTATTTGAGCTGACCAGGAGGCAAACCTCCCCTCACCAGCCTCCCCAGTTCCCTCACTCATTGAAGCTTCCACAGGCCTCGGCAGGGCTGGACACTGGGCATCCATAGTCAGTGAGGCACTTGCCCCGGCCAGACCCTGTGGCGCTCCCATCCAGATGGGAGTAGGACGTAAACCCATAAGCAGGTGCCAGCAGGGCGCACACAAATGGTAGCAAATGTTCTGAAGACCCAACCAGAGGCTGGGCAAAGGGCTGAGGGACAGAGCAAGGCCTGGTTGGACATCCAAAGCAGGACAGCACACTGGAGCGGAACCCAAAAGAGCAAAAAGGAACTGGCCACGCTGGACGTGGGGGAAAGTGAGAAGGACCTAGCGGAAGGAACCGCGCGTGCAAAACTCTGAGGTGGGAGTTGCTCCACCGGGCCTAATTGCTTCACAATACAGGGGGACGCAGTCTGCAAAAAGAGAGCTATGGGTGCAGAATCACACAAACATCATTGTGTTGGGGTCAGGAACAGAATTGAGCCTCCTGCCCCCTCCCCAGGCACAGCCCCTGAAGTAGGTTCCACATCGGCTTCAGTCCCACCAGCCCCAGGATTCTGCACTCTGCACACCCCTGCCTCAGCCTCCAGAGCTGGAGAGTTCTCAAGCTGCCTCCTTGCACCTCTGTTTCCCTATCTGCGAAATGCGGTTGTTGTCACCATGAAAGGTGACCAGGAGGACACCAGGTGGCCCTGTCTCCCTCAGTACCTGGCACACAATGTGCCCAGAGTCGCACAGGTTGGTGTGGGTGAGCATGTGGCCAGTGCAGCATGAGGAGGGGAGTCACCAGGACACGAGCCCCTGCTGACGGCACAGCAGCCCCCAGGCCCTCCCAGGAAGTCCGGGTTCGGTAGGGCAGAGTGGGGCCGAGGTCTGGGAATTTACCAGGTCTCGAGTGAGTTTCCCCACCCGGAGTTAGATGGAGCCCTGCAGACTGAGTGGGATGTGGGACGGGGAGTCAGGGTGACTGCGCTGCCTCTGCAGGTGGCTTCAAGGACTCAAAGATGCTACTTTTCAGGAGGGGGCAAGCACACAGTAGGTGCATAGTCACTTGCATTGTTGTGGGAGACTCACGGTCTCAATCACCAAGTCCACAGGAGGCTGGGGAAGGTCCTGCCAGGAGGTGAGAGCGTCCAGCAGAGGGTGTGATACCTGGGAAGGGGAGCCTCAGTGCTCAGAAGGGAAACCAGGGTGACCACGCAGCAGCTGTGACCCCACTCCAACCCCCACGACGCCATCCCCAACCCCGGGAGGCTCTGCCGACTGACACTCACCAAAGCCCACAGCCGGCATCAAGGCTGCTGGAGTCTGTGGGGACACTCAGCACTTTTGCCTTTGTGGTTCCTCACCCATAAAAAAATTAGCAATTATACTTGTTTTTGTGGTACTGAGCATTGAACCCAGGACCTCCACATTGAGTTATAGCCCAGTCTTTTTTTTTTTGAGACAGGGTCTTCTTAAGTTGCCCAGGCTAGGCTTAAACTCTCAAACCTCCTGCCTCAGCCTCCAGGGGTACTGGTATTCCATGCATGCACCACCATGCCTGGCTAGCAATTATTCTTTATTACTGTATTGATATAAAAATAAATATAATCTAGCTTGGATGATATTGTTTTCTTGAAATTTTAAAAAAGAAATTAGAACATTTTTTGCAAGCCCTTGCATTCTTTTCCTGTTGCTGCTGTAAAAAGCAACTGCAAATGATGTGGCTTAAACAGCACAGAGGTTTTACTTCAGAGCTCCGGGGGTCAGAAGGTGGCCAAGACTCTCCCTGGGTTGACATCAGGCTGTGGACAAGGTAGCACTCCCTCCAGGAGACCCTGAAGGAGAAACAGTTTACGACTTTTTCTGACCTCTAGAGCTCAATATATGGCTGGGCCTGGGGTCTCTTCCTTAATCTCCAAAGCAGTGACAGCTGTCAAGAGCTCCCTTCCCACAGTCCGATACACTGTTGCCCTTTTCACATTTAAGGATCTGTGGTGGTTGCAGAATTCCAAGGGACAAGAGAGACGAATGGAAATCAGGAGGATTTACTAAGGTGAACACTGGCTCGATGGACTCAGGTCCCAAGGCTGAGCGATTAAACAAAGAAAAATTTCAGGTTTTATACGTGGGGAGGTCTTCCTAGTGACACAGTAAGTGAGTTTACCCAGGCAGGACAAGGGCGGACAGTTTAGTAATTGAGCTTGTAAGAAGATGATGTCTTATGAATCATATGGGAACAGAGTGTCATAAACTTTGTGTATCGAACGCAACTGTTTACAGAGGATATAGTTCCTCGGGAGTTACAAAACCTTATTTACAAGACTATGACTGTCTACCTTATCAGTACCAGGGGAAAGTCAGTACTTATTCGAAAAGCGGGGTAGAACCTGAATGGGGAGTTGCTAGACTGCTTTCAGCTAGGAAAACTGATTTTCTTTTAAATTCTGCTTTATGATCATGTTGTCCTACCAGGACAATCACTAGGGCCAGATGATTAGCAGCCCCAGTTCCATCTGTAGCCTCAATTTCTCTGTGCCACATAGAGTGAGTGACACAGTTACAGCCACTGGGCTTTAGGATGTAGACCTCTCTGGGAAGCCACTATTCCGCCACCGATGGCCCCCTAAGGTACTCAGGCCCCAGGCAGTTGGGGCTGCTGTGCCTAATGGATCGATCAGCTATGAGCATTAGCGCCCCCACTGTGAAGCTGAGGAAATTCAGGCTCAGAAAGCCGAGCTTTAATCTCAGCACTCTGGGAAGCTGAGGCAGGAGAATCACAAGTTCAAGCCCAGCTTGGGCAACTTATCAACTTTGTTTCAAAATAAAGAGAAGTTTAAAAGGCTAGGAATGTAGCTCAGTGCAAAGAGCCTGGGTTCAATTCTCAGTAAAAAAAAAAAAAAAAAAAAAAAAAAAAAGAA